>NC_133661.1:104410867-104725867 GCF_037893015.1 Macrotis lagotis | reverse complement strand
GAGGGGAAACATGGAAATGAAATTGTTTCTCCACCAAATCTTCTACCTTCCTTCCCACCCCAACTCCACCTACAAACTCTGTGCTTGGTTAACTTTGAAAAACACTTGCCAAGGCCAGGGTCCTCCCATGAGTAGTTGCCAAGGTACTAGTTGAAGGTGATACAGAAGACCTAAGATTGGGTTCCTGTCCTGAAGTAACTTTCAATTGAACGGGGTGGGGGGGGGTGGGGGGGAAGCTAGGACATGGATAAGCACAGTGTGATATGAGATAAAATGTGATAAACACTAGAGAAGAGGTAGATTGAGGCACAATAGTCATATACAGGAAAGGAAGGTCACATCCTGGTGGGGGGATCAGGGAAGGTTTTATAGAAGACATAGTATCTGAGTAGGATTTAGAAGAATTCACAGGATACTGGTAAGAGTTCAACAGATGCGGGGGGGGGGGGGGGGGGGGGGGAAGAGAGCCAATCTGTGTGTGTAGAGAGGACAAGATTTCTTAGATATCTTTTTTTTGTTTTTAGGTTTTTGCAAGGCAAATGGGGTTAAGTGGCTTGCCCAAGGCCATACAACTAGGTAATTATTAAGGTCTGAGGCTGGATTTGAACCCAGGTACTCCTGAATCCAGGGCCGGTGTTCTATCCACTGTGCCACCTAGCTGCCCCTTTTGATTTTTTTAATAAAAGAAACTATGGATGATGAAGCTTCCTTTATCAACATACGAATCAGACCTGCATTGCAACTGTTGTCTGTGGCACTGAGAGGGGAAAGGACTACCTAGGGTAATAAAGTCAGGCTGGTTAGAGGTGAGACTTGAATTCCCAAGACTCTAAGAGTTTGGTTATATTCTCTGCCAAGTGCTTCCTTAGCAGAAAGTCTTTCAAAATATTTATACCTATACACCAAATAAAACCAGTATTTTCATACACATTTTAGAACAGGAGAGCACATGAAGCTTTTCTTTGTAACAAGTTCATTTGATAACTTTGAAAACTGTCCTGCTTATCTGATTCTTTCAGTTTGTCCTTTCTTTTCTTTTGATCTCCTCAGCTCTTCTACCCCCTTTACCCTTACCAGAACAAGTTTCCTGGATGGACAAATCCCACACTCTCTCTTTTTTTTGGGGGGGGGGGGGCTTGCAAGGCAGTAAGGTTAAATGACTGGCCCAAGGTCACACAGTTAAGTAATTATTAAATGTCTGATGTCAAATTTGAACTCGGGTCCTCTTGACTCTAGGGCCATTGTTCTATCTACTGCATCACCTTCACCTGCAAAAGTTTCACACCCACATTATTCTGAATAGTTAAGGGGAATAGAGTGAGGGGGCAACAATCAGAGAAGGCTAGAAACCACAGTGGTTTCTTGAACTAAGTAAACATTGGAAAAAGGATTTCAACAGGCAGAAATAAGGATGAAGCATGGTCTGCTTATGTTCATATATACAGACAGGATGAGATCCAGGAACAGTTAGAAGTTTGATTGGGCTGGAACATAGAGTATATGAATATGTGGAGGAAGTGATGGAAGACTGGGAACAGATTTTGGAGTTTTTTAAATATTAAGAAGTTTGAGACCTCCAAGGGCTTAGATTCTGTGACATGGCTGACAGATAGCTAGGAATAAACCACCAAATGTTTCCTGGAGATGAGTTTTCATGGAAAATAGGTAAGGTTTTGAAGATTGATTTTGGCAAAGAGATGAAGGGAAATGGAGAGCTCAAAAGTCCCATTTTTTTAGTTGTGCTGGCAAAGTTACTGGAATAAGGTGATTTGAGGTAGAGTCCTGAGATGTTCATCAATCAACTAGCCTTGGACACAGCTCACTGTTCTGTATGATGAGAGAGGTAGATACTGCTATGTTCCCATCTTCCTTTGTTTTTATTTTTATTTTTTGCAAGGCAATGGGTGACTTGCCCAAGGTCACACAGCTAGGTAATTAAGTATCTGAGGCTACATTTGACCTCAAGTCCTCCTGACTCCAGAGCTGGTGCTCCATCCACTGTGCCACCTAGCCACCCTCATCTTCTTTTGACATTTAAGAATTGAGTTATCAGAGGGATGTACTCCCAGTCTATGATTTTTTTTTCAGTTTTATATGGAATTTTATAAATTATTTTCCTTACAAAACTCTGATTACCCTATTGAAGAATTTAAGGCCCAGAGGGTCATGTCATGTACCCTAGCTCACACTGATAGTACATTAAAAAGACTGAGACAAAAAACACATATTTTCTAAATCAAATTTCAAGAATTTTTGTATTATATCATGTGGTTTGTTGAGGGGTTGATGGCATAAAGATGCAGTTGTCTGTCTCACTGAAGGGTGCAGAGCTACCCACTCCCTGGAATCTCTTCCTTCTTCCTTCATGGTCCAGTGTCTAGCAAAATTACAGCATGCCTCCCACCCCCACCCCACTCCCCAACAGCTTATCATGCCAGTTTTCTCCTACTTGTGTCAACACTTCCCATGGACCATCATGGAAGGGTCCCACCATCTGAATCACTGGGAACACATCCTGTTGCTTTCTTGAAGCTTTCCCCCAGGGAGATCACCCTGCAGAAATTTCCCTCTGCATTTCCTGGGTTTAGGCATAAAGGCAAAAATGTGCATGTATCTTTGGAGGCATAAAAGCTGCTTCTTAATTTTCTCTATCTCTTCATCCCTCTCCCTTGATCCCAGCATATTACAAAGTGGGGCAAAACAAGGATATATTCCCACAGATACTGGGTAGGGAAACAAGGAATCAGATTGAGACCACCCAAGCTGCCAGAGAATATATGTTTTATGGATGAAGAAGCTGGGACCCCTTTTATCAAATTTGATGGTGCTATGAATATAAAATCTCTTCATTTCAAAGATGAGAAAACTGAGGCTCAAAGTCACACAGATAATAACAGATGCAAAGGATGGCTCCCAATCCAATATTCTTTCCATAATTCCATCCTACCTATGGTCCAGAGAGCAGAAATAGGACCATTTGGGGAAAGTCCCAGGTATTCAAGATAAAGAATTTCCTAACAATTAGAACTTTTGAAAGTAAACTGTATTGCTTCTAAAGGCACTAATCTTGCCCTTGTTATAATCAAATGTAGGATGAAAGAAGACTTGTCAGAAAATATCTAGCATATTCCTGTTTAAGTGGAAGTTAGAATAAGTGATTTCTGAAGTCCTTTCTGACTCGACTATTCATTGATTTATCTATCATTTCATCATACATCCTTCCCACCTACCATCTTAAGTGGGGATAGTCAGATAATTTTCATATATCCCCCAGTTCAAGAAGGTAGAGGTAGACTTGCTCATCAAAAGGGGAGGGGTCATCAGGTGACAAGAAAAAAGATGGAAAATCAAAGATATTACAAGAAAAGTTCTCAATAAACCACAGAACCCTAACAAATAAGCCAACAAAAAGGAATCTGAAATCAGAAGGCATACCAAAGACTGAAACTAAAATGCTAAGTTCTCTTAAGAGCATCATTTTAATATAAAGAAAAGAGACTAATGACTTCTAAGAAAAACAGAATCCTCTAGGAAGCACAGAACAAGAAACTCTAGAATGGCTCAAAGAGAATTAAAATTCATGAAAGAATAAATTAGAAATGATTAAAGGTCAGAAATTGAAGTTCTCAACCAAAAAATTTGCAACTTTAGAACTTTCTATCTTCAGACCAAGGTGAAACATCAGAGTAGGGTATTAGTGGAGATTAGGGCAGATGGGATGTTGATAAGGAAGAAAGAAGTGCTCAATTTTCATGTTATTTCCTTTTCAACAGAGAGTGATCTATGGATGGAGTGAAAGTGATGATGCTTTTGTTCTTCGTTCTCAAAGACCACGACATCAGGTTGATGATGCCATGACAAGGATGTGAATTGGATTTGAGTGAGGAAGATGTTGTGCTAAGTCATCAGCTTCACTTTCTCATCCAGAACTACCTGGATCCAGTAGTCAGATATGAACCAGGTCAACTGGAGATGACCCTGGATGTCCAAAGTCACTTAGCTAGTAGGTGTCAAATGTCAAGGTCAGATTTGAACTCAGGCCTTCCTAATTTCAGGGCCAGTGCTCTATTGATTGTATCACCTAGCAAAAGTGCTTAATAAGCAAAATAATTAGCATTACTCTGCTTGGTTCTATGGGATAGAACTGGGAGCAAAGGGTAGAAGTAATAGAAAACCAGACTAGACTTTCCTAAGGAAATATTTTCTATGAATTCTAGGAGTAGAGCTATTCAAAAGTGTATGCCTCAAGGGTGGTAGATTTCTTCACTGGAGATCTTCAATCATGTGTAAAACTTTTTGTAGATAGGATTCGTGTTCTGGTCAGATTGCACTAAGGGCCTCTGAGGGATCTTCTCACACTGATTTTCTTATTCCTTTCATTCAAATTTAAAAAATTCAAGAATCTTAGTGCCATTTTAAGCTTTAATATCTCAAAATGGCACTAATAGCCTTTTTTTAAAAGGACTTTTAAACCATTTCATCCTCCCAACAAAGTAACACCCCACAAAAGACAGTCTGACAGTCTTTATATTGTTTTCAAAATTTAATGTGTTGAGAGAGAAATCATATCCTTAAGGAAAAAGTAAAATATAAGAGATAGTAAAATTACATAATAATTTATTCTTTTAAAATTAAAGGTAATAGTCTTTGGTAATAGACTCATTATTTATCACTGCATTAATCATAGTTCTAAACTCCATAATTCTTTCTTTGAATACAGATGGTATTGTTCATTGCAGATATCCTAAAATTGTTCCTGATTGTTGCACTGATGAAATGAGCAAGTCTATTAAGACTGATCATCAGCCTCATGCAAACAGTATTTTTTGAAGAGTTAAAAAATGTCAGCATAACTGATAAATCAATACGTTGAAAAAGTTTGAAAAGAAATGATCCCCAATAAGAATTTAAAGGGGTTTTGAGGCAATGTTTGAGAAATACCCTTCCACTTTGCTATTTAATGATATCATTGATTCAGTTCCTATCTCTCCTCAGAAACTTTTTACCCTTCTAATTGCATCAGGATTGTTGTGGGGATGAAGAGGAAAATCAAAAGAGATTTTATCAATTATCCTAAGTCTTTCACCTTTACAAAAGTTAATGGATTCCCTCTTTGTAATTATTCTTCAAGAATTTAAAGGACCCCTAGCTAAGACTGAAACCTTCCAGGAGCAAATGCTGGTATTCCAAATTATGTTTTGCAGAATAATATTTCCATGGATCAAAGGAGCTTTTTTGATGAATAAGAGAGTCTAGGGGAGAAAGTAAATGACTTCTGTTTTAGACTGAGACTCCATGCCTGAAATGCTCTCTCTTTTCATTTCTATCTTTCAGAATACTTATTCATGTTTCTGTTTATTTTTCTTAATTTAAAAAATTTATTTTTATAAGTATTTATTATCTCTCCCTCTCACTGCCCCCTTCAATTGGACAATTAAAAAAACCTTAACATAAATATGCATAGCCTAGCAAAACAAATTCCCACATTGGCCATGTCCAAATATGCATGTCTCATTGGCTGGAGGTGGATAGCATGAGTCATTTTTGGTTTTCTGGACTCATCATTTATCACTGCATTAATCATAGTTCTAAAGTATTTCAAAGTTGTTTTTCCTCTATATTGTTAAGTTGTTTGTTCTTTTAGTTCGACTCATTTCACTTTGAATCAGATCACAGAGGTTTTCCCATTTTCATCTTAAAAAGTTCATTTGGTCATTTCAAATGGCTCAATAACATTCCATTAATATACCACAATTTGTTTAGCCATTCCCTGATAGGTGGGCATTCCCTTAGTTTCTAGGGTTTTTTTTTTTACTGCTATGAAAAGAGCTTTTACAAATATTTTTGTACATAAAGTTTCTTTTCTTCTTTGATATTTTTGGAGTACAGCACTAGTAATTGTATAGCTAAAGCAAAGAGTATTCATAGGTTAATAACTTTTTAAATATAATTCCAAATTGCATTCCAGGATGTCTGGAACAATTCATAGCTCCACTAATAATTCATTAGTACATTTATTTTTTTAGTCTCTCCAATAATTAAGTCATTTCCCTCTTCTGCCATCTTTGGCAATTTGATGATTGTGAGTTAGAATCTCAGAGTTGTTTTAATTTCTTTAATTATTAGTGATTTGATGCATTTTCAGATGATTATTGATAGATTAAAGTTCTTCTTTTGAAAACTTTATTCATATCCTTTGACAGTTTATCTTTTGGAGAATGGCTCTTAGTCTTATACATTTGAATCCATTTACTGTTATCAGAGAAACTTTGCAAGTTATTTTTCCCTTGGTCATCTACATCCTTTCTTTTTAAAAATTATTATTTTTTCAACTCCACGTAATAGTAGTTTTCAACAATCATTTGTTTTGCAGGGTTTTGAATTTTACATTTTTCTTCCTCCCTCCTTTCCCTCCCCCTTCCCCTGTCAGAAAGCAATCTAATATAGGCCATCCAGGGATACCACCCTGCATCCTTTCAAATTTTAACTACATTAGATTTATTTGTACAAAAACTTTTCAGCTTCATCTGATCAAAGTTATGCATCTTATTTTCTTTTTCTTTTTTTTTTTTGCAAGGCAATGGGGTTAAGTGGCTTGCCCAAGGCCACGCAGGTAGGTAATTATTAAGTGTCTGAGGTCGAATTTGAACCTATCCACTGTGCCACCTAGCCATACTGTGCATCTTATTTTCAATGATCTTCTATTGCTTGTTTAGTTGACTAAGTCAACCAGTATTTTATTAAACATCTATCAGGTGCCAAGTAATTGCTCAGTACTTTTAAAGACCTAAAGAAAGACAAAAAAAAGGGGAGATGACACACAGATGACTATGCTCAAATACAATACAGAGAGGATACACTGGAGATAATCTTAGGGGGAAAGCCCTAGCATGAAGGGTCATGGGGAAGGGTTTTTGCAGAAAGGTAGAAGTGAGCTAGGTCCTACAGGAAGGGAGGGAAGTCAGGAGTCTGAGATAAAGGAGAGAACAGACATGAGGAACAGTCTAAGAGGACTAGGAGTTTCAAGAGGAAAAAGGTGGCATTAGGATTTTTAAAATCATGTTATTGTTTTTCAGTCAACAAAAATCTGCCTTCCTCCCATTTTCTTTTCTCTTCCCTCCCTTCCCCCATCATTGAATACTAGCTGTCAATACAAATGGATTCCTAGATAGTCTTTATAATGATATTTCATCTCTAAGTGATGAGATTTGAACCTTTGCAAGAGTTCCCCACCCCTTCTTACCTCCACTTAAAATATTTACACTTCTTTTGAAATAGAGAACAAAATAAAACAAAACTTCAGTGACAAACATGTATAAATAAAGTAAAACAAATTTCCTCAGTTTCCTAATCTTTAAAATGCACTGGAGAAGAAAAGTTTTCTTTGTCAAGAAAACAGTGGGGTCACAAAGAGTTGGATATGAATGAACAATAATTTATAGTCTTAGAGAAAGGCCTAGAGAAGAGGTGTCAAACAACTAGTTAAGGGAAGTACAAATCAAATTAAAATATAATTGGGAAATATTTAACAAAATAAATAAAAATATGGCATAGCATATGTCATAGGATTAAAATAATAAAAATTAAATATAAATATGATAGAGTTTTCATTTGGGGCTCTTGATGGAAGCGATTGATAGATTCCTTTTTTTTTTTTTAGGTTTTTGCAAGGCAAATGGGGTTAAGTGGCTTGCCCAAGGCCACACAGCTAGGTAATTATTAAGTCTCTGAGACTGGATTTGAACTCAGGTACTCCTGACTCCAGGGCCAGCTTTATCCACTGTGCCACCTAGTCACCCCTTGATGGATTCTTTCAGAGACTATTTTATCTTCTAGGATATTAGGACAGTTTTCCTTTACAATTTCCTGAAAGATATTGCCCAGGCTCTTTTTTTGATTGTAGTTTTCAAGTAGACCAATAATTTATAAATTAGTTCTCTTGGATCTATTTTCTGTATCAGTCATTTTCCTAAGAGATATCTTACAATTTCTTCTGTTTTCCCCATCTTTTAGTTTTGTTTGATGAATTTTGATGTTTTATATAGCATCATTTCCACTTGTCCAATTCTAATTTTTAGGATTTTCTTCAATTAGCTTTTGTGTTTTCCTTTCTAGTACTTTTAGATGAATTGCTTGTTTTTTTCTCATTTGGTCAATTTTATTTTTAAAAGTATTGTTTTCTTCAGTCATTTTTGTGTTACCTTTTCCAATTTTTCATAGTTCTTTTGCATGTCTCTCATCTTTTTTTTTTTTTTTTTAGATTTTTCAAGGTAATGGGGTTAAGTGGCTTGCCTAAGGCCACATGGCTAGGTAATTATTAAGTGTCTGAGGTTGGATTTGAACCCAGGTACTCCTGACTCCAAGGCCGGTGCTCTATTCACTGTGCCACCTAGCTGCCACTCTTCATATCTTTTCTCAATTTTTTTCTTCTTCCTCTTCTTTGGTTTTTAATATTCTTTTTGAGCTCTTCCCTTTAAGGCTTTACACGTAGGCATTTTGCTTTCCTCTTCTGAGATGGCATTTTGATCTTCCCTGTCACCATAATAGCTTTCTTTGGTTAGCATTAATTTTGATTTTTTTGATTTTGAAAATTGAGCTATAGAGCAAGGGGGTACATACAACCCCTACCTTTATGTGGTCTGGGTTGGGGATTTGGTTTTGGCTTTTGGCTCTGTTGTCTCAGTTATTCCTGATTTATTTCCTGTGTTAGGGAAGCCCGACCCAGTCCCGCCTGTTGCACTAATGTTCCAGGGCTGGAACTTTGCCTTCCCAACTGGGGTTAAGGTCCTCACTGCTGGCTTGCTGTACCACTGGCATGCTGAGCTGGGAGCCAGGTGTTTTACTTAGTGAGTTATGCTGTGGCTAAAAGCTCCTGCTGGTTGCCTTGTTTCCCTATTTATGCTAGGCTGCACTCCCCTTTAACTTATGTGAAATAGACCTTTCCTGAAGATCTTCCCTGATAAATTGAGCTGAAAAGTTGTTTCACTGGTTTTGTTTTTGTTTTTGTTTTTTGGTCAGTTTTGTCACTTTAGGGTCTGTTTAGAGTAGGAATGAGAAATCTTTTTTCTGTCAAGAGTCATTTAGATATTTAATAACATTCACAGGCTGTTTGTTCAAACATTTAATTAAGTCATCCCTAAAAAGCTCCCACCTCACCAATATGCCTTGGGGGGGGGCAGTCAGGTTTACAGATTTCTTTTGAAGTTGTTTCAGGAAGAGCTCCAGAAGTTTCCTAGTTTCTAGCCACTATTTTGACCCCATCCAGGAAATCCCTTCAATATAAATATAATAGAACATTTGTAAGTGGGTTTTTTTTTAAGTCAACATGGCTTTCCTACAGCCTTATGTTCCCTTCAGTGGCCTCTATTTCTATTTGAGTTTGACATCACTGGCCTATCACACAACTAGTATGTGCCAGTGGGAGGATCTGAATTCAAGCCTTCTAGATTCCAAGGTCAATACCAGTCTACCACTTAATAATAATTTGCATTACACAGGACTTTGCATTTGATCCTCAGATCAATACTGTACTCTTTCCAGTCCAGTCAATTCCAAAGCAATTGACCTTCTAGTTGTTCATGGTCATCTCTGTATAACTTTGTATAAAAGTTCCTCCACACCTTCTCATCATTAGAATACATTCCCTTCTATTCTCTACCCCTCAGAAATACTAGTTTTCTTTAAAGCACATTGGACCACTTCCTAAGAGGTAGAGAGAAGAAGGGGTTTTCTTGACCATGGTCCCCCCAGGAATTAGAACTGTTTTCCTCCTAAATATTGTTTTATATACACTTGATATTTACTTACTTTTGCAACTCCATTATCTCTCTGGACCCCATACTCCAATGTAAACTCCTGGAGGTTAAGTTCTTTTTCTTTTTGTGGTCTTTTGCATCAGTGCTGGCTAGCACTATATATAGTAGGCATTTAATGGATGTTTGTTGAATTGATGCAGAAAGAAAAAAGGATTCTACCTGAATCTCAGGCAGTAAAGTGATTTGTTGCTCCAGGTCATGTAGCTAGTAACTGGTCAACCTGGGACTTTGTCTAGACCTTTTGACCACAAATCTAATACTCTTTCCTCTTTGTCAGCTATTTCAACTTTTACCCAGAATAGGAAGAAGCTTAACTAATACTTATTGAACTGATGCTGAAAGAATGAACTCTCTTGGTCTCTGACAGTTGGCAATGTCAACTCTGTGTGCTTATTATAACAAAATTTCACTCTAAAAGTCAATTACTACTCAATGTAAGGTCTGGATCTATATTTACTACATGATTTAAGGGATTGGGACTGAACTGAGCTGAAAGGAAAAATTCCCCACTTGTTGAGAATATAAAATTATCAGTCATAGAGCCTGGAAACAGAAGGAACCCTATTTGGCATAACCATGGATAGCCCCTGCCTACTCTGGTGGCTTTGCTCCTACCTTCAGGTTTGATATTATCATTGCAAGTACTTAATTAAATGTTTGTGGAGTGAATGACACATTCTAATCTCCAATTAGATTTTAACAAAAGCAGAAGGATGCTAGTCCAATTTCATCTTAGCTATCTCATTTCATTAAATGGTCTCAAATATCATTCCAAGCCCACAGGCCAGGCATAGATAGACAGTGTTCTGCAGCTTTAATTAGACTCTAATGACCTTGGATAGGTAACTAACTCCAGGGAAGTGACAATTTCCAGGTAAATAGCAGCTTTCTCATTCCCTTTCATGTCTCTTCCCTATAATGTTAGCACTTTTCATAGTGGCTACACTAGGAATTTTGGGTCCCCCAGCAAAGATTCTTAAAAGAAGGTTCATGCACCCTTTATCATTCACAAACTGAAGTAACATTATAATGGAAAGAGCACTAAATTTGGCATCAGAGGACCAGAATTTAAATTCTATCTACTTTTTATTGTATCATTTTGGATAAGTCATTTAGCCTCGATCTTCTCATCTCTAAAATTACCTTTTGAATCACTTCCTTCACCCCTAAAATTATTTCTGAGGTCTTTTCCAGATTAAAAAAAATCTGGTCCAATGATAACCCAGGGAAAAGGAGGAAAAAAAAGGCAGCTAAAGGTTTGCTTTGGTTTAGCTCTCCATCTGTACTGCCTCAAGAAACAGGATGCCATTCAACTGACCCCACAGGAAAACTGCAGCATTACTGGGGATAAAACAGACAACTCCAAGTGCACACGAGGACTTACAAATGGGATGGAAAATGTTTTAACAGCCAGCTCTCTGGAAAAATGTAATGACCAGAACATCAAATTAACTTTTGCCTATTTCTGAGGTATAAATGACCATGATGAAAATTTAAAAATCAGTTCTCTTGAGGTAGTTTGGGCTGGCTAGTGCACATCCTGTGTTTGGCTCTGGTTAAGTCCTTCACCCTGTTGGCCTCAGTTCCCTCATCTGTATAATGGAGACAACACCCACCTCATGGAGGTCTTTGTTGGAATCAAATGAGACAATTTAATGTGAAGCATTTTGCAAACCATAAAGAGCTACATAAAAGTCAGCTCTTAGTACTACAATATTTGCTATTGTAGCTTCATGGTTTATACAAATCCTGGTGTATGAGTTTAAGTATCAGGACTTTTAGGATAACAATCTGATTCCTTCATATTATACATGAGCACACTGAAGGTCAGAGATGGTAAGGGACTTAAGCAATGTCACATAGCCTTCAGTAACCATTTACTAGGGTCTACAATAAGACGAGACCAGTTCTCAAAGCCTGAAAATTTCATAGAAAAGCTATGAAAGTATTTGTATACAAATCCAGAACAGAGGTGTAGAGCCAGCTCTCCCACCTTCAGGGCCTCAGTTACTTTCTCCTTAAATTAGGGGGAGAGGTAAGAATAGACATTCTCTCCATTTGGGGCATGTGGTTCTGCTTTTTTGAATCTCTTGTTCATTAGCTCCTTTGGTTCAGGGACCCATTAGTGCTTGCTGACCTCCCCCTAGTGGTGAGGAAGAGTCACTGTGGTCCAGTGGTTGAAAGACTTTTGGATTATTTGAGGATTTTCATTATTAATGCCCCTTTCCCCCCTGCCTCACTCCAAAACTCCACAACATAGTGATCACACTTAGGTATTCCTATTTTTGGATGAACTAGATCAATCTTTGGGTTTCCTTTTTTTCTGCTTAGGCTCCAAGGTTTGTTGCCAGCAATATACTTTTTGAATGATTCACCAACCATACTTCCCCATCATTGATCTTCAGGGATTAGTGTGTTTGGTTTCGTTTTTCCCATTAGGACTTTTCAATGAGATGTGTTGCTTTTAAATATATAGTTTGTTCCTTAATGTTTGAATAAATTCCCTTTTTAGTCTAGTATAATTTCTTGGTAAATATAGAGTATGATTTTCCATCTAACAGCTAGAAACAGATGTTTATTAAAATCTACATTAACTGACACCCCTTCCCATGAATATAAACTCCTTGAAATAGAGAATGGTTTTACTTCTGGTTTTTGAATTCCTCTCCACTGTGCCTACCATAGTGTCTTGGTACAAAGAAAGTACCTGACAACTATTTGTTGACTTGGCAAATGGATCTTCTTGAACTCTAGTTTCTCATCTGGTTGAGGCAACTTCTGGATGTCTATTGGATATCCTCTGGCTTGTCAAATTCAACATGACAAATGTAGGATTTATTATCTATTTAAAAGATCCCTTCTTTGAACTTTACCATTTCTGATGAGGACACTGTCACCTTCTCAGTTAACCAGATTCACCTCAACCTCAGTTTGGATTTTTCCTCCTTTCATCCTACCACAATCAATCACCAAACCTTTCAAATTTTCCCTGTACAGAATTTTTTAAAAGTTTTTTTTGCAAGGCAATGGGTTTAAATGACTTGTCCAAGGTCATACAGCTAGGTAATTATTAAGTGTCTAAGACTGGATTTAAACTCAGGTCCTCCTGACTCCAGGGTTGGTGCTTTATCCACTATACCACCTAACTGTGCCTATTGCATCTCTTACCCAACAACTACTGCAGTTCACATCCTATCACCTTGACCATCATATTAACTCCTATTTGTCTTCCCCCTTCAACTTCATTAATTCTACACACAGCTGCCAAAACTTCATCCCCAGTTGGTGAAACACACTTAGCTCATTTGTTTCCTCTTCCTCCTGTCTCCATACCCTCCCTTTTCTCTTCCTCATCTCTTTCCTTCATCATTTCCTCCCTTTATTTTCTCTTCCTTACAAAGTTTAAACTATTACTCTTCCTTCACTTTCCTTTCCTCCCTCCCTCCTCTCTTCCCCTCTATTTCTGGATTTTATTACAATCAATATGTTCTAGTGGCCATGACCTCCACCCAATCATAAAGTTTTATAGGGGAAATAGGGAATCAACACCTAGAGCTATAGCAGATTAAATACGAATCAGATTTTGGTTACCCAGCAGGATGGTTGAAAATGATTTATCGGAGGGGGATACATGAATTTCCTCTCATTCTGTTGTAAAGTCACCGATCAGTTTTCTGACTTCTAGTAATCAAATAGGGTTAGTTCTACTATTTTATACTGAGGCTTTCTATGACTGAGTATCTCCTCCCTTAGTAACCAACTCTGTTTGTAAGGTAACTGTCTGGTGCTGCCTTTGCCAACCCATAATTTGTTATCTCTATGTGAGCTGGGGTTGGCTTAATTACTTCCAGCTGTTCATCAACAACACCATCTATAAAAGGAATACATATCCACCCAGAGATGGTAACTGGGTGATTGAATTAGCTAAAGAAAAATGGGATTCTGTTGGACAACTAGAAGAGGCCAAAGCCTCTGATCTTGTATGTTTGTTCACTGGAGGATTATCTACAATATCTTCTTTATAGCTTAGCACAAAAGGATGTATCAGTCAAATGAGGCTAATTAAAAATAACTGATTTTGCATAGCACCTTAAAATTGGTAAATTACTTTATGTAGATTATATCCTTTGAGTCTCACAACATCCTTCTGAATGGGTACTATAAGCATTATTATCTTTCTTTCACTTGAGGGAAGGAAATCAAATTAATTGTCCAATGTCATATCTCGTTAACCACAGAGGAGGGATTTAAACTCCAAGCTGAATTCAAGTTTAGTCCTCTACTTCAAATCACTTCATGGTGGCTAGCATTTCTAACTAAGTCTCTCCCCCCTCTAGGGTCTCTTGAATGTTTTGGGACTTGAAAAAAAAGATAAAACTTCAAGTTAGAAAATTTTCCTTTATACTGGGATGAAAACTGCCTTACTGTAACTAGTCTATTGATCCTGGTTCTGTCCTTTGTAGATCAGTTACAGCCAAACATAATAGCCAGAACTGATATGATCCTGTCCCTATAACAACCCAGTGGTGTAGAAAATAGTGGTTTCATTTTACAGATGAGGAAACTAAGGAATGGAAAGGTAAAATGATTTGTCTGTCTTACAGCTATTCAACTGAAAAGCAAGGTGTGAACCCAGTGCTTATTTCATTTTTGTATGGTGGTCTCATTCAGGAGTTTGCTCTGCTCAGTATTCTGCTAGAAGGCTCGAGTTAGTAACCTGTGTCTTTTCATTGTTTGGGGGTGGGGCCTAATGAAAACAAAACAGAGTTCCATTTAAAATCTGGGCTCTGGAACAATTCCACCACCTGCTGGTCAGAACACTGCTCTTGCAGGTCATCCTCTGTCCAAGAAAGGGGGGAAAATAATCATTTGCAGTCATTTATTATCCTAAATTTACAAAGGACTTTTACGACAAGTAGATGAGTACTCGTTTCTAGAAGATGTGGGTCTAGTGGTAAACACTCTGGTTTTTGAGTTTTCCTAGTTTATGTGACCTTGGGCAAAATCACTTTACCTTAAAGATTGCATTTTCAGTTACCTTTTGTGTACAACAGTGATTCTGCCTGACCCTCAGGATTGTTAAGAAACCATTGTTAATGTAAGCTATTATTATTATTATCATCATCATCAAATTCTTGCCTTAAATTCTGGTAGTCCACAGACAACGAATCTATTAAAAATTGAATAAAATATTTAAAAAGAAAATAGTTTCCTTCCTATTGAGGACCTGCTTATAGAACAAATTGAATAAATGACTCAGTCCATTCCAAATGTAGTAAAACCCAATTTGGATGACTCATTATTACATAGTTTTGGATATACTTTGGATCAAATTATATTACTTGAAAAAGAACTCTCAGAGACTCTCAAGAGATGGAAGGGACCTGAGGCCATCTTGTCTAGCTTCCTTTTCTATGAAGAAAGTTCCATTTTTATATCCTTAAGAAGCTTCCCTACACTCTACTTGAATATCTCCAAAAATTCTACTTAATTTAAAGAATTTTTAAGAAATGATTATAGTAATTTGCTGTTTGATAAACCCAGAGTCCAGCTTCTGGGATAAAAACTGTTGGGAAAATCAAGTTAGTATGGCAGAAACTTGGATTAGACAAATATCTCACACCCTATACCAAGATAAGATCAGAATGGGTACAGGATTTAGACATAAAAGACAATATTATAAGCAAACTAGTAGATAAAGGATTTATTTACCTGTCAGATCTAAAACAAAACCACCAAGATCAAAAGAAATGTAAATTGGGAAACAATTTTTGCAACTAGTATTTTTGACAAAGGACTCATTTCTAAAATATATAGAGAACTGAGTCAAATTTATAACAAGCCATTCCCCAATTGACAAATGGTCAAAAGAAATGTAGTGAATTGATAAACCATTTTTACAAGTAGTATTTCTGACAAAGGATTCATTTCTAAAATAGAGAACTGAGTCAAATTTATAAAAAAAAATAAGCCATTTTCCAATTGACAAATGGCCAAGGGATATACAGAGGCAATTTACAGATGAGGAAATCAAAACAATCTAGTCATATGAAAAATTGTTCCAAATCATTACTGATTAGAGAAATGCAAATTAAAGCATCCCTGGGGTACTACCTTACACCTCTCAGACTGGCCAATAAGACCAGAAAAGACAATGATCAATGCTGGAAGGAATGTGGGAAATCTGGGACACTAAATGCAGTGTTGGTGGAGCAGTGAACTCATCCAAACTTTCTGGAGAGCAATCAGGAATTATGCCCAAATGGCAATAAAAATGTACCTACCCTTTGATCCAGCAACACCACTACTGGGTCTATACCCTAAGAGATCATGAAAAAGGGTAAAAAACATCACTTGTACAAAAATATTCATAGCAGTTCTGTTTGTGGTGGCAAAGAATTGGAAATTGAGTGAATGTCCATCAACTGGGGAATGGCTGAACAAATTGTGGCATATGTTATGGAACACTATTGTCCTATTAGAAACCAGGAGGGATGGGAATTCAGACAAGCCTGGAAGGATTTGCATGAACTGATGCTGTGAGATGAGCAGAACCAGAAAAACATTGTATACCCTAACAGCAACATATGGTTGATAATCAGTCTTGATGGATTTGCACATTTCATCCAGTGCAACAATCGGACAATTTGGGGGTATCTGTGATGGAGAATACCATCTGCATCAAGAGGGAATTGTGGAGTTTGAACAAAGACCAAATTTAAAAAAAATTTAATTAAAAAAAGGTTATATTATGTAATTTTGTTATCTTGTATTTTAATTTTTCCTTAACAATATGATTTCTCTCTCATCATGTTCAATTTTGATCAATGTTTAGTGTGTAAACAATGTAAAGACTATCACAGGGTGGCTAGGTGGCATAGTGGATAAAGCACCAGCCTTGAGTCAGGAGTACCTGGGTTCAAATCTGGTCTCAGACACTTAATTACCTAGCTGTGTGGCCTTGGGCAAGCCACTTAACCCCATTTGCCTTGCAAAAAAAGCCTTAAAAAAAAAAAGAGACTATCAGGCTGCCTCCTGGGGGGGGGGGGAAGCGAGATTGGGAGGGGGAAATTGTAAAATTCAAATAATAAAAAAAAAATTGATGCTTTTTGCCTTCATATCAGTCAGTTGTGAAGGAAAGTTCTCCCTTTCAGATTGACTCCTCCCTTTTATAAGACCAAGGAAAACATTAAGCTCAAACATGCAATAGTTATGGCATCTGACAACATATACAACTTTCCTACTAGTAGTTCCCCAAACTTTGCCTTGAGGGAGATAAATTTAATTATCTTTTTTTAGACTCTCCATTTTTCAGCTACTCAGAATTTTGCTTCCTTTTCGTGATATTTTAGTACGAATTGTTCCATTTGTAACAATGATTGCTGGTACTTTAAGATAATTTTATATATTACATTATATCTTACTTTATACAATGTATTGATAAGTTTTAAAGTTTGCAAAGCATTTTACATGTTATCCTATTACAATCTACAGGAAAAGAAGCTGATGATGAGAAATTACAATTAGTACACTTTTGAGGTTAGGGTTCAATCGAGGTTTTTCTGAATCCAAGTCCAAAACCAGATACCTGACTATTCTAGCTAGTGTCAAGATGGTTTTTGTTCTCTTGCTTTTTTAAAACCCACTTAACTATTAGTTCATATAAACCTTCCCAAATTTCCCTGAATTACGTTTATCATTTATTATTGCAAAATATTATGCAATCACCCATAGCTTTTTTCAGCTACTCTTTTATCAGTGAGTATTGCCAATGCAGTAGAACACCCTGTATAATGGACTTTAGTTTTTGCCATTGAACTCCTAGTACAGTAGAAGTTGATATCCATCATATTCTGCAAAATTAGTTTTACCAAGTCTATGAGTATGCATTCCCACAGCCCCTCTAACAATTGTTCTAGCTTTCTGGTATCTTTGCTAATTTGCAAGGTGAAGAAAGTAAGGTATAACCTCAGAGTTGTTTTAATTTAATGTTTAAATGTTTTAACATTTTCAGTCATTTATAATTTGAAATTCTCTTTTGACTGTTCATATCCTTTATTATCTACTACAAAATGGCTTATGGTGTTACTTATGTGTATTAATTCTCTATGAACCATATCAGATTTTATCAGTGAGATATGATACATTTCCCTACTACATATTTTCTTCCTGTAAATGCTTTCTAATTTTGTGTAATTGAATCTGTTCTGTTCTTTGTTATGGCCCCTAATTATCTTTGGTGAAGACATTTTTTCTTTAAAATTTTTTTTCAAATTACATGTAAAACAAATTTTAATAATCTTTTAAAAAAAATTTTTGATTCTTCATTTCTTACTTTCCCTCCCCACCTCCATTGAGAAGGCAAGGAAGTTTGATATAGATTATACAGGTGAAGTCATGTAAAACATTTTCATATAAGCGATTTTGTGAAAGAAAATAGATAAAAACACAAAAATAAATTTTAAAAAGTATGTTTTAATCTTTAATTCTTTGTTGTTCAGTGTTTCAGTCATGTCCAACACTCTTCATGACCTTGTGGTCCATAGCATACAAGGTCCTTCTATACTCTACTATCTCTCAAAGTCTGTCCAAACTCATATTATTTCCATGATACTATCTATCCATCTACTCTGCAGTCCCCATTTTCTTTCGCCATCAACACTTACCAACAGTAGGGTATTTTCTCACGAGTTCCATCCCATCTTCTCATTATGTATGTAAAGTATGTAAATACTTTATATACCAAAGTATGCAAATTTCAACTTCATAATTTTTCCTTCCAGTGAATAGCCTGAATCAATTTCTTTTAAGTATTGACTGATTTAACGTCCCTGCTGTCCAAGGAAATCTCAAAAGTCTTTCTCCAGCACTATTAATTCAAAAGTGTTGATTCTGTAGCATTCAGCTTTCAGCATAGTTCAACACAATGCTATTGGAAAAATCATTGCTTTGACTATATGGATCTTTGTAGGCAAGGTGATATCTCTACTTTTTAGTATGCTGCCCAGATTTGCCTTAGTTTTATTTACAAGGAGCAAGAATTTTGTTTTTGCAAGACAATGGGGTTAAATGACTTGCCTAAGATCACATAGATAAATATTAAGTGTCTGAGGTGGAATTTGAACCCTGACTCCAGGGTAGGGGTTCTATCCACTGGGCCAACTAGCTGCCCCTAGAGAAAGCATCTTTTAATTTCATGGGAGCAGTCACCATCTGTGGTGATCTCTGAGCCCATGAATATAAAATCTGATGCTGCTTCCATCTCCTCCCTATTTGCCAGGAAGTGAATGGACCAGTTGGCCAAGATCTTGGGTTTTTTTTTTATGTTAAGCTTCAAGTCAGATTTTACGTGCTCCACTTTCATCCTCATCAAGAGGTTTCTTAAATCTCTTCACTTTTTGCTGTCTGCATATCTGACATTGTTGATATTTCTCCCAGCAACCTCAATTCCATCTTTTGGCTTATGAAGACTGCCATTTCATATGAAGTACTCTTTATATTAGTCAAATAAATAAGGTATACTGATACTACCTTGTGCTTTTCCAATTTTAAACAAATGAGCTGTTCAGTTTTGGTTCCAACTTTTGCCTCTTGGTCTGCATACAAGTACTTCAGGACACAAGTAAGGTGATCTGGTATTCCCAATCTCTTTGAGGACTTGTCATCAATTCTTCTGGAGATGGACAGAATTTCTATCACAAGTCCTTCACAATTGTCTTAAATCATTGTATTCTGAGAACAGCTAAGTCATTCACACTTGAACATCATATAATACCCTCTCTATCATTATCTACTATTTAAAAAAACAAGATGCTCTTTTATATTCAGGTTCCAACTAAATTTTGAGCTTATTGTGATGTATGGTACATGATAATATTCTAGTCATAATTGGTGCTAGATTGCTTTTTTGTTTCCAACTGAAAATATCTTTCAACTAAACATTTTTTGGGGTTACCAATTACTGGACTATTTTCAATTGCTTTTCTTATTAAAAAAACTGTATCATTGATCTACTTTTCTGTTAATCACTATCTCTATTTCATTTTTAAAAGAATTATTAGAAAATTATTCCTTAAATTGATTTAAAACCTATTTATAAATTCCAACTTTGTTCTTAGTTATACCCCTAGGGTAAAGTTGAATATACCTAGTCCTTCTCCAACATGACAACTCTTCAAATAATTTTAGGCAGATAACCATTTCTACCTGTGATTCACTGCTTTTGTTTCTTTTTTTTTTTTCAACATGACCTCCAATCCCTTCATTCAGGTTCTCAGGGAATCACTCTCGCTCTGGTTTTTCTTCTTTTCAAATCTGTTGGTTCAATTTTATATAATCTTTCCTTTTTTTAAAAATTAAATGCTAATTTGTTTTCAGATGCACAATTTGTCCTTCCTACTTCTACCATTCTTTCTCACTAGTTGGGAAAACAAGAAAAATAAAACTGCTGTCACATATAAGTATAGTCAAGCAAAATAAATTTTCATACTGTTCATATTCAAACCTCCCCCCCAAATCAGCAGATATTCTTGGGTCCATCACTTACCTCTCTATCAGGTGAATAGCATGTTTCATCTTGAGTTCTCTGGTCTTAGGGTTGGTCACTGTGATGATCAAAGCTCCTAAGCTTTCAAAGTTCTCTTTACAATATTTCTGTTAGTATATAGGTTGCTCTTCTGACTTTATGTCTTACAGCAAATCAGTATTTCACTCTCTAAATTTGTTCAACCATTTCCCAAATGATTAGTACCCCCTTCACTTTTCTAATTTAAAAAGGTGCTATATTTTTGTACAAATATGTCTTTTTTTTCTTTCTTTGAATTCTTTGGGAGTGTGGAAGACCTTGTAGTAACATCAATGGGTCAAATTCTAAGGGCACTTTTTGTAACTTTTGGAAGATACAGTCAATTCTGCTATAACAGGATACAGATATTCCCAAAAAACACTAAATTATGTGAAATTATACAAAAAAAAACACAGGACTTATGGGAAGAATGAGGTTAAGAGTAAACATTTGGGGCAGCTAAGTGGCACAGTGGACAGAGCCTGGAGTCAGGACCACCTGAGTTCAAATCCAACTTCAGACACTTAATTACCTATTTGTGTGACCTTGGGCAAGTCACTTAACCCCACTGCCTTGCCAAAAAAAAAGTATAACACTCAAAAACGTGACACATTGAAAAATAAAGATGAAAGTGTTAAAAGCAGCACAATTTTATATATTAAATTGTTAATAAAAAAAATATAAAAATTGTGATGGAGTCTCTGGTCTCATGCAGCTGTGTGGTCTGTTCATCAGTTCCTAAGAAGCTTGGAGTGGCAACGTTGAGATATTAAATGATCAGAGGGGCGGCTAGGTGGCGCAGTGGATAAAGCACCAGTCCTACCTGGGTTCAAATCCCGGCTCAGACACTTAATAATTACCTAGCTGTGTGGCCTTGGGCAAGCCACTTAACCCAATTTGCCTTGCAAAATCCTAAAAAAAAAAGATCATAGATAGGCCAAACCAATGTAGTAAAATTTTACCTAAATTGGTTTGGCCTATGATCATTTAATGTCTCTTTTACTTAATATTTTAGTTATTTAGATCTGTCCTTATTTTGTGCAAAGTGTTTTGTAATTGTCTTCATGTCGTTCTTGTATGTATCTTGAGTTTTTTAAATATTTTGTACAGTTTTGAATAAGAATTTTATGCTTTCTGTAGTAATTTTAAATGTAATTTCTCTTTTTAGATCTTTTACTAGATTTAATAAGTAATATACAGAAATGCTGATAATTTACATGTATTTCATATCCTCTAGCTCTGCTGAAATTGTTCACTGCTTTGGCTAGTTCTTTAGTTGACTTTAGGATTCAACATCTGAAAAAAGAAGCAATAATTGTGTATTATAATAGCCTATGCTTGTTCATTCAATCTCTTTTTCTTGTCTTATTGCATAGCTAACAATTCTAACATGACATTAATAGTAATAATGGACTGTCTTGCTTTACTCCTTATCTTCCTGGAAGGCTTCTAACACCACCATTACAGGTAGTGATTGCTATTGGTTTTTGAGATACTAATTATACTAAGGAAATCCATTTATTCTTATGCTTTCTAGAGTTTTAATTGGAATGAATGTTGTATTTCATCAAAAGCAGGTTTGCAAAAACCTAAAAAAAAAAAAGGTTTGCGGGGTGGGGCACCTAGATGGCACAGTGAATAGAACACCAGCCCTGGAGTCAGGAGCACCTGAGTTCAAATCCGGCCTCATACACTTACTAATTACCTAGCTGTGTGGCCTTGGGCAAGCCACTTAACCCCATTGCCTGGCAAAAAAAAGAAAAAACCTTAAAAAAAAAGTAGGTTTGCATCTAGTAATATAATAATACAATTTTCATTCTTGCTATTAATATGATAAATTTTGTTTATATCGAACCATATCTGTATTCATGGTATAAATTCAGCCTGGTAATATAGTGTGTAATCTTTGTGATGTTGCTGTAGTATCCTTCCTAATATTTTATTAAAAACTTCTGCATCAATATTCATTAGAAAATTCGGTCTAAAGTTTTTCCTCCTTTCTGTTTTGACTTTTCCCCATTTGCTATCAAGACCATATTTATATCAGTGAGGGAGTTAGGTAAGACTCCTTTTCTACTTTTTTCAAACAGTTCATGTATATATTAGAATTATTCTTTAAATGAGGGAATTCACTTGTAAATCTTTTTTTTTTTTAAAGAGTTTTGCAAGGCAAATGGGGTTAAGTGGCTTGCCTAAGACCACAGAGCTAGGTAATTATTAAGTGTCTGAGGCCGGATTTGAACTCAGGTACTCCTGACTCCAGGGCCAGTGCTCTATCCACTGTACCACCTAGCCACCCCCTATCTAGTCCTTTTTTTAAAAATCTGATTATTCACTTATAGCTTATTCAATTAGTTTTTAAGACTTGCCTTACTTCTCTTCTGTTAATCTGGGCATTTCAGAGTGTTGCAAATATTGATAATTCATTTTGTCAATATTACTGAAATATGATTGGCTGATAGTTCTTAATAATTTGTTTTATTTCATTCAATTATATTGGTTGGTTTTAATTTGATTTTATTTTTTCTAAAAAAATCAAATAAGCTAATAATCTATTTCTTCTTTTTTTATTTATTTAAGGCAATGGGGTTAAATGACTTGCCCAAGGTCACACAGTTAGGCAAATATTAAGTGTCTGAGGTTGGATTTAAACTTAGTCTTCCTGACTCCAGGGCTGGAGCTCTATCCACTGCATCACTTAGCTGCCCTCTATTTCATTTTTTAAAACTGTCAATTTTGTTCATTTCTTCTTTGATTTTTCAGTATCTTTTTTGATATTTAATTGGTAATTCAAGCTTTGTCATTTTCTAGGCTTTTTTGCTGTTGCATGCCCTATTTATTGATTTGTTCTTTCTTTTAATGATGAAAGTGTTTAAAATAAAGAGACATTTTCTCTGAAGTACTTCTTTGGTTGATTCCCAAAAGTTTGGAATGTTGTCTCATTGCTGCATACTTTTTTTTCTTTTAAATAGTATTTTATTTTTCCAATTTCATGTACAATTTTTAACATTCATCTTTAAAATATGATTTTGAATTCCAAATTTTCTCCTTCCCTCCTCCCTAAGATTATATATAATGATGTGCAATCATGTAAAACTTATTTCCATATTAGTCATATTGTATAAGAAAAAGAACAAAAGGGAAAACTACTAAAAAAAAAGAAGTGAAAATAGTATGCTTCAATCTCTAGTCAGACTTCATTTGTTCTTTTCCTGGATGTGGATCGCATTTTCCATCATGAATCTTTTGTTTTTTTGCTTTTGCAAGGCAATAAGGTTAAGTGACTTGCCTAAGGTCACACAGCTAGGTAATTACTAAGTGTCTGAATCTAGATTTGAACTCAGGTCCTCTTGACTCCAGGGTCAGTGCTCTATTCACTGCACCTTCCAGCTAGCTGCCCCCATAACCTTTAAAGAAATTGTTTTATGATTTTTAACCCATACATCCTATAGGATTGTTATTTAGTTTCCAAATTTTTAATCTTTGCTTCAGAGGCTCTCTAATGAATGTAATTGTATATATTTAATATTTCTACTTTACCACATTTATTTGTGAGAACTTTATGTCCTAACACAGGGTTGTCTAAAACATACATGTGGCCTGGCCTTTATGGCAATTTCATGCAGCCTGTCTGTGAGTTGCTTTAATAAAAGAAGCTGAGCTACTGCAAAGCTCTCACTAAAATGGGAAATCAAAATCTGTTGTCAATTATTTAAAAAAAAAAACCTTGTTCATCCACTATTAAAAGTTTACTGTCAGGGCAGCTAGGTGGCGCAGTGGATAGAGCACAGGCCCTGGAGTCAGGAGGACCTGAGTTCAAATCTAGATTCAGACACTTAGTAATTACCTAGCTGTGTGGCCTTGGGCAAGTCACTTAAATGCAACCCCATTGCCTTGCATTTAACTTTTCTTTAGAATTTAAATTATGACATTTGGTGCATACATTTAGTAATGATCTTATTTGCTTGTGGTACCATTTCAGCAAAATGTCTACTTTTTGCCCATAATTGATACCTATGTCTTTTTTTTTAAACTTTAGTTGAAGTATAACAAATTTTGTTCCAGTCACTTATCTATTCCAGCATCTTTGTTTCAAATTTTTCTTGTCAAAACCATATTGTTGAATTCTGCTTTCTAATTCATTCTGGAAAACTATTTTATGGGTGAATTCATCCTACTCATGTTCACTAGTAGAACTGTTAATTGTGTATTTCCTTTCATCATGTTTTTATTTCTTTAACTTTATTTTGCTCAAGACTAATATTCTCATTTCCCTTCTTTTGAATGAAACGCATTTCTGTACCCACCTGTATACACGTGTTTATTCTGCTCCTTTGGTCAAGTTTCCATAAGTCACCTGCTCCCCCATCCCCCTCTTGCTCTAGTACTTCAGTGAAGCAAGATTATTTCCCTATTCCTCCTCTTCCCTCTCCCCCAATATAATTTTCTACTCCTGCCTTTCCATTCTTCTTTTAAAAACATCCAAACAGAAGAGAACCACTCCCAGGCCCTGTATTTAATTAGATTCCTTCTATGACTCTGGATGATAAAGTTCTGAGGGAGTGGCTGTATCATCTCCCTATATCAGAATGTAAATAGCCTTTTCTTGTTTCCTTATACTTCTCTTCATGCCTGTGTTCAAGTTTAGGAAATACTTGTAAATCCTCTACTTAATAAGATCTAGTTTCACTCCAGTAAAATTACACTCAATTTTTCAAGGTAATTTATTCTAAGTTGTAAGCTTAGATTTTTTGCATTCTGTAATATTATTCCTTATTTCCAAATGACTGCCAAATCTCGCATAATTCTAGCACTCCTCTAAATATGAATTCTTCCTTTCGGGCTTCTTACAGTATTTTTTCTTTTGACTAGGAAGTTCTGGATGTTGGTAATTGGTAATATACCATTTCTGGAGAAGCTTGATGGATTGCACTTCTTCGCTCCTTGGTTCTAAGAGATTTGAAACATAAGCTCTTTTTCTTTTAAGTCATAGCTTTCAAATAGTCCAGTGATTTTTAAATTACCTCTCTCTCTCTCTCTCTAAGGTTTTTGCAAGGCAAATGGGGTTAAGTGGCTTGCCCAAGGCCACAAAGCTAGGTAATTATTAAGTGTCTGAGGCCGGATTTGAACCCAGGTACTCCTGACTCCAAGGCCTGTGCTTTATCCACTACGCCACCTAGCCACCCCTTAAATTACCTCTCTTTAGGTCAGTTGTTTTTGCAATGAGATAGCCTGTTTCCTTCTAGTTGTTTTAAATTACTTTTTCTTGTTTTATTTAGTACTTAGCTTATTTATCAACACTAATTTTCAAGGAATTTACTTTTCCCCCTTGGGTGAAAGCTTTGCACTTCTTGTTCCGAGCTGTTAATTCTCTTTCCAAATCATTCTTCTATGGCTCTTATTTTGTTTCTCAGTTTTTTCCCCTCTAGCATTCTCATTTGGTTTTTAAATTAATGTTTTTGTTTTCAATTTTTTTGTTTCATCTCTTCCAGGAATGATGGCTGGACTAGTGTCTGTGTTGTATTTTTCTTTGCCTGTAAACATTTTCAAGTCATTCTTTTCATCTGGGTTTGTATCTTGGGCATCCCTATCATGATGGTGGGATTCTTTTTTAGTTTGCTCCTTCTTTCAGTCTATTTTTTTTTACTTTTTTTTTTGCAGGGCAGTGGGGTTAAGTGATAGGTAATTACTAAGTGTTTGAAGTCAAATTTGAACTCAGGTCCTCCTGACTTCAGGGCTGATGCTTTATCCACTGCGCCACCTAGCTGCCCAGCTCAGTACACTTATGAGGGAAATGTCTCCATGGGCTTTTGTTCTCTTGGGTCCTTTTGCTTCTTTCTTGGGGTACTGAGATTCCAGGATCTCAAGGACAGTTCAAGGGGACCTTATAAGCTTTCAATGTTTCCAAAGTGTTAAGATGTGCAATAAAGTCTTATCATTACACACCTAGTCTGAGCTCAGAAAATTTCTGACCCAGGTTTGGGGTTGAGCTGCACACACACACACACTCCTGTAGTCCTATCCTTGGTTGGAAGTTCCAACAGACTGCTACTAGTCATCCACTGCAGGTTCAGAGCAAGGGACTTCAGGCTTATTTTTGGTTTCATATTTCTTCTACTACAGGGTTTAGACAAGGCTAGAAACTTGAACTGACATCTCAATTTGCGCCTGGGGTCAGAGCTACTGTTTGCTTTTGAACTTGCTCTTTTCTCAGCACACAGTCTAGGGCCTGTAAAAGCTTCCTAGGCTAGAACATCACATCTTGGAGTAGGTACTCTCCTCCATCTACCCTGAATCTCTGACCCAAAGTAATGGCTGACATAGCTGCAAGTTGGCATCTGTTCCCACATCCTGCATGAAACTGAGGTCCCTGGCATGGGTAGGACCTCATACTACTTTGGTGCCCAGCCTCAGTTACTGTTAAAGTCCCTAGGCTCCTCATGGCACACTCCCTGGCCAGACTCCATACCCCTCTCTGTCCCCTTAAGCCAATCTAGGCTAGAAAAATGATCCCCCCCGCCCCCCGGATTTTCCAATCAAGACTTGCTTTGTGGGTGGACTTCAGAAAAACCTGAACAGACTTATATAAACTGATGCTGAGTAAAGTGAGCAAAACCAGGAGAATACTGTACACATTAACAGCAACATTGTGAGATGATGATCAAATATGATGGACTTAGCTCTCCTCAGAAGTACAGTGATCAAAGACAATTCTAGAGGTTTTGTGATGGAAAGTATCATCCACATCCAGAGAAAGAACCATGAAGTCAGAATGCAGAGTAAAGCATTCTATTCTCTATTTTGAAAAATGTAATGTTTTTTTGTTCCCCATTTTTTCTGACTCATATGGAAAAATAGCTAACAAAGTTATATATGTATAACCTATCAGATTATTCTCCATCAAGGGGTGTAGAGAGGGAAAGGAAAAAGGAACAAATATGACAAACTCAAAAATCTTAGTTAAAAAAATGAATGTTAATTCAAACTTTTGGAAGTAAATGTTGGGGGGTAAGTCAGGTGGTACAGTGGATGAGCATAGGCCCTAGAATCAGGAGGACTAGAGCTCAAATTTGACCCCAGACACTTAACTGCCTAGTTGTGTGACCTTGGGAAAGTCACTTAACACCACTGCCTTAAATAAACAAATTATAAAAGGAAGTAGATGTTGAAATTTGCTTTTGCATGTAGCTGGGGAAAACAGTTTAAATAAATTGGAAAAAAAAATTTTTAAAAATGAATGTTGGGACAGCTAGGTGGCTCAGTAGATATAGCACTGACCCTGAAGTCAGAAGGCCTAGAGTTCAAGTGTCAGACACTTAATATTTACTTAGCTGTGTGACCTTGGACAAATCACTTAATCCCATTACCTTACAAAAATAAAAAAATGAATGAATAAATAAATACTTTTTTTTTTAGAGAAGACTAGTTCTGATGTGTTTTCTATTTTTTTTTTGTGTGGAAGAATGTTGGAGAAGCTAGAGTATATACTCCTGATACTCCACTATTTTAGATTTGACCCAACCTTAACCCTATCTCATACATTCTCTTCAAATCCATTGCCTCTTTGTCCCACTTCTGCTCATTCAACAAATTCAGATTACTGCCAACATCTACTTCCTCCCTATCCCCAAGGAAGTCATTCAACCATGGTGATAGCAGCCACAACAAATTTATGTTACTTAATCTTTACCTGGAACTTTATTATAGTAAAGAAATTATTTTATCCTTCTTCAATGAGTTATTATTTTCCCCAGAATAAGTGTTCAAAACTTTCTCTTGTCTCCATAAGTTCTCCAAACCATTCTCTACTGTTCTCTCAGTGTAAGGTCTTGTCTTTCCTGAGGAAATAGAGGCTATTTATGAACTACCATTTCTTCTCTAATCACATTACCCTCATTCTCTCCCCTTTTATTCCAGTTTCTCATGAAAAGGTGACAGGAATCCTTGATGGATCCTATCACCTCCAGCAATCATTTCCTCAGACTCTAATCCTCAACTTTTTCCTATCCATTGGCTCCTCCTCTGCTGCCCATATTCCCAGGTTTCTCTCACCCTAACTCTCCCCCTCCATGCAACTTTCTTTTGACCCTACCATTTTCTCGAGCTATAAACCTATAGCTCTTCCTGCTATCACAAACTCCTAGGAAAAAAAATTATTTTACTCTTCCTTTATTCACCTGCAAACTAGCTGTAGACCTAATCATTCACTGAAACTGTTCTGTCTCCAACTTTCTTGATTTATATGAGAGTAGAAAATACCTCTTCCTCCTGGATACCCTTTTCTCTGCAGGCTTTTGTGACTTTTTTTCTCTTGGTTCTCTTTTAACTTGTCTGATCACTTTTTCTCTGCCCCCCCCCCCCCCCCCCCCGCTAGATCAAGATCCATGTACCTCTTATCAATGTTGCACCCTAGGGTTCTTTTATCAACATACCTTCTCTCTTGGTTATCTTTGCAGTTTCTTTGGATTTAATTATTATCTCTATGTAGATGTTTATTGTTGTTCAGTAGTGTCCAATTCTTCATGACCATGTAATGGGGTTCTCTTGAGAAAGATACTGGAGTGGTTTGCCATTTCTTTCTCCTGTGGATGAAAACAAACACAGATTAAATGACTTGCCCAGGATTACTACTAAGTGTCTGGGCTGAACTTGAATTCATATTTTCCTGACTCAAAGACCAACAATCCACCCACTGAGCCATCTAGCAGTTGTGTGCACACTACGGCTGTAATAGCTTCCTATGCTAAAATATCACTTCTTGGAGTAGGTACCCTCTTCCTCCAAGCTCCAGTCCTTTCTATCCATTATCATCTTCCTAACTAGACATTCCATTTCAAATGTCCAAAACAGAATGCAATACCTTTTCCCCAAAATCTGCTCTTCTTCCTAATAATCTATTTTTATCAAGAATACCACTAACCTTCTTTCTAGTCAGGTCTGAAACCTCAGAATCATCCTTGACTCTTCACTCTCCTTCAATGCACAATTCTAATCAGTTGCACAGTCTTGCCATTTTTTATTCTGCAATATCTCTCACATTTATCCCCATCTCTCTACTTGAATGGTAACAATCCTAGCTCACTCTCTCATCACTTCTTGCCTGGATGATTGCAAAAGTATCTAATCAGCCTCCTGCCTTTAAGTCTCTCCTGTTTCTATAGCATCCTCTACACAGCTGCCAAAGTGGTCTGACTGTGTCATTCCCATGCTCAAAAAAGCTCTAATGGCTCCTTCCAGCTAGGATAAAATATAATATCCTCTGGTATTTTAAAGCTCCTTACAGTCTGGCTCTAATCATATAATACAGTGATTAATAATGCTTGTTAATTAATTGATTCTTTAATGCCACATACAAAAGAAAACCAGAATGTTTTAAGTTATGATCCAGTACTTTGGACACTCTCAAAGAAACTAAGCTTTTAAAAATCCAGGCTTACCTGCAATTCTTTTCTTTATAGGAATGGGTGACTATAGTTATTAATACTGCATATTATATCAGATTTTTTCAATATGTTGGTTTATTTTTCTGAACTATTTTTCTAGTTTCAGATTTTTTTGTTCTTTTTTAGAGAGAATGGATGGGGGTGAGAAAACAAAATAAAAGTCAATTAACATTTTTTGAAGTCTGAGCTTATACATATATATATATAAATTTATTTTATTTATTTAAAAATTTGTGTTACTGTGCACTTCAAACAGTTTTTCAATTTGTGATTGCTTCAGTGATAAGGGAAACAATGTGATGAAAAATGAAAAAAAAAGAAAAACTAAAAGCTTTGGAAGATAAAATCTTTAATACTTCAAAGAAGAAGTATCTAGAGACAAGCCAGTGACCAAGATAGCAAAATGGAAACAGCCTAAGGCTAGGGATTCTGGCTTATTGTTAACCCAGGGCAAGTTGCCCAATTTACCTAAGTAAATTAGGTAAAGTTGACAAAAATAATATGATTTTTATCTACTTTATGGGGTTGTTGAGAGGATCAAATGAAATGATGTTAATGTAATTTTTAGGTTTTTACATTAAGTCTGCTTTTGTGCCAGGCAGAGTATGGGAGGCTGGAGAGGCAAAGACAAAAACAGAACAATCCCAAACCTTAAGAAACTTACATGGTACAGGGAGGCTCAACCTGTACAGAGAAATATTCAGTAAATATAAACTAATCTGGAGGATATAGAGATGGTAGAAATGCTAATAACTGGAGGATCAGTAAAGGCCTTGAGTAGGAGGGTGAAGGAACAGAGGCTTGAAGGGAGATAAAGACTCCAAGAAGCAGAGGTGAGAAGGAAATGAATTCCAGTCAAGATTCACAGCCTCTCCAAAGGAGGTAGGAGGATGGCAAATGGCCTCATTTGGCTGGAGGACCCAGTACATGAAGAATAGTAAAGTGAAATCAGTTCAAAAAGAGAAGCTGGAGCCAGATCATGAAAGCCTTGAAATGTAGTTTATCCTCCAGACCAATTTGGAGTCACTGAACATTCTTGAGTGTGGCAAGGTCAGACTTTGCTTTAGGAATATTAATTTGGAAATTATGTAGAATATGAATAAAGGCATATATGAAAAGAATGAAAAAAATTACTGAATACCTATCATGTGCCAAGCCCTTAAGGGAACAAATACAAAAGTGAAGATAGTTTCTACCTTCAAGATTACCTCCTATTGGGGAATGGTGGTCAGAGAGATATTTTGTACAGAAACATTACAGGAATGGTGAATAGTTATACGTAGATGAACCTAAACCATTATAAAAGCAATGGCAGCATTGCTTTGATTATGGCTTTAAAATAGGAAAGCAGAGCTGGGAAGAGCTGTAGTAGCTAGGAAGATGCTGGCCAAAAGCTAAAATAAAGCACGGCCAGAAGTACCTTAATAGAGCGGGCCACATGAAGACAGGGAGTTCTAGTGTTAAAACAATTAAGTCTTCCCTGTCATATTAGAAGACCAACTGGGCATCAAGGTGGCTAAATGAATTAAAGGAGACAGCTTGAGCCTGGGGAACCAGTTAGGAGACCATTTTAATATCCAAGAGAGAGGCAATGAAGACTAAACACAAAGCACTCCAAAGCATGCACTGACAGAGCTCAGCAACTAAACTTAAAACTTTTATTATGTTCTTCTGAGAGGCTGAGGACTCAGCTGGGAATCCATAATGCCCTAGAGTAGAATCATTTATCTATTGGGGAATGGCTTTTGGGTTTATATATTTCCATTTAGTTGTTTATTTATTTATCTTGGATATCAGACCATTACTAGAGATATTTGATAGATTTTCCCCAAGTTAGTTGTTTCCTAACTTATCCTATTTACATTAATTTTGCTCACATAAAACCTTTTCAACTTAATGTAATTAGAACAATCTATTTTATCTCCCAGTCCTTATTTGGTTAAGAATGTAACTCTCATCATAGCTGTAAAATCAACCCCCTCATTTCCCACATAGGGAAAATGAATCCCAAGGTGAAACTTTCTTAAGGTAAAGGAGCTAGAACTTGAACCCAAAATTTAACTCTAGAGCCAGTATGCTACCTCCAATATGTCCAATTATTAAGAAATGGAAAAAATCAGTTATGGTATATGTATTAAATTATACTTTGCCATACCAAACTGAGAATATGAAAGAGTCAGGTAGAACAAAGGCAGAATTTAGTCAAACCCTTTTCTTTTGTTGCTATACCCCTCTTCAAGGCTAGACTTGACTTAAGACTGGGAAGTTTAGGTTTGATACTATAATGTAGATACCTTTAACAAAAAAAGATTTCTTTAGCCCCTAACAATAAATACTATGCATTAAAAATGTTGGTTCCCTTCTCTTTGACTTGCATATCTTGGCACAACTAAGCCAAGCCTTGAGAGAAAATTTCTACTTTTGAACACAGGCAAGCAGGAATAAAATCAGGAGCACAGCCTTTAATCTGTACCTTTTAAGGAAAAACTAGCCTAATTTGAATGAAGTGTTTTAGTATTTTGCTTCCACCACCACATGTAAGTTTGTGGTTTTCACTGTGGGTTCTTATTTATCAGTTCCCTCAAATGCTAGTCCTCTCTCCAGTTACATTTGTCACCCTCAAAGGTATACTATTTCCCTTGTGGGAAACAAAGGATGGACAGATACAGACAGACAGACACAGACACAGACACACAGACACACACACACACTCTCGCTCTCTCTCTTTTTGTCCTTATAAAGCTCACAAAAAAAAGAGAAAAATAGCACATGGGATAATTAATATTCATCCTCTGAATTATTTTTCAATCTTCCTGACTAATAACCCCGTGTGTTCCAGGTTCTTTGTTGGGGATTACTTCACTGCCATCTCAATTCAAACTCTAGCTGCTGCCTCCCCCCCATTGGTGAGGAGTTCCAGTTCGTGATGCTCATTCCTTTCCAGTTTAGCTCACTCAGTGGACAGTTCCATAACCAGAGAAGCCTAGTTCGTGTTTTCTTTCTCATCTCTGCTTCACTTTATATGATTTTCTCATTAGAATGTGACCTTTTGGGCGGCTAGGTGGCGCAGTAGATAAAGCACCGGCCCTGTAGTCAGGAGTGCCTGGGTTCAAATTCAGTCTCAGACACTTAATAATTACCTAGCTGTGTGGCCTTGGGCAAGTCACTTAACCCCATTTGTCTTGCAAAAAAAAAAAAATAAAAAAAAATAATGTGACCTTTTAAAAACAGAGACTGTCCTTTTTTTCCTTGTATTTTGATCTTAGCATGTTGGATGGCACAAAATATTAAGTGCCTTATTTAAATGGTATGAGATTTACAAAGACAAATAAGAAGCAAGTTTGTGCCATACATGAACTTAAGTGAACTAAGAGAGGTGGCATGATGCTAAAAAGAGCAGTGAGGATCACAAGTCTTGCATTCATCAGCTGTATGACCTTACATAAATCATTTCACTTCTCCGTGTGGCTTTCTTTACCCATCAAATCAGGTTAAAAGTTGTCTGCCTATTACACAGAATTTTAGAAAGCAACTAATGAGAGAGGGGTCAGGAAGACCTGTGTGTAAACTCACCTGGGCAAGCTACACTGAGAAGGAAAGAGTGAACACTCTGGTATCCTCATGGAGAGAAGTTTTGGAGTCACAGGAGTCAAGACATGACCAAACGATGAGATATCTTGTGTTTCTGTAAGTTACCAAACACATCTAAAGGATAATCATAAAGGGGTTCCCTGGAGTTCAATTCCAAAATAAAAAGGATAAAGATAATGGGAAATTGGGATTTCTAAGGCCCCTTTCAGGTTTAACAGTCTTAGTCTTCATGGCGTTCCTCGAAGCCACCTTTTGGGGCCTGACCCTCAGTGGGCACTTAATCAATAGTATTGTGATGACCCCTAATAGAATAGACCCCATAGAATCAAGGGGCGGTCATTGGAATGTCTCCACCCTGAAAGAGGAGGGATTCGAATTTACAGAGATCCATGGTTGGGGAGGCACCGTTCCTCCTGGACGTCCCCCTAGTGGGTGTGTCCACTCTCCAGTCCCAGCCAGGGGGAAGCCCACTCCCCTCAAGCCTTTCAGATTCCCTCCTTCTGACAGTGGAAGGAATATAAAAATCCTTTTCAAAGCTGTTTTTTTTCTGGGTTTGCCTCTACTCTGAAACCCGCCCCCGCAGGCAGAAATATGAATAATAAAGATGTTTACTGTACACCCTAACAGCAACATGGGGTGATGATCAACCTTGGACTTGCTCGTTCCATCAGTGCAACAAGCAGGGACAATTGGGGGCTGTCTGCAATGGGGAATGCCATCTGTTTCCAGATAACGAGCCGCGGAGGCTATTCCCTTACATTTACAAAAGAAAACTGCTATCTTATTGTCTGATTTTGCTATCTCTTATACTTTATGTTTCTTCCTTATGGATATGATTTCTCTCTCATCACAGTTTGGAGCAACGTATACCAATGGAAACGACGTAAAGACTAGCAAATTGCCTTCTTGTGGGGGTGGGGGAAGTAAGATGAGGGGGAAAATTGTAAAACTCAAAATAAAATCTTTAGTAAAATAAAAAAAATAAAGGTGTTTGGCCTCATTAAGGCCACGCTCGGGTTGTTTTTTTCCCTTATTAGGACCGAGGCTGGGGGGTACCGCGCATTTTCGCGACCGCCCCCGCCTCCTTTTGGGGGACCCCTCATTAAGATACACACCACAGGGCCATACAAGGCAGCTCCGCGCAGGTGGGGGCCCTCCTCCTCCTCCTCCTCCTCCTCCTCCTGTGGCCGCCGCCTCAACTCGGGAGACTCGGCTCCTCCGGGAAATCCTCCTCCATCGCGCCGAAGGCGGAACATCCGTCTCCAAGAAGGGCTTCGTCGGGCGCGAAGTGAACGTGGCCCGCCGGGCCGGGAGGAGGCCCAGAGCCGCCGCGGCCCGGCCCCGGGCGCCCAAGGGCGGCCTCCGGGTTTTTTCCGGCTCCCCCCCCAAACCACGTGGTGCGGGCCGGCTCATCTTCGCGGTCCCCTCCCGTCGCGGTTTGAGAACGCTTGCCTTTGGCGCCGAACCTTTCCCCTCTCGTGGACGCTACCACCGGCTTCCGCCCCGGGGGGGGAGACGGAGCAGACCGAGCATGGCCGGGAATCCAGCCGAGAGCGAATTCGCGACGGAATTGAAACCGGGCCCAAAAGCCAACTCCCGCTTTACCTCTCCGAGCCTGGCGGGAGCCGGCCCCGGCTGCGGAAGGACGGCCGAGTCCCCGGGAGCGCCCGCTCCTCCCTGCTCGGGCGGCGGGGATGGTTTGGTCCGGACGGGGACGCCGCCTCCTCGGAGGCCGCCATTTTGTTTGGCTGGGGAAAGGCTCGGGGTCGTGGGGGAGGGGTCGTAGCCTCCGCTCACCTGACTGGCGGAGGAGCAGCTGCGAGCCCCGGGAGGGTCTTTCTCCCGGGCCGGGAGCGAGGAATCATGTATATAAAACAGGTGAGGCCGGTGCCGCGCCGTCCCACAGGGAGCAGAGCCGCCTCCGCTTCCCGCCTCCCCGACCGCCCCCCCACTCCCCTAGTCCTGCGGGGCCCGCTCCCGGCCCCTCCGGAGCCTCGGGCTTCCCGCGGGGCCCGGGCCGCCCCCAGGGTCCGGGCGGGGTGGGGGAGGGGGCCGCGGAGGGCCGGGCGCGCGGGGTGGGGGAGGGGTGCCTTCGGGGGGGGGGGGCCCTGCCCGGAGGGCCGCACTTGACTTTGTGCCTTCCTCTCCGTAATAATAACACCCGCGGGGAGGGGTCGCCTCCTGCCCCTTCCCTCCCGGGGCTGATGCGCTCTGCCCCCCCCATCCCCTTTTTGACTCTAAATAGAGGAATCTGAGGGTTCCCAAATTACGCCCCGGGGATGTGGCTGTCCGGCGGGTGGGCCCATCCTCGATCGGATTGCAACAAGTTTCCCCCCTTTTTTTCCCCCATTTTCATCAGGCCTGTAGTTCTCTTTCTTGCCTTTCTGACCTTCTGAGACCCCACAGGAAGCCTTTCCCAAGCCCCCCGAACTCCAGCGCCCCCCAACTCTGCCTTGTATAGGTGGAATACGTGGGCCGTGTTAATACCTGGTGGTTCTTGTCCTGTCACACGCCCCCCCCCCCCAGGGACCTTATCTGTCACCTAGTAGGTGCTTAATGAAGTAAAGCCTTTTTGGTTGATTTGGTTAGGGTGTTGGGAAGAGGGGAAATGAAATGGAATAGTTGTGTTGTTATAGTTTTCTTTAAAAAAAAAACCCTTTCATTTAAAATATTTTTTAGGGGTGGCTAGGCGCACCGGCCCCGGAGTCAGGAGAACCTGATTTCAAATCCGGCCTAGCTGTGTGGCCTTGGGCAAGCCACTTAACCTCATTGCCTTGCAAAAACTAAAAGTGTATATACATATATGGGTTTTAGTTTTTCTATTTTATATACTTATTTTCTATTTTTGTTATTTAACTTTATAATTAAAAAAGTGACAAACAAGGACTTTATGGAACAGATATGCAAAGTCAAGCAAAAAAGTTCCCAAAAGGACTATGTCCAGAAAATGTTTCAAATCTTCATTCCTCTCTATCAGGAGATGGATAGTATTTTGCATTATGAATGTTATGTGATTGGTTCTTGCCTAGATTGGGATTCTTTTTGGGGGGGGGCAAGGCAAATGTGGTTAAGTGGCTTGCCCCCAAGGCCACACAGCTAGGTAATGATTAAGTATCTGAGAGGGGATTTGAACTCAGGTACTCCCGACTCCACCTAACCACCTCCTTGATTGGGATTCTTAAATCTTTCAAAGTAAATTGTATTTACTAACGTTGCCACTGTATACATTCTTTTTCTGGTTCTGCTGACTTCACTTTTCATAGGTTCCTACAAGTTTTTACAGTTTACTCTGAAAGTATGTCTTTTAATCATTTCTTATAGCAATTTGTAGATGTTCTATAGAACATTATCCTGGGCTTCCTCTTCTTTCTATACTGAGTATTTACTGGGTAAAACTTCCATGGATTTAATTGTTATTTCTGTGCTGATGATTCTCAAATCTGCCTATCCTATGGGCAGCTAGGTGGCCTAGAGTCACCTGGAGTCGGGAGTACCTCAGTTCAAATTCAGCCTCAGACACTTAATCATTACCTAGCTGTGTGGCCTTGGGCAAGCCACTTAACCCCATTGACTTGCAAAAAAAAAAAAATCTGCCTATCCTACCCTTACCTCTCTGCTAAAATCTGAGACTGGATGTCCAGTTGATAATATTCTGTTTTCCCCTAACACCTCCTCTTCTTCCCCCATACATATTTAAACTTCTACATTACTATCTAGGGTACCATTACTCTCCTAGACTGGTTCACCACCCAGGTGTTATTCTTCACTTTTCACTATTTCTCACCTTTTTTTGCCAAGGCCTGTTAACTTCACCTTTGCAACATATCTTCAGTATGTCTCCTCGCCTGATACCGTCACTGGCTTGGTGCTAGTCCTTATCACCTCATGCTTCGACTGTTATCAGTTTCACCTTTGCAACTTTGCAAGTATCTCAACAGTGTCCCCTCTCCTCACATAGTGTTAGAGACCCTCATCACCTTGAACTTAGGCTATTGCAATAGCCAGCTAGTGGGTCTGCCAGCCTCAAGCCTGCCCCTTATTTCAGTCTGTCCTCCATTTGGCAGGCAGTGATTTTCCTAAAACAAAGTTTCCACCATTTCCCTTAATAATAAACTTCAATGGCTTCCTATCACCTCCAAGATCAAATAAAAAGATCCTCTGGTGTTAATAGTCCTTAATAACCTAGCAAGTATATTCCACCCCTTTCCCCTACATTTCTAGGTTTATATTTTAGTGCCAGCCATGAGATCCAGTGATGTTGGTCTCATAAACAAGACATTCATGCCATCTCTCTGCTCTGGACACTTTTTTGGCTGTACCCCATTCCTGAAATGCTCTCTCTTTTTATCTCTGCCTGCTTGTTTCCTCCAGGTCCCAATTAACATCCCATCCCCTCTTAATTCTAGTGCTTTCCTTTTAATTATTTCCTGTTTATCCAGCATGCCCCCTGATTTAGCACAGTGCCTAGCACAGGTGCTTCACAGTTTTGACCTTGTCAGTTATGTGTTGTGCCTTCCTTAAAAATCTTTGGATGGGGTGTCTTCATCTCAAAGTCTTGTGGAAACATATAGGAATATAAGTGCTGAAATGCAGAATTGATTCTGATTCGATAGGTACTGCCTTGGTTGTAATGAGAATATTACAATCTACTCATTTTTTCCCCTTGTATTATAATTTTATTGTGTTGGCCAAGAGAGTCTATAACAGGCTTAAATTATTTTGGAAAAATTTGTAAAGATGTTTCCTGACTGCTATTACAATGTACATGAATAACTTTGAAATATATAATATTAATACTATATTATTAATATTTTAAAATTTCTAATGAATAATTTAGAAAATTACAGCAGAATTAGAAATTTCCTGTTTCTGTAATGGACTGAAGCTATAGAATTTGTTCATTTCCTCCTGAGTGTTTTTATTCCTATAAATATAGTCCTATCTTTCATTAAAGTCCTGCGTTGAAACTTCATTGTGACATAGAGCTGATCAGAGTTTTCAAGACTTATGTCTTTCCAGTGAAACACAAACTTTGACAGATTCTTCCAAACTGATAAGGTGTTTTGAGAACAACCTTACCAGGCACCATAGCCTAGTATAGTTTAGAGAGGCTCATCACCTTTGAGGCACCATATCCTTTATCAACTTTGTCTATGAATCAAGTCCATATGCAGATTGAGTCATAGATCTATGAGGAATTGAAGTCTGGCCAATAAAGAATTGTGATCATGTACTGAAATACAAAATGAGGACAAAAATATAATGCAGTGAAAATAAGTACCAGGGGGGTGGCTAGGTGGTGCAGTGGATAGAGCACTGGCCCTGGAGTCAGGAGTACCTGAGTTCAAATCTGGCCTCAGACACTTAATAATGACCTAGCTGTGTGGTCTTGGGCAAGTCACTTAACCCCAGTGCCTTGCAAAAACCTTAAAAAAAGAAAGTATGCAGTATTTAAAATATGTTGATGGTTCTTGATATTTTGTAGATGAAGGGTTGTAATAAATAAAAGAAAATTTGTAGCTTATGTAAGGGCCTTATTTTTAAAGCCCCAAACCCTAATTTGACTGTCCCTCAATTATGTACATCTAGTTACTAACAGTGGCCACTAAGATAATTTTTAGGGGAGTTAAAGAAAGTGTAACGGTTTCTAAATCTAACCTTGGCCAAGGAACTTAATGAGCTTCAATGGATTGGGAAAATAAGTTAGTATAGCCTTTATGACAGGGCTTCTTTACCTGAGATCTTGAACTTTTTAAAAGAATATTTTGATAACAGTATTTCAGCATGATTGATTTCCTTTGCAGTCCTATATATATGTTTTTAATCCATTCAGAAAGATGAGAAGGAAATTTCAACTACCAAAAAACCCCTGGGTTTAAAGAAAAGAGCATCTTTTCTTTCATTTTTCTTTTGGTCTTGGAGGGATCACACAGCCAGATTCACCTGCAGTAATTATATCCTCTAGTCCAGAATGTCAAAAATGGATCAACACTACCCTGCAACCCCTCCACAACAGTCTAGAGGGTGACTTGAACCAGATTAAAAAACAATTGGGAGTTATTTAACAAAATAAATAAAAAATACAGACAACATAGCATTAAATTTAAAAATTAAATCAATTTGCAGCTTCTAGGGATCCTTATGTACAGATTGCTAGCCTGTATTTTCACTTGTATTTGATGCCATTGTTGTAGTAAACTCAGAAATATATTTCTTGCCTTAAGCAATTGATTATCTTAATTGAAACTTTGTTTTATAAATAAAGATTGATTTTTTTTATTGGGTTTTAGGTTTTTTTGCAAGGCAAATGGGGTTAAGTTGCCTGCCCAAGTGTCTGAGACCAGATTTGAACCCAGGTACTCCACACTCCAAGGCCACTATCCACAATGCCACCTAGCCACCCCCATTGGGTTTTTTTCTTTTTTGTTTTTTTTGCAAGGCAAATGGGGTTAAGTGGCCACACAGCTAACCCCCATTGGGTTTTAAAAATACCAGTAAAACATAGAAACTTAGATTTTATACTTTTCTAGACCTTTCTAAATGATGATGGGAGAGGGGCTGGACCTGTGATTTGATCAGTATGGGGGGTCTTCCACTGTAGTTCCTGTAACTTCTATTCTTAAAGAGTTGCCACTCAGAGATTATGATTGGCCAGAGTATTGTCCTAGAAAGGACTTAATCGAGTTTCCTGATTCACTCTATCCACTATAACTTGCTGCCTCTCTTATTCATTATAAGTGAGCATTTAAAAAAAATATAGGAAGACCCTGTTGGAGATTCAATTCATCTGTTTTGTTGAATTTGGTGATTATGATTGTTTTTAGATAGATGATTACTGTACTGTTTGGTACAGTGGTTCATTTAAGGCTGTGCATTGTGATTTACCCTACTCCAGCTGCTTTAAATAGTATGCTATTTGTGATCCTGAAAAAATTAAACTAGTAATGGTTGAAATAAAGATTTTTTAATAAATGATACCATTAAGCCACTATTTTCTAATATAGTTATTTAAAAAAAATTGTTTATTTAAGCTAACGGGTTAAGTGACTTGCCTAAGGTCATACAGCTCGGCAATCATTAAGTGTCTGAGGTTGGATTTGAACTCAGGTCTTCCTGACTCCATGGCCGGTGCTCTATCCACTGCTTCACTTAGCTGTCCCTTAATATAGTTTTTTTTAATTGAAAGTTCTTTCCTACCCCCCCTTCCCCAGAAAAGACATTTTAATAAAATATCATAATAAACTATAGAATGTTTTCTTCATTAGACCTGTGACTCTCCCCAAAATACACATATAACTGATATACTTAGGGCATATGCATAGATTGGTACCCATATTCAAGTTTTATTTTAGGTGAAAACTAGGAAACAAGGAAGCATTAAAGTTTTGAAAATGACATTGCTTTTTAAAATTCAAATGAATGCTTGTAGTATATTTTAAATCTAACACTTTTTCCCATCAGGTTATTATCCAGGGTTTTCGAAGTTATAGAGATCAGACAATTGTAGATCCATTCAGTTCAAAACACAATGTCATAGGTAAGTGCCTGTTATTTGAGAGAAGCTTATGTTTATTTTATCATACACAATTTAGAAATTACGTTGTAATTGGATGAGAAATTTGAATGGAAAGAAATACATAAAACTATAGAAATAAAAATGACAGTATTAAAATTAGTTTAAAAGTCTGAGCTGCAACCAGTTTCTTTTTTTATTTATTTATTGGTTTTTTTTCCAAAGCAATGGGATTAAGTGACTTGTCCATAGTCATATAGCTAGGTAAGTGTTAAGTGTTTGAAGTTGGATTTGAACTCAGGTCTTCCTGACTGATTCCAGGTCTGGTGCTCTATCCACCCGCACCCTGCAACCAGAATTTCTTAAGCCATTGAAAGTGTTTCCCCTGGTGGGAACAAGTAGATGGCACAGTGGATAGAGTACCGGCCCTGGAGTCAGGAGGACCTGAGTTCAAATTCGTCCGCAGACACTTAATACTTGCTTAGCTGTGTGACCTTGGCCAAGTCACTTAATGCTATTGTCTTGAAAAAATAAAAGTGTATCACCTAAGACTGTGGTACCAATTCATTTAGAAAAAAAGTAAAGTACATCAGTATTTTCTGAGACTATTCAAAATGCTTCTGAATTAACTGCTTTTAAGCATGACTTTCCATTTTGTACACTTGAAATACTTTGGATAAAGTACTTTATTATCGCAAATTAATCCTATGCCATTTAGTTAACTTTGAGTACGCCTTTGATACATTTAAAATAACCTTTTACTTAAATTTGTGTTAAGATTAAGTATGACCTTGGTCAACTAGTATTCTAAATTTGGTGTAACAATCACTGTGGCCTTATTAAATCATTGTACATACATACATAAATTAGATCATCCTCACTTTTTTCTTTTAACAATTTTTTAATGTTAATGGATATTTCTAATTGTATGATATAGGCAAGAAAAAAATGACTCATTCTGGTTTCTGGTGCTTCTGAATTTTTAAAAAGACAGATTTAACTCTATAATTCATTGAACACCAAAATAGCATATATTGTTCTTGTTACAAAACAGCATTTTTATAGAAGGTGATGATTAAATAGCAAATGCTGAGTTTTAATAAAGGGGATACCCTTAAAATAATTTTTTTCTTTTTCCATATGAACTTTCCTCCTCCCAATAAACCTTATTAGTTTGTTTTTGTTTTGCATATAGATGTTCTTAGAAATGGGGAAATTTTATATACTTTATGCTATAGTCAGACATTCTTTATATTTATAACTTTTTATTAAACATGAGTGTAATGATTGAATGAATCTTGGTTGTTTTAATAGTATAATTTGACAAGTATCCTTTTAAGAATAAAACTATTGTGAGTATTCATTTATGTTGCTAAATTAAAATTGGACATCCAACAAAACATCAATCTTGCCAACTAGCAAGACACCTTGTTACTACTTAAATCAATCTAATAGGTCTCACATACTAAACAATGCTTGCAGGTGAAGTTTTAAAAATGTTCCCCTGTTGTAAATATTGAATGCATTATAGTTTTGACTATTGTAGTTATCATGTATTTTATTTAAAAAAAATTTTTTATTCTTTAGGGTTGAAAAGCTGTGGATGCCTACTTTTATGTTGTGATAATTTGGCCAGAATTTTGAAATGACAACCACGTTTTTGTTTATAGTCTTAGGTCATTGCATTTTAAATGCAAGTCAGTTTTGACTTAGTTAAATCAGTGTAGTTTGGGTATCCAAAGGTGGCATTATAAGTAGTGTCTTCTAGGTAGTTATACCTTTTGTGGTTATGTTCACCCTTTTAATTAGTACTGTGAATTAAAATAAATTATAGCTTTATAAGTATTTTGAGCATTTACATGACTTATATGTATTAGAGATCTCATTTTATGAACAATAATTATGAATGCCTATTAGTAAAATTAAATATTTGTCTAGATTATTGAGTCAAGAACAAAGACCAATAGTAAAGCAAATTTATTTTTTAAACTCAGATTGCAGGCAATAAAATGTTTTTTGCTTATGGCAGGTGACATAGGCAAATCTTTTTCTCTTGTTGATTTCATGCTACTTACTGATTATTGTGCACTTTTTATATTAAAATTTATTTTGAGTACATTAGAAAATTTATTTGAAAGTCTGAAATATTAGCATAGTTATTTGTCTTAAACTTATTCATATTTTTAAAATTTGTGTTTTTTAAAATTTATAGTGGGCAGAAATGGATCTGGGAAAAGCAATTTTTTTTACGGTAAGTATTGGTTTGGTTTTTTTTTTGGTCTAGATGTGTGTCTTTCAGTTAATTTACTAGTCTTAAATGCTGTCTATAGTTGAGTAATAGTACCTTCATCTGGGATTTTCTTGTTAGGTTCTCATCCTGGGATTTGCAAATGTATTTATTAGATATTTTCAAAACAATATTTCATTATAATTGTTTTATGATTTTTATGCATCTAAAAATATTATTTTAAGAAGAGGTCTATAGGTTTTACCAGATTGCCAAAGGAGTCCAGGATACAAAAACTCTTCTGTTAGTTTCATTCCCCTTTTGGATTAAATATCTTTTGTTGTATAGAGGAAGAGTTTTAATCTTATAGCTAAAATATTTTAGTTCAAATCTTCCAAAATTTGCTTAATACTTGACTGTGGAAGCCACTTTGAGTCTGTTTCCTTGGCTATAAAAATGGAGATAACAAAGATAACAACTATTTTTTTCTTATTGCCAATTTGTACAGCTTAAATGAACTAATGTATGTAAAATGTTGTAAATTTTAAAATGTATTATGAAATCAGTTATCAATTATTTCAAAAAATAGGGTTAAATACTTTGGACAAAATAGCATTTGAAAATAAGAACAACTTTAAAATTTTTTGAAGGAAACTGAATTATAATTGCTGTCATTTTAACAGATCCTCTAGGAATCTAGGTTATTTTAATAAAAATTAGCCTCAAATTCGGTGGGAAGTGAATTGGGAAGAAGGAAAAATTTTGGCTACCTCATTCTTAATGAATATTAATGACAGTTTTTGAAAAGGAGGTAGAAATGTTGTTTTCTCAGATCCATGCTTCTCACAGGATAACTAGGCCTTTATTGACCTCATAAAGTGGGATTGGGTGAATTGCTGCCTGGACTAGATATCTCCTTTTTGCTCAGAGAGGAGAATTGTTACACTATTCTCAGGGGCCATAGTCAAGGAGCCCCTCTTGCCATGTTGCTAAAGTTTGATGGCAGGAAAATTTGGATTGACTTGCTGTAACTAATACCATTTCTTTATATTATAATGAAGTATCTTATAACAGAATGTATTTACATTTTGCTAATCTACTCCATAGCTAACTTGATTAGAAGGAATTGTGATCCAAGATAGTATATCAATGAAGTATCTTTGAACTTTAATTCAATGTATCTTAAATGTGAGGTTGAAAGCTTACTGACATGACTTGATCAAGAAACAGATCTTTATCCTTTTGATAACCTATTTCTGTGCTGGAGTATTTAATTTGTTTTTAAATATGAAATTAATCATTCCAGTAAACATTCTTCCTCTATGAACATTTTTCTCATATAATTGTTTATTATAATTAATGAGTGATAATAAATGAGGCATTTTTGTTTCTTATGCATTTGCCAACATGTGTTTCATGTATTTTCAGTTCCTACATTCCGAGAAGTTGTGCTCTAGTAAATAATGAGAGGCAGCAGGAGATGTTAGCTTTGATCTGGAGTCAGAAGACCTAGTTCAAATTCCAGCTCTGTTACTTATTGCCTTTGTAACCTGGGACAAGTCAATTTACCTCCCTTTGCTCTGTTTCCATAACATGAGAGGGCTCAACTAGATGACTTAAGATCTCGTTTAGTTCTAAATCTCTTATCCCTAGAGCAGTTATTTTTCAAGTAAGATTACTCCCTCTTTTTAAAAAAATTAGTATACTAATAGTCATGTTTATATGCTTATTATAGCTATTCAGTTTGTACTCAGTGATGAATTTAGTCATCTTCGTCCAGAACAGAGATTGGCTTTGTTACACGTAAGTGAGACTTTAATTTCTTTACATAGTAGATGTCTGAAATAATCACCTATTCCTACTAGATAAAAATCTTTAGTTCTTTCAGTTAATATTGCTATATTATATTGCTGTGCAATATGGAAGTAACAGGACTCATTTGAATATAACGTTTGGAAGAAATTTGGGTCTAGCTTCTAAATGTTTGTTAGAAGAGAAATTTTTTCATCTTTACATTAAGGAGGAGACCCAATAAGGGACTATAACGCATGAATACAGGTTTGCTGAGGAAGAGAAGAGTTTGGAATTTGGGAGCAGGGGTAACTGAGAATCAGAACCAGAATCCAAAGTTGTGTGAAGAGCTGAGGAGCACTTGCTGAAAACTAGGCAACACATTGCTAGTTCTACTTGTGTTTCCAGCACGGAAAGCCCTGCAAATTGTAGTTGAACTTTTTAATAAGTAGTTATTTTTCAAAAATGAAGGATAAGAGGACATGTGTAATCTTTGTGGTACTAAAAGTTGTTGGAATTACATGCCATATTTACCATATAATAAAATTCAGTAAATTTTTAAAATTGTCTTATTATATCATAGGCACTTGGCTAAATCCTGGTCTCAAATAGGATATCAAAAAGTTCCATTATTTCTATACTTAATAAGCCCCTTACTGTTAGGAAGGTGTTTTTGTCTAATTTTTACATTTACTTCTTCAGTTTAAGCTCTTTCAATCTTTTATGCTTTTTATTTTTCCTTCTCAAGACTGGACTTTCCTATCTTGTGCAAGCTAGGGGCTACCCCCAGACCTTGTCCTGCTCCAGTTAGCCCAAAAGCTTTGACATGGTCCATTTCAACCCTGGATTCTGAGTCAACCCTTTCTAGGCAATCTGGTGCTCCCCATTTATTTGAGATCTGTATAGATTATTCTAAGCTAAAGTCCTATTATTACCATGCTTGTAGGGATATAGAATAATTTGATGGAACTTCATTTTCACAGTCTTTTGGTTACTATTCGGTTATCCTTTATGAAAGGTATATGTTGAAAATAACAAAAATGCCATATGAACATTACATTTTTTGTTTTCCTTCATTTTAGGAAGGCACTGGACCTCGCGTCATATCTGCTTTTGTTGAAATCATTTTTGATAATTCAGACAACAGATTACCAGTGAGTTATTAAATTTTTTCAGTAATTATACCAAAAGTTTCATAAACTTTTAAAATGTCTAAAAGTTTAGCTAACTTTTTTAGCAAAACACATTCCATGGAATGTCTTCCTTTCATTTTCCAATATTATCTTTAAAGAGTACCTCCTAGGAAAAAAAATCAAGTGTTAGGTATCAAGTGTTTTATATTACATGTGAAGAAACATATTAAAAACTATAACCAAGTAAGATAATAATCAGTAGTTAATAAATATTTATTAAATGCCTCTGTGCTAAGGGGAGATACTGGGGATACAAATATTAAAAAAGGGGGCAGCTAGATGGTACAGTGGATAGAGCACGGGCCTTGGAATCAGGAGGCCCAGAGTTAAATCTCTCTTCAGATACTTAATAATTACCTAGCTGTGTGATCTTGGGCAACTTAGTCTTGCAAAAAAAAAAACCCTAAAAAAAAAAGGAAAGAAAGTCTACCCTCAATGAATTAATAGTCTCATGAATGGGAAGATAGCCTACAAAAGGAAAACAGAAAAGGGCGAGATCTCAGTGGTGAAAAAGAAAGTCCCAGAGGGTAGCAAGTCCCAACCTAAGCATATGATGATATCAGAGAAATCCCAAAATAGTACAGCTAGCTGAAAAATGAGATGTTTGATAGAGTCGCCTCATATATATCAAATTTAAAGTAAATTTAGCAAGTCCACTTGGGTACTTTAAAATGAATGGAGGGAGTTAAACTTAAATGGTTACATGTTTTGTTTTTGGTTTTATTAGATTGATAAAGAGGAAGTTTCACTTCGTAGAGTCATTGGTGCCAAAAAAGATCAGTATTTTTTAGATAAGAAAATGGTAACGTAAGTAGTTTCCTTTTTCTCTTTTAACTAATAAAAACAATGACAAAGAAAAATGTTTTTTTCCACATTTATTAGTATACCTATTTAATTTTTCCTTAGTTGGTATTTATTTCCTGAACTAAAAAAAGTTTTTAAATGTTTTTAAAATGATAAAATTGAGTTTGCGTTGAACAATCAATTGTTTTCTTTTAACTTAGTCTAGTCAATTTATACTCAGAGGTGAGAATTTTATGATTATTCATATAAAAATATCTACTTAATGTTTGTTGACAGGAAGAATGATGTAATGAATCTACTTGAGAGTGCTGGATTTTCTCGAAGTAATCCTTACTACATTGTCAAACAAGGAAAGGTAAAGAATAGTGGCATATTGACATTTGAATAAATTTAATTTGAGATAAATGCTTTCTTTTCTTAAAAACAAGTAAATTTTATTGATAACTCTTGTTTTTATATGACCATCCCTCGAGTTTCTCTTTCAATTCCCCCACCAAATAGCCCACTTTTATAGCAAAGAAAGATATTTAAGTAAAAACGAACCAAAACTAAGTTGTTGGCTGTTAATGTGTACTGATACTTATATATCCATACTCTTTCCCCACCTCATCCCCCGTTACCCTTGTATTTCCTTTTCTATTCTCCTAGGGCAAGATATGTCATAGTTCCTTAGGATCTAGCTTCATTTTATATTTTTTGATTTCATTTTTATTATTTTAGTAATTGTTTGTATTATTCTAGCTTTATTTACTTTGCTCTTTCAGCTCATACCAGACTTCTCATGTTTTTTTTGAGTTTATCACCTTTGTCACTTTTTACACCAAAATAATATTTCATCATATATATGTATATATATGTATATGTATACGTATACATATGTATATGTATATGTTTTTGTGTATGTATATACTGCTACTTAGTCATTTACTAATTATTGGACAAAAAATTTATTTTTCTTTTTGCTACCCTGAAAGGGTATTTTAGCCTGTTGCTTTAAGTTTTAATTTAAACAAATCTCATTTTCCTCTTAGGTTTAGAAAGAATTAGAAAGAATTTATTGATTCAGTTTTGACTTTTGTATTAACTATTGTTAATTTTTTAACAGGGGTAAAACAGATCTTTTTGTAGACAAGTGACTTATTTTTGTGAAATTTAAGATACTTTCTCAACTTGTGAGAGTAAATAGTTGAAAATTATAATAAATGAAGCCTTACTTTAGGTGAGAGTAAAAGAAGGAAAAGGTAAAACTTAGAAGCAAAAAGCTTACCTTTTTTCATTTTCCTACAGCAGCTGACAGATATTTTTGATGCCATTATTTATGTAGTGTAAGTTAATCATAACTATTAGTCAAAATATTTCTTTTAGTCCTTGATCAGTTGAAGTATTTTATATAAGTCTATCCATTGCATTACTGTTAAAGGGGAAAAACATAATAGTTGGTAAAGATATGGTTTCTAACACAATAAGATATCTTTCGAAAGTAATAATCATGTTACAATTATAGCAGCAATTCCTTGTATACATAATTAAGGGAAAACTAATATTATGGTAAAATATTACTGTCAGAATATCACAAAATTAAAATGATAGAAGAGAAAATGAGTTCTGGTATCAAAAATCTGGCAAAAAAATTTGTTTTAGTTATCTTATGTCCTTTGTAGCTGCAGCATTCCTTAAAGTTTTAACAATTTTGACAAATGTTTCATCAATTCCCAACATTTTGTGTCCATGATAATTCTTCATTCTTCTCTTTGAATGTATTGTAGAAGCCACAGTTGTTCTGGTGGCTCAGGTACTCCCCAATGCAAGAGCCTTTGATTTTCTATATCCTGATGAGGATTCTAGAAGCAATATGTTGACTGCTAAGATAGTGTTGGTTCCCAAATACAGTCATTTATGGGAGCCCTTTTTCTCAAAGCAAGGTTGTGAATAATTTCAAGTTAGTATTTTAACTTAATTTCTCTTTGAGATCTATATGTGTTTCATATATTAAAGTATAAAATTCATGATTTGCTAAAAATAAAAATGAAAGAAATTAGTGTTTGAATATTTTTAAGTTTAAAGTAGAAATCTGTTTAGCTTTTGTTCTTGAATTAACTTAGTGAAAGAACAATATGTTGTCATTCAAGTATTTCTTCAACTTTTTTTTTTAGATTAACCAGATGGCCACAGCACCTGACTCTCAAAGACTGAAGCTATTGAGAGAAGTAGCTGGTACTCGAGTATATGATGAACGTAAAGAAGAAAGCATTTCTTTAATGAAAGAAACAGGTAAAAATAACTCTTCTAGATTATTTTTTTTTAGAATGAATAATTCCTAATCCTAGTGGTATATAATGTTTGAGTGATTTTTTTTTGTGTGTGTATGTGTGTGCATGAGATTTTTTGAAGTCTAATGTTTTCAATAACATTTATTCCTTGATTGAAATAAAGTGATGTTAGGGGATGCTTCATTTCATTAATTGTGTGCCTCAGTTTACTGTTACAATAGAGGGTTTCATTATTAGTGAGCATAATGGTTTTTAATACTTTAAAGGAAAGTTGAAATATCAGTGAGTATTAAGTTTCAGTTCTTTTTGTATGTTAGAAGGTGGGAAGAAATGGTACTTTAGGGTTCTTTTAGAAAGTTTGTAAAGTTATAAGATTCAACTTAGAAGTTTTCTAAGTATAATTTCTCTTTTTTTGTATTTCAGAATTAAATTACACATGCAAAATATTGTTAATTGCATTGAGCAAAGAGCAATGTAACAAGTTTGCAATTTTACCTCATTAAGTTACTCTTCTAGAAGTTGACAGGTTGTACAGCTCAATATTATATTTTTTACTACTGTATATTGTTAGCAAAAGAACTAAGTTTATAGAACCTTATGGCCTCAAGATAACTTTACTAAGGTAGTTAATAGAGGCCTGAAAGTGAAGTAAAGAACATAGTCAACTTTAGAACTATTGCAATATTATGCGACTATAATGTTTTAAAAGGTTTATAGTTTAAGAATATTTATTTTGAGGTTTTTAAAAAATTAATTAACTTTGATTAAATTAACTTTTTTTTTAAAAAGTCGCATTAAATGATTTTTTTATTCCCAGTTACTAGGAGAATAAAGAAAACACTTGGTAATTTCACTAAAGATACCAAGAAGATGTCTTTTTTTCTAATCTACAAAGAAACAAATTTTTTAAAAAATTTTATTTAAAGCAATGGGGTTAAGTGACTTGTGCAAGGTCACACAGCTAGGCAATTATTAAGTGTCTGAGGTTAGATTTGAACTCAGGTCCTCCTGACTCAATGGCCAGTGCTCTATCCACTGCGCCACCTAGCTGCCCCTGAAATAAAATTTTTAACATGAAAAAGATTAAAAACTAGAAGTAGAGTAATATTATTTACTACCCAGTAAAAATAAAGATTTAATGAAAAAAGTTATTAACAACTGTGAGAGTAAATAGCTCAAATTTGTAATAAATGAATATCCTACTTTAGGTGAGAGGAAAAGAAGGAAATGGTAAAGCTTAGAAATAGAACACTGACCTATATACATCAGCCTTTCTTCATTTTCCTACTGTGATTAACAGATGTTAACTTTTTTTGATGTCACTCTTTGTATATTACATAGTTTAAATTAATTATAACTCTAGTCAAAATATTTCACTTGGCCCTTAGTGAAATATTTTACATAAGCTAACCCATTATTTTGCTGTTAAAGGGGAAAACATTTCATTAACAAAAAAAAGGAACTTCTCTTTACAATTTCAGCAAGAACTTGATTGTTGAAGGAATCTCTACTGTGAAAAGGACTCAAGTTTGCTGTAGAGTCCATTCTGATACAGCACATTGTTATATGATGATTATAGATTAATAAATTGTGTGTTACATTAAACAGCTATCTTTTTACTTACAGATACTGTATTATTGTACAAATCTGAAAAATGAGTTAAGTGTTTTTACATTTATTACTATCAGAAATTTTTTGTCTTCTTAAAGACAAAAATCTCTAAAAGTTTATTACTATTTTGAGCATATAATAATGCACTTTAGCTCAGTGGATGCTTTATCACATTTGAACTGAACCTGGAGAAGATTGGGAAAATAGGGTTTTAAATAAAATTACCATTTTTAAGATTTTGAAATAATAGAATATGCAATAATCATTCTAATACTAAATACATTTTCCATAGACATGTTTTTTTAATTTTTTAGTCTATTTCTTAGTTTTTTCCATAGATCATAAGCAGCTCTTGTCAGGTCTAACAGCTGAAAAGTACTAGATAATGACACCTGTATGCAAATTATAAACTCAGTTGTAACACTATTCCATAACTTAGATCTAACTCAATTAGCCCAGTATGGTATGTTGATGTTTGTGTATGAGAAGCTGCATTGTTAGCAGGGGAGACACATGAAGCTTACAACTGAGTTATTCACCACATGTGATTATTGAAGGATCCAGCATCAGTATTTCTAGGTATGAGATCTTTGGTCTCTTTTAAAATAATGATTCTACCTACTTTGGTTTGTTAAAGCAGTATAGACTCCCTTATAAATTTTTGTGATATTTAATGTCAAGTGATTGTCCCATACTTTTAAAATTAAACTCAATTCATGGTATCCTTGAAAAGTACACTTTTGTTCTTACTGTTCTTATCAATTTTTCTTAAAGAGGGTAAACGAGAAAAAATCAATGAGTTGTTAAAATATATTGAAGAGAGATTACATACTCTAGAGGAGGAAAAAGAAGAACTGGCGCAATATCAAAAATGGGATAAAATGAGGCGAGCCCTGGAATATACCATTTATAATCAAGAGCTTAATGAAACCCGTGCCAAACTCGATGAGGTAAAAAAGTTGTCTATCTTTGCCATTTAAGATATAAATCTTTTCATTTTTAGATAAATGTATATCTTTGAAATACTTTTTCTTAAAAACTGTTTTAGTTTTTCTTATTTTGAATGGGTTCACTAGAAACTATTTTTCATTTAATTAAAAAGAAAATGTTAGTTATTATGAAATTCAAACTAAAATGAATCCCAAATACTTATTCGGTTATCATGTATTCATTTTGTTTCTTTGAGAATGTTGAAGAACTGTATCAGAAGATGTATGTTCTAAATATGTCATCTTCTAAAAACAGAATAACCCTTTTCAATTTTAATGGAGGTTTTTTACTCCCATTACAGAGACTTTTTACTCAGCTCTGATATTGAATTATTCAAAAATACAGTATTTTTGTTTGATTCTTCCACATATCTAGATCACAACTTAAAAACTCAAAAAACTGGCTATATTTAGCTCCTTCTTTCCATGAATAATATAACTGGTGGGAACCAGGAAAGTATTAGAATTCTTGTTTCTGATATAAGATACTAAATTTCTTCACTTGATATTATAGAGATGTTCCTGAAAAGTTATGTGCAGAATTTCGTAATAAGCAATTTGAAATATAGATTAGCGATTTTGCTGTTTACAAAAATTTCACCAAAATTCCCCCACTTAAAAACTTCTTTTAGGAACAGCTAGATGGACACAGTGGAAAAAGCACCAGTCCTGGAGTTGAGTTCAAATTTGACTTCAGATACTTAGTAGCTATGTGACCCTGGATAAGTTTCTTTTTTTTCCTTTTTTTTTTCTGATTTATTTATTTTTATTTTTGTACAAATGATGTTTTTTATAGATTACTAAAATATTCTTAAGAGTAAACATAATACCCCTCCCCCCAAAATATAGACACTCATGAGCAATAAAGTAAAGAGAAAAAAATTAAAATGTAATAATAATAACGATAGGGGCAGCCAGGTGGCACAGTGGACGGAGCACCAGCCCTGGAGCCAGGAGCACCCGAGCCCAAATCTGGCCCCAGTCACCCAACAATCACCCAGCTGTGTGATGCTGGGCAAGTCACCCCAACCCCATTGCCCTGCAAAAAAAAAACAACCCAAAATAATAATAATAATAGTAGTAGTAGGGGCGGTCCAATGGCACAGTGGACAGAGCACCAGCCCCAGAGTCAGGAGCACCCAGGTCCAAATCCAGACCCATACACCCAACAATTTCCCAGCTGTGTGGCCCTGGGCAAGCCACCCAACCCCATTTGCCCTGCAAATACCCCCCCCACCCCCAAAATAATAAAAAATGTGCTTCAATTTATGTTCCAACACCTCCAGCTCTGTCACAGGTAGATTACATTCTTTATGATAAGTCCATCACAAAAACTACTTCCATATTTTTCCATCATTGCCATTGCTGATCACAACTCCCTCCAATTGTACTTCCCTACTACTATATACACTATATTTTCTCCCTTTATTCTGTCCCTCTTATTAAATGTACTGTAGGGTAGCTGAGTGGCACATCAGACTGATAAGAGGCCCCAAGCCCACATACCACCCCTAAGGCCCAGCAACCCCCCTGGCCCTGTGGTCCTGGACAGGCCATCCAATCCCAGCCCCTTGCAAGAAGTAAAAAAAGAAAATGTGTTATATCTGACCACTGTCCCCATGGTCCACCCTCTCCTCCATCACTTACATCCCCCCCTTCCCCCTGTTCCCCTTCTCTCTTTCTTACTCTAGATGTCTATACCCCATTAAGCATATATGCTGTTTCCTCTCTGAGCCACCTCTGATGAGAGCGAAGGTTTCCTCATTCTCCCTTGCCTTCCTCCCCTTCTTGATCATTCCAATAGCTCATTGTAATAAAAAAAAAATCTTATTATATGAAATATCTTAGCCTATTCCACCTCTCCTTTCTCTTACTCCCATTACATTTCCCTTTTAGCCATTGGCCTGGATAAGTTTCTTAACCCCAATATCTCCAGGGAAATTTTTTTTTAAAATAAAAAAATCTCTTTTATAAAACTATCCCTATATTTCAATGTAAATCCACATTTTCCTAGATCAACTTTGCTTAAAACAAGTACACAAGTATGTGGAATAGAAATATTTGAATAATATTGGGGAAAAATACTTGATGCCTAAGCAGTATTGGTATCTTTTTTAAAATGAGCACAAAATAATAAATTATTTAGGATTCTTGAATATGCCTGTCAGTTTTATTCCTTTTTTATTGACATTTTATTTTATTTTTCCAATTAGATGTTAGTTATGAAAGTTTTTTAAGTCATCCACATGCATATGCATATTTTTAAGTTACATAATTTCCTTCCACCCTCCCTTCCTATCCCCCTCCTTTCATCAGCAAACAGCTAGGGTGAATATTGTACATACACATTTATGTTAACGTGTTTACAGTTTAGTCATTTTTGGTTTGAGGAATTAGGATTAAGGAAAAGAAGAGAAAACCATGAGATAGAAAAGAAACACATAAGAGAAAATTTTAAAAAGTGAATGTAGTGTTCATTCAGATTCTGAAGGGGGTTTTTTTTGGTTTTGTTTTGTTTTTCTTTCTCTGGATAGGGATAGCTTTGTCCATAGCTGGTCTCCTAGGGTTGTCCTAGGTCTCTGAATTGCTGAGAGGAGCTGCATCCATCAAGGCTGATCAACTCACATTGTTGTTAATGAGTACAGTGTTCTCTTGGTTCTGCTCCCTTCACTCAGGATCAGTTCATGTAATTTGTTCCTTTATTCTCTAGAGTCTGACTATTCATGGTTTCTTATAGAATATTGTTATGCTATGACATTGATATACTGTAACTTATTCAGCCATTCCCCAATTGTTGGGCATCCCCTCAATTTCCAATTCTTTGCCACTATAAAAAGAGTTGCTATGAATATTTTGGAACAGGTGGGATTTTTTCCCATTTTTTTATGATTTCTTCTGGATACAGGCCTAGTATTGGAATTGTTGGGTTTAAAGGGTATGATCAGTTTTATTGCTCATTGGGCATAGTTCCATATTGCTCTCTAGAATGGTTGGATCAGTTTACAACTTCAACAATGCAATCTTCCACAACCTCTCCAACATTGATCGTTTTCCCTTCCTCGTAGTTGTTTTCATTTGTATTTCTCTTATCAGTAATGATCTGGAATGTTTTTTTCATATAATTATATATAGCTTTAATTTCCTCTTTTGAAAATTGTCTGTTCATATCCTTTGCCCATTTGTTATTTGGGGCAGTTTTATTCTTTTTTTTAAAATTTATTTTTATTAAAGATATTGAGTTTTACAATTTTCTCCCCAATCTTGCTTCCCTCCCCCACCCCAGTTTTATTCTTAATGAGCAAAATTAATAGTGACACTGAAAGAAAAAAAATCTTCCCAAGTAAATGTTAGTTAGATGAAAAAGAATGCAAAGAATTTTAACTGACTTTTCCTTAATTTCTTAGGCTTTTTTTCCTTTTTTCCTTTTTTCTTTTCTTTTTTTTTTTTTAGTATTCTAAAACACAAGCATTCTGATTTAGAAGGTGACTCAGAAGCTGTCTCTTCCAGTTTCTAACTCAAAAGTCAAATTAACCTACTTCCTTCTCCTGCCTCTTTGGCAGTGTCCTGATACCCAGAATGTTCTTTTTTAAAAAAAATGTTTAATTTCCATTTTTAAAAATTATATTACGTAGTATATTATTACAGAATATAATAAGGTGATTGTACATAAAACTAAAAATTCCTTAAAATTTGCTATTCCTTTCAAATAAATATGCAACAAGATTATCATGTAAATTTCTTTTTTTCCCTATCCTCCTCCCATCCTACAGATGACTACCATTAAACACAAATGGTGTCTGTGTCTCTGTCTGTGTGTGTGTGTGTATCTGTAGGTCAAGTTATTCTGTACATCTTTTTATTGGTTCTTTGAATGCGAATAATATCTTTCTCATATGTCCTTTATAGTTAATTTGGTAGTTTTTTTTTACTTTCAGCTGTCTGCTAAAAGAGAGACAAGTGGAGAGAAATCCAGACAATTAAGAGATGCTCAGCAAGATGCTAGAGATAAGATGGAGGTAAGATGATAGTGGGTTGAACATTTTGGTCAATAAAGAGCCTCTGTCCTATGGTGGGCAAAGAGAATCACCACATTCTTGATAGCCAGCAATCTGTACACCTGTTAATGGGAGCTACAGGTAGTCAGTCTGAAAACATTTATTAAGCACCTACTGTGCTACTAATAATGCTGGGGATGCAAGAAAGGCAAAAACTGTCCCTGGCCTAGGGTGATTCATATTCTAATGGAGCAGAAATTTTGGAAATGAACCTGTACAAATAAGAGATACACTGGCCAAATTGGAGGTAATCTCAAAGGAAAGGCATTTTGGGAGATGTGTAAAGTATTTTGCAGAAAGTGAGATTTTTATCTGGGACCTGAAGGAAGTCAGAAGATGGAGATGTAGGAGAAAAGAATTCTAGAGTTAGAAGGAAAAAAATTGAGGAAAGGATGCTAATGATAAGCCAGTAACGTTAGGGAATTCAGGAGGGAGAACATTCCAGGCATGGGGATCAGCCAGTAAAAATACATGGAATAGGAAAATGGTGTACTAGGAACAGCAGTGGGCCAGAGTCACTGGATCCCAGAGTACAGAAAGCTTTTGAAGTCAAACAGAGGATTTTATATTTGATCCTAAGGCAATAAGAAAGTATTGGAATTTACTGAAAGGGGGTAGAGGGAAAAGACATGGTTAGACCTATTGTTGAAAGATTAATTTTACACTTTGAATGAAGTATGACCTTTAGTGAAGAGAGATTCAGAGAGGAGGAGACTTAAGTAGCTGGCTATTTCAGTAGTCTTAAGTGTGAGGTCATGAGGGTCTTTACTAGGGTAGTGACAGTATCAGCAAAGAAAGGAGCTTATATGAGGGATGTCATAAAGGTAAAATTAGGTCTAGGGGTATGAGGGAGAGTTGAATCAAAGATGACATCTAAGTTTAGAGTCTGGATGATTGGGAAAATGGTGGTATCCCGGACAATAATAGGGAAATTAGGAAGAGGGGAAAGGTTATTTAGTTTTGGACATGTTGAATTTAAAAGATCTGTGAGATAGCCAGTGTTCGATGTTCAATAGGTGATAGATGTTACCTTAGAGTTCTTCAAAGAAGTTAGGGCTGCACAAATAGTTTGGAGAATCATCAGTCATAGAAATGATAATTGAATCCTTTAGAGCTGATGAGATTACCAAGTGAAAGAAAATAGAGCAGTATAAAGGAAACCAGGGCTAGAGGTTTTTACATTTCCTTAGTATTGAGAGAGGTGTTCTTAGTCTAGATGAGGGCCCAGGACAGACTCTTTGTGGGGGTATTCATGTTTAGTGGAGCAGGACCTGAATGAAGACCCAGCAAAGGAAACTGAGAAGACACAGGTAGTATGAGAATCAGGATATAATACTGTGATGAAATACTAGAAAGAAAAAAATTTTAAGAAGTTGTCCAACAGTGTCAAAGTTTAAAGAAAGGTCAAGAAATATGAGAATTGAGGAAAAACCAGTAGATTTGGCAATTTTGAGATCATTAGTGACTTTGGAGAAAGCAATTTCAATTGAATGATGAAGCTGAGAACCTGACTGGAGTTAGGAGCATAATGAAAACAAAGGAAGGGGGAAACTTTTCAAGGATTTTAGCCACAGATGTAGAAGAGAAATAAAAGATAAAAGCTGGTGGGGATGGATGAATCAGAGAAGACATGGGCATTTTCATAGGAAGTTAGTAGACAGGAAAAGACAAGATAAGTGAGAGTGGGGATGGCAAGAAGGGACAACATGCTGGAGAAGATAGGATTAATTGGGATCATTTTTGTGTTTTAACCAGAACGGAGTCTCCTCTTGGTAGACTAGGATGAAGGAGGAAATAATTATAGAAGGCATCTGAGGGCTATGCAATGAGGAGGAAAAGAGAAGAGGGAGTTCTCAGTGAATGGCATCAATTTTTTTCAATAAAATAGAGGGTAAGGTGCTTAGTCAAGGGAGCAGGGGACTTTGAGTGGTTTGATGAATAATAAAAAGTTTCGGAAAAGTTACAATGGGAGGCATGAAGAACTTTTGCCCTTGAGAGGACCCAGGTGAAATTATATTGCATTAATTTATAATGGATCCATTCAGCATAATTTGATGATTTTCTGTAGCTTTGATTAACCACATATGAGATGGAATGAAGGTATCAGATGCCAGAAATACAATTGATTAAGGGGATTAGCAGAGCAAGACAAGCAAAACAGGTAGAAGGGCAAGGGACTGGAGAAAGGGACAGTATATAGAGTTGAACTAGTTCACCTGGGGATCAAGTTGGAGAGGACATTGTAGCTAGTGCAGATGAAAGAGATAGAATGAGAGCAGGAAGAAGTTACCATGTTTTGAAAAATAGGATAGGGAAGCATAATATTCTGTTTGTTTTTTTAATGACATACCTGCCCCACTTCCATAAGGTTTTTTTAAATTTTTTTTTAATTAAAGATTCTATTTATTTTTAGTTTTATTCCATAAGGTTTTAAGAAATTTAAGGTTTTTGAGAATACAGGAAAGGTACTAAGTAGGAGAGACTGGATAGGGAAAAAATTAGTGACATACTATAGTTCATATTAGATTTGCCTTCAAGTTGTTATGAACTAGCATACTGTGATAGAAAAGAGGACTAAATTTTAGAGTTAATTGGTGTATATACATATAAATCTTGGCTTTGTTATGTTTAGGAAAGGAAATAGATTTGGAATCAGGAACCAGTTAAAATTAATACTTAAATTTTGTGGTAAATTGCTCAGTATGAAGGTCAAAACATTAACCTTTTTTAGTCTTAGTTTCTTATATGTAAATTAGGAACTTGGACTAGATTACTTCTGTGTACTATTTAACCTGTGGCTTTATGACATTCAGCTAATTTCTATTAAATCCATTTTTTTTAATATAGGATATTGAACGACAGGTTCGAGAATTGAAAACAAAAATTTCAGCCATGAAAGAAGAAAAAGAGCAACTTAGTGCTGAAAGACAAGAGCAAATTAAGCAGAGAACTAAATTAGAGCTTAAAGCTAAGGATTTGCAGGATGAATTAGCAGGCAACAGTGAACAAAGGGTAAGGTAAAATTTTAAAAAATATATAGATTGGGGGTAGCTAGGTGGCACAGTGGATAGAGCACCGACCCTGGAGTCAGGAGTAGCTGGGTTCAAATCTGGTCTCAGACACTTGGTAATTACCTAGCCGTGTGGCCTTGGGCAAGCCACTTAACCCCATTTGCCTTGCAAAAACCTAAATATGTAAATTAAAATGACTGGGTAAATTCTTGCCACAAAAAATTCATTTTCAGTAAATTTCTGTATCAGAATGACCTCAGTTCAGATAGCTGCTTAATGTTTGTTGAATCAATTAATAAGTGAAAAAGTTGACCTTTTTTTGGTGACTTTCATTCTTTCTTAAATAGTAGTTTTTATTATATTTCTTTGAGCATATCCCACTTTTGTATCAGTCTGATAAAATTAACTGAATTAACTCATATTTTTTTCCTGTTGTTTTCAGAAACGATTGTTAAAAGAGAGGCAAAAACTTCTTGAGAAAATAGAGGAAAAGCAAAAAGAACTTGCAGAAACTGAACCTAAATTCAACAGTGTAAAAGAAAAGGAAGAGCGTGGAATTGCTAGGTCTGGAATATTTTACTGATAGAGGTCTTAAGTTCCAAGGCTCCCCTCAAAAAAGTTAAATGCCAAAATTTTTAAGTATCCCTTTCTTTTAATAGTGTTGGTATAATATTTTTATTCACCTTTCCAAATATCACTGTGAGACTGATGAAATATGTATACAAAGTGCTTTGAAAATGGTAATGTGCTGCATAATTGTGAGCCACAGATTTACTTTGCATTTATACCTCGTATGGGTCTGTTAGTAGAAAAGAAACATTGTATGAAAAACATTTTTTTGGAACTAGATGTTCCCTTTTGTAAAGTGAGAAGGCTGGACTTAAAGCCCCTCCTGATTCTAAAATCTATTGTATATATGTGTGCAAATTTACTGAAATTGTATAACTTACTTAGGTTTGAATCCCATCACCACTACTTGCTTACTGAACAACATTGTACAACTCATTTTGACTTTCTGAGCTATGTCCAAAATGAGGAGGCTACCTCAGATAGTCTCTAAATTACTATGATTCTATGAAATTTTATTGGGCTTTCATGTGAGGACCAGCCTAATTTGAAGAGAATTAAGATCACCAGGTTGGCCCCAGGGCAGTAAATATGAAACCTCAGCAAAATTGGTTTCCTTTGAAGTCCTATGTATTTTATCGTATGCATTTAAAACATTATGAGAATGAGTTCGCAAGTTTCACCATACTGCCAAAAGAGTTCATGAAACAAGATTGACAACCCCTGCCCTAGGAGATTCCTAGGACTAACTTATTCTCCTATTTTCTCACCCCCTCTTTTGTTTCCTCATTATCATTTAGACTTTTTTGGATTTGCCCAAACCTGGAGTATCTTCTTTGCTTTTGCTATGACTGTAATCTGAATTCTATTCTGTGAGGTTTACTGGAGTCATTGAAGGCAGGGACTAAAGATTATTTATATGTCTTTGCTAGCATATTATTGTTTACATAATTCCCTAATAAATGTTCACTGAGTGAATGAAAATGCCGTTAGAAAAATCCTTTTTCTGTTTAATTGAATTATATTTTCAATAACTCCATATATTCCCTTTATATCATTTTATCCATAGTTTTCCAGATTATTGTGACTATGTATATATACTAAATACAATTTTTATTTATACATTTTAGTTGTAAGACTTGAGAAGTTTAAATCTTATTTTAAAATCTTTTCTAAAAATAAATTTTGGTTATTTTTTCTTTTTACATCACCCATACTTTCCATTGCTTCATTTTGTCTCCTTACAAAGAGCTATTTCTATGAAGAAAAAAATGTCCAGCAAAATAACCATTAAACCAAAGTAGTCTGATTATATGCAGTATTCCACATTCATGCTCTCCTCATCTCCACAAAAATAGCAAAAGGAAATGTCTTATTTCTCTTCTTTGGGGGCCCAAATTTGGCCATTATAATTTTGTAGCATTTGGTTTCTATTGTTTTCATTTTCTTTTCATTTATATTCTTAAAGTCCTTCTATATAGTCTTTAACCCCCCCCCCCGATTTTTTTTTAACATTAAATAATCTTTCTTTTTTTTTTAAACTTATTTTAACATTCACCAATCATGGTAGACTGGCACAAGCTACTCAGGAAAGAACAGACCTTTATGCCAAGCAAGGTCGAGGAAGCCAGTTTACATCCAAAGAAGAAAGAGATAAATGGATTAAAAAGGAACTTAAGTCTTTAGATCAAGCCATTAACGACAAAAAACGACAGATTGCTGCTATACACAAGGACTTGGAAGATACTGAAGCTAATAAAGAAAAAAATCTGGAGCAGTACAATGTAAGAAGATTTGAATATTTTTATTTTATTTTAGTTTTGGGGTGGTTACATTTAACAAATGTTAAATATGAAATGTTTATCTTTTTTTGAAGTTTTACTTTTAAACATCATAGCCTAAATATTCAAGTCCTCTGAAATAAACAGAATAAGTAATTGTCATAAAGTGAAAAATGAGAAAAAAGTGATCTTTCTGTGTTGTTTGGGTAAACCTTAGTTCATTTCTGCTTCTGTTTCCATAGTTAATGTTCTTTTTTATAACACTAACAATGGAATCATACAAAATAAAATTTAGGTTCATAAAAACATGGAAAAAAATCTCAAGAAATTGTAAAATGATAAAAGTGCTGTTTTCACTATAAACATTTTTATGGACTTTGGAATTACCTCATCTGATCACAAACTATTGTTATTACATTTCCTCTCTCTCTGCTTCGCAGCCCCAAACCCTGTTCTTCATCCTTATCATGATTCCATCTTTCCATCCCTCAGTCTTTCCCTGGCTAGCATTCTTGCATTGACTATATTCTCCTCCCTTCCCCACTTGCTCTCTTTGTGAACTAGTTCAGCTCTACACTATATCCTTCATTTACCATGCTCTGCCAAACCCCTCAGCCTTGGATAATACTATCTGTTACCTTCACTCCTATTCAGGTGTGATTGAACAAAGCTAGAAAATCATTACTCTATGCCGACTAGATCAGCTATAAATTTATATTACATGATTTCATCTGGGTTCTTACTTTGTCAAAGTAGTCTTAGGACCAAAATCCAAACTCTGATGATTGAGGATGATGGCCAGGAATAATTTTTCATTGACCTTTATAGAATGCACTGTTTACATTTCTGCGTGACCAAGTATGATTTTTTATGCTTACAGTGTAAACTGATCATTATTCTTCCTAGGAAAAGTAAAGGGACCCGGTAACCTCTTCACTGTTCATGTCATTAGGTTTTAGAATATATTCTTTACTTTACAATGTAAAAAGACCTTAAAGATAAAACAAACAAAGAAGGACCTTGAAAGGGGGAAAGGATCGCTGACCTATGTCAGGAATATAGAAGAATATCCTAGAGGGGAAAAAGTGAAGGAAAGGAACCTCCAGTCCCTGGAACCAAGTAACAACTATGAAGACTCCCCATAGATCAGAGACCTGAACCCTGTGAGAAGGGAGCAGCTTGTTTGTCTTGCAAAGAATTATGTTTTTAGTTTCATGCTGTTAGATGAGCTCATCCAATAAAAATAGAAGAAACAGAAAGCTCATGCTATTCAGTGACTCACTGCAAAAGAATAATGAGGCAGCTTATTAACAATCTGTTAACAATAATAGAGAAATCTCATATCTCTAAGATGTTATGACTGTGGCCTCCATGTAGTAATTGATGTGACAAAAATGATATTGTCCAAGGGAATCCATTGGCATTGTTAAATGTATAGTTTTGACCAAATATTAAAGAACTTAAGAGGACAGGTGATTATATCACTTGCTGTTAGTTGAAAGTAATGAGAGAGATACAGATTTGAACATTAAACAATTAGTGAAGAAGATGATATCTGTGATTGGATTTCAGGATTTCTTAAACTGTAAGAATGATGAGCAAGCTAGGGATGGAAGTCCTAATGAAATCATAAAAATGAGTTTGTGGATCTTGAAAATCTAATTAGAAGGAATTTAAATTGAAAAGGAAAGGAGAGAAAAAAACATTATTTGTAGCCAACAAGTTATATAACATAGAGAGTAAGCTATTCTTCAAGAAGAAAAACAGTAGACATGTCAAGAAATTCATATAAAACAGAATCCAAAAAAAGGGGCCAAAGATAAAATTCATGATTTTAGATGTTTACAAAATTTCAGTTAAGAGGAACTTATGCAAAAAATATTAAGTATTTACTATTACTTGTTAAGTGTTGAGTTCCATCATAAAATTTGCAATTAAGGAGAGAGAAAGCAGACCTGTTGTGTCTGGGAAAAAAGTGTAGAAATCACATTCTAGAGGGGTTCAGAGAAAAGGATTGGCAGGGTAGGATCCCATGGACTAAAGAAATCAGCCCAGGGAGAAAGGAAGATTTCAAGAATGAAATCCTGAAGACCTAGAGAGCAACAGTTATAATGAGGAGGAAAAGGTATACATTATCCAAAGAGGTCATTATAGATTCATCAAGGAACTTGATCTGTCTAGATTTTTAAAAGTTATAGAGAAAAAGTAGGTCACATACTAGAGAATAAATTATAGAAATGTGGCAGGATCTTGCCTTCAGGAATGCTGAAGCTCAGTAGAAACTGAGATTGCAGAGGAAAACTAAAGACTTAATAAAGGTTTTTGAACTCATCCCCCAGACTTGACAAACTATATGTTTGAGTGTGAAAAGAACTGGTGATTATGATTGCTGAACCATTGTCAGCAATCTTTGAAAGATCATGGGGAGTAGGAGAGATGGCTCAGATTTGGAGAAGGGCAAAGACCCTCATGTATACTAATAAGCTGTAAATAATTGTAATAAACAGTCTTGGGTCTCACCTCCAAGAAATGAGCTCTAGAGGAATAGAGGCTTCCTTTGCTGTACAATCCTAATTATTAGTTACTGCTTTTTATCACAAGGCAAGAGTCAGTGCTGGAGATTGAGGAAGGAGTAACTTCCTCTTGACTATCCATGATATCAGCATTTAGCACAGTCCCTGGCACTTAGTAGGTGCTTAATAAATAGTTACCGATTGGTTGATATTTTAAAAGGTATCAGTGAAGCATGTTTTTAAAAGAAAAAATTACATAAACCAATGAACTGGATTTTGATTTCCAGCAAAATTCCTAACAGGATGATTAGTGAGCACCTAGAAAAGAAAGCAGTAGTCACAAAGAACCAGCATGACTTCTTTTTTTTTTAGATTTTTTTTTTCAAGGCAATGGGGTTAAGTGGCTTGCCCAAGGCCACACGGCTAGGTAATTTAGTGTCTGAGGTCGGATTTGAACCCAGGTACTCCTGACTCCAAGGCTGGTGCTCTATTCACTGTGCTACCTAGCCACCCTTCAGCATGACTTCTTGAAGAACAAATGGTACCAGCCTAACCTTGTTTCCTTTTTTTGACTTAATAGATTGATACATCAAAGAAATACCATCGATGTAGTATGTCGTGTACCTGCATCTGATAATTATGCTATTATAGGAAAACTAGAGAGATGTTGACTAAATCATAATTTAATTCAACAAGCAATGCCTAAATACAAAAGAAGTCATTTATTTTATTTTTTAGTATGTTATTTTCCCTCATATTCATGTAAAAACAATTTTTAACATTCATTTTTAAAACTGAGTTCCAAATCCTTCCCCTTCCCCCCCCCTCCACCCTCCCCCTCATTGAGAAGGTGAACAATTTGATATAAGCTATACAGGTGTAGTCATGTGATGAAAGAAAATACAGACCCCCTCCCCCCCCAAAAAAAGACCTTCAAGAAAAATAAAATTTAAAGAAGTATGCTATAATTAGTATTCAGATACATCAGTTCTTTCTTTGGGTATGGAAAACATTTTTCATCATAAATCCTACAGTTATCTTAGATCATTGTATTGTAAGTCATTCACAGCTGATCATCTTACAGTATTGTTGTTACTTTGTACACAGTACATACATTTCACTTTGTGTCAACCCATGTAAGTCTTTTCAGGGTTTTCTAAGAGTATTTATCATTTCTTTCCTTTTTCCTAATCCCATCTGTTTATTTTTCTAACTTTATGCAAAGATAGTTTTCAATAATCAATTTTTTGTAAAGTTTTGAATTTATTTTCTCCATCACTAACCTTCCCTCACTCTTCCCCCACAGAAAATAATCTAAGTTATATGTTTATAACTGTTAAACATTTCCATATTAGTCATGTTATGAAAGAAAAATCAGAATAAAAAGGAAAATGAAAACCATGAGAAGGAAAAAAACTGAAACAAAATAAATTTTAAAAATTGAAATTAGTAAACTTTGATCTACATTCAGACTCCATAGTTCTTTCTCTGGATGTAGATGGTATTTTCCATCACAAGACATTTAGAATTGTCTTTGACTATTGCATTGCTAAGATGATCAAGTCCATGATAATGAATCACCACACAGTGTTGCTGTTCTGCTTTTGAGTCTGCTCATATAACTCAGCATCAGTTAACATAAGTCTTTCCAAGTTTTTCTGATATTTGACCCCCCTTGATTTCTTATAGAACAATTAGTATTCTGTCACATTCATGTAACATAGCTATTTCCCCATTCAACCATTCCTCAATTGATGGGTATCCCCTTAATTTTCATTTTTTTTTTGCCATGACAAAAAGTTGCTCATCATTTTTTTAAATTTAATTTAAGACAGTGAGGTTAAGTTACTTACCCAAGGTCACACACAGCTACGTAATAATTATTTGAGGCCATATTTGAACTCAGGTCCTCCTGACTCCAGGGCTTTTGCACCACCCTGCTCATCATTTCTTACAGTACAATAGTATTCCATTATATCACATTTTGTTCAGTCATCCTCAATTAATGGACACTCGCTTAATTTCCAATTCTTTGCTATCAGAAAAGAGCTGCTATACACATATACATACATATAGATCCTTTTTCTTTTTTTTATATATCTTTTAGGACACAGACCTAGTGGTGTTGCTAGATGAAAGGGTTTACATATTTTTATAACCTTTTGGGCATAGTTCCAAAAATTGCTATTCATAAAGGTTGAACAGTTCACAACTTTAATAACAATTTATGCATGTTTCATTTTTCCCACTGCCCCTCTAACTTTTCTCATTTTCCTATTCTGTCCCATTAGCAACCTATTAGGTATGAGGAAATACCTCAGTATTGTTTTAATTTGCATTTCAAAGAACTTTTTTTCATATGGCTGTGAATAGCCTTGATTTCTTCACCTGAAAATTGTTTATGTCTTTTGATTATTTATCAATTGGGGAATGGCTCTTATGTTTACAAATTTGACTCAGTTCTCTGAGAAATGAATCTTTATAAGAAAAACTTGCTTCAAATTTTTTTCCACAATTAGTATTGCTAACTATTTTCCTACATCCTCTTTCTCCCCATTTGTTTTATTCTCTCTCTCTCTCCTTTCACCTTTCCCCTCCCCAAAAGTGTTTTACTTCTGACTACCCTCCCCCAATATGTTTTCCTTTCTGTCACCTCCAGCTCCCAGGATCAAGGTAAGACCTTTCTCCTCTTACTTTCCTAAAGGTTAAGATAGATTTCTATAACCAATTAAGTATTTGTTATTCCCACTTTGAGACAGTTTTGAGGGAAGAGTTCGATTCATGCTTCCCTTTACCTCCCCTCTTTTCCCTTTTACTGTAGAAGCCTTTTCTTGTCTCTTACTTCTCCCTTTCCCTTTTCCCCAGTGTAGTCTTCTCATCCCTGGATTTTATTCTTTTAGATATAATCCCTCCATAGTCAACTCACTCCTCTTGCCCTCTTTCGCCATATACTCCTTTAACTACCCTAATAATGAGAAAGTTCTTATGAGTTACCAGTATCCTCTTCTCATGTAGGAATGTAAATTGTTTAATCTTAAGTCTCTTATGATTTCCCTTTCCTCTTTGATCTTTTTATGCTACTCTTGAGTCTTGTATTTAAAAGACAAATTTTCTGTCCAGCTCTGATTTTTTTCATCAGGAAAATTTCACAGTCCCCTAGTTCATTGAATATCTGTCTTTTCCACTGAAAGAGTGTGCTCAGTTTTGTTGGGTACTTGATTCTTGATTATAATCTAAGTCTTTTACCCTCTGGAATGTCATATTTCAGGTCCTCTGATCCTTTAATGTAGAAGCTGCTAAATATTGTGTTATTTTGACTGTGACTCTACAATTCATAAACTTTTTTTTCAGACTGCTTGCACAGTTTTCTCCTTAACTTGGGAGCTCTAAAATTTGACTATATTATGTTAATTGGGAGTTTTTATTTTGGGATCTCTATCAGGGATGATTAGTGAATTCTTTCAATTTCTTTTATCCTGTGGTTCTATATCAGGGCAATTTTCCCTGTTAATTTCTTGAAAGATGTTGTTTAAGGGGGCGGCTAGGTGGCATAGTAGATAAAGCACCAGCCCTGGAGTTAGGAGTACCAGGGTTCAAATCCAGTTTCAGACACTTAATAATTACTTAGCTGTGTGTCCTTGGGCAAGCCACTTAACTCCGTTTGCCTTGCAAAAAAAAAACCTAAAACAAAAAAAAGATGTTGTTCAGGCTTTTTTTTTTATCATTGCTTTTAGGTAGTTCAATAATTTTTAAATTATCTCTCCTGGATCTATTTTCCAGGTCAGTTGTTTTTCCAGTGAGATATTTTACATTGTCTTCTACTTTCTCATTCTTTTGGTTTTGATTGTTTCTTGTTTTCTCATATAGTCCATTGATTTCCATTTGCTCAATTCTATTTTTTAAGGAATTATTTTCTTCAGTGAACTTTTGTACCTTCCCTTCCATTTGACCAATTATACTTTTTAAGGCATTCTTTTCATTGGCTTTTTGTGCCTCTTTTATCATTTGACCTAGTCTAGTTCTTAAAGTTTATTTTCTTCACTCTTTTTTTTGTGTGTGTCTTCTTTATCCAAACTGTTGATTTGCTTTTTTATAATTTTCTTGCATCATTGTCATCTCTTCTCCTAATTCTTCCTCCTACCTCTCTTACTTGATTTTCAAAATCTTTTTTGTGCTCTTTTATGGCCTGAGACCAATTCATATTTTTCTTGGAGGCTTTGAATGTTGGAACTTTGAGTTTGTTATATTCTTTTGAGTGTGGGTTTTTTTTTTTTTTAGGTTTTTGCAAGCAGACTGGGTTAAGTGGCTTGCCCAAGGCCACACAACTAGGAAATTATTAAGTGTCTGGGATCGGATTTGAACCCAGGTACTCTTGACTCCAGGGCCAGTGCTTTATCCACTACGCCACCTAGCTGCCCCATTAGAAACAACCTCTTTTTTCTTTTTCTTTTTCTTTTTTTGTTCTTGTTTTATAGATTTTTCAAGGCAATGGGGTTAAGTGGCTTGCCCAAGGCCACATGGCTAGATAATTATTGTCTGAGGTCGGATTTGAACCCAGGTACTCCTGACTGCAAGGCTGGTGCTCTATCCACTGCGCCACCTAGTTGCCCCTTGAGTATGTGTGTTTTAATCTTCCTTGTCACCATAGAAACTTTCTAAGGTCAGAGTTTTTCCCTAATGTTTACTCATTTTCCCAGTCTATTACATGATTTTAACTCCTAGTTAAAGTAGAGCTCTATTTCCAGGGTGGAGGGTACAGTGTTCCAGATTTGTTTCCAGAGATACTTCTAGGGACCTATAAGTTTTCAGATCTTTCAAAGTGGTATGATCTAGGGAGAGGTATGCTTACTAATGGCTTGTGCTCTGGTCTGTGAATGACTACAAGCATTCTTCTGCCCTGGAACTGTGAGAAGGGTCCCTGCTCCCTTGCAGCCACAAGCTCTGGGACCTTATCCTGGAAGTAGCACCTAGGAATGCAACTTGTATCCAAGGATGTACAAAGCAATAGAGTCCTGCCTTAGTGCTAGCAAAATCCCCTTACCATCTGTGGACTGAGAATTCTGGAAGGAGCTGCTGCTTATTTGGTGATTTGCTGGGGCCTATGCTAGACTGTGCTCCGTTCTTATCCAGGTGCAACAGACCTTTTCTGCCGACCTTCTCAGTTGTCTTGGTCTGGAAAATTGTTTCACTAGGCCTTTTTTGTGGGTTCTTCCTCTCTATAATTTGTTTAAAGTGTATTTGGAGGGGTTTGGGGAGAGCTTAGGCGAGTCCCTGTCTTTCTTTTGCCATCTTGACTCCACCTTCCTAAAATTAGACATTTAAAATCAGATGTCATCTTGGAAGGAATTTGTCAGTAGAAAGTCATTAATAACTTGGATGAGAACATATTCATCACATTTTAGAATTAAACATGACAGAATTTCAGAGATCTTGACAATCTAGAACACTGTCAGATCAAATAGGAACTTATTTGTGTATTTATTCAGTCATTTGGTTAGTTAGAAACTGGGTCTCCCTGTCTCACTCAGGAAATACAGTGACCACTCACAAATCCAATCTCATTACTCTGACTTGAAAACTTTGATCTGTTCCATTTAAGAGTTGGAAACTTGTTTGCCATTCCTTGGACAGCTTAGGTCCTCACACACCCAGAGGTTCCCCATTTTGGTGCCGGCCTTAATGCAGACTTCACTCAATGCAGCTCAGAACTCCTGGGCTTGAGATACAACCAAGCCAGTATCAAGCATGTGCCACCCTACTCCCCCATAGCCAGCTTGAAAGTGACTTTAAAACTCAAGTTCTGTTCATATAGTAGGTCCTTAATATTTGTCAGTTTGATGCAAGAGGATTTTAGTGTACTGCAAACTTAATATAACATGCTACTATTAAATAGCAACCAGACTAATGCAGTCTTAGGTTTCATTGTGAGATCTAGTGTGCACAGATCTAGGTGACAAGCCTGTTCTGTTCTATGCAGATCAAACCAGATATGGAGGAAGGAGATTGGTGAGCTAGAGAGCATTCTGAGGAATACAACAAGCATGATGACAGGCTGAAAGAAGTTCATGCCATATCAGCAAGATTTAAAAGATCTGAAGCTATTTACCCTAGAGAAAAGAAGATTCAGAAGAAAGGCTATAACTGTCCCTAAATATTTGAAAGGTTCTCATATGGAATAGAGAATAGATTTATTCTGCTTGTCTTTTTTTCCAAATTTTTGACTAATTTTATTATTCATTTTTTTTTCCTGTTTAATCTGCTTGACTTTGGAGGGCATATATAGAAGCAATGAGTAGAAACTTACAAAGTAGTAAATTTAGGGCTATAAGATATAAGAAAAAACAACTAAAGTGAATTTCTTCAACCTGAGGACTTCAAGGATGGGCTTGAGTGTTGGTTTGGTATTAAATTCAGAAATTCCACAAGCAACTAAGTGCTAGGAATAAGAATAACCAAAAAAAAACCTCCTCCCCTTAAGGACCTTACATTCTTTTTCTAAAAGGAGTTCTTCTATAAGTGTGATTTGAACTAGATTGCGTTTGAAGTCTCTTTCAAAAGGTAGATGTCTATATAAATGATTCTTTCTAGAAGCCAATGGTGGTTTCTATGTAATGGAAAGTAAGTTTTCTTATGATAACTCTATGACAACTCTTAGCAAGAGAGTTGATTTGCTTAAGGACTTAATCAGCCATAGGTCTATGCCTAAGAAAATAAACATCCTGTTCTATGTGCCTCTGAAGTTTTTTTTTTCTGTTTGTATTGTTGGTACATTACGTTGTTTGTTTTTCTTGATGGTGGGGTAGAACTATTGCAAATTCTTGATGTCCAAAGAAATTTGCGCCTACATTTTTTTCCCTAAAATTCTTAAAGAAACAACTCCAAAGTATCACTTCATTCCTATTAGATTGACTAAGATGACAAATGGAAATGATAAATTTTGGAGGGGATGTAGGAAAATAGGTATACTAATGCACTATTGATTGAGCTATAAACTAGTATATTCTGGAGTACAATTTGGAACTATGCCCAAAGATCTATAAGAATAAGTTTTTAAAGAAGTAATGAGAAGTGTATCTTTTTTAATGTTTAAAATAAATTTATTTATTTTTGAATTTTACAATTTTCCCCCCAAATCTCGCTTCCCCCCCCCCCACAGAAGGTAGAAGACAGTCTTTATATTGTTTCCATGCTATACATTGATCTAAATTGAATGTATTGAGAGAGAAATCATATCCTTAAGAAAAAAAATAGAAGAGCAAGATTACATAATAAGATAATGTTTTTTTTTTTTTTTTATTAAAGGTAATAGTCTTTGGTCTTTGTTCAAACTCCACAATTCTTTCTTTGGATTCAGATGCAGTTCTCCATTGCAGATACCCCAAAATTGTCCTTGATTGTTGCACTTATGAAATGAGCAAGTCCATTAAGGTTGATCATCAACCCCATGTTGTTACAGTGCACAGTGTTCTTCTGGTTCTGCTTATCTCACTCAGCATCAGTTCATGCTGATCCCTCCAGGCTTCTCTGAATTCCCACCACTCCCGGTTTCTAATAGAACAGTAGTGTTCCATAATGTACACATACCACATTTTGTTCAGCCATTCCCCAATTGATGGACATTCACTCAATTTCCAATTCTTGCTACCACAAATAGAGCTGCTATAAATATTTTTGTACAAGTGATGTTTTTACCCTTTTTCATGATCTCTTCAGGGTCTAGACCCAGTAGTGGAATTGTTGGATCAAAGGATATGCACATTTTTATTGCCCTTTGGGCAAGAGAATTGGATCTTTTAATGAATTTAATTTCATTTTTATAACATTGCTTTCCAGGACTGAGTTTATTTCATGTTTGTGTTTTCTTTTTAGAAGTAATGTTATTCATAATAGATTATAAAGCTTATAATGACATTCTATCTCTGAAGATAGTTCAAGAAAAAAATATTAAAATTAGGGGGCAGCTAGGTGGCACAGTGGGTGGAAGTGGGTGGAACACCGGCCCTGGAGTCAGGAGGACCTGAATTCATATGTGGCCACAGTCACTTAATAATTGCCTACCTGTGTGATCTTGGGCAAATCACTTAACCCATTGCCTTAAATAAATTTTAAAAAAGTTAAAATAGGAGTTTTATGTAGAATATTGTTGTTAAATTATTTACATTTCCTTTAGAAACTGGATCAGGATCTTAATGAAGTGAAGGCTCGAGTGGAAGAGCTGGATAGAAAATATTATGAAGTGAAGAACAAAAAAGATGAATTACAAAGTGAAAGAAAGTTAGTAATATTTTTTAATTTTCATGTGTGAATTTATTATTTTCATTTGTTTTAAGTTATTGTAACATCTGTGAACATTTGAATGTAATTTCGTTATTTTGTTTAAAAGATTTCTACTTAATGTCTTCATTTGCTTAATTAGAAGAAATATAATTTTTATTTACAGTTATTTATGGAGAGAGGAAAATGCAGAACAACAGGCACTTGCTGCCAAACGAGAAGATCTTGAGAAGAAGCAGCAACTTCTTAGAGCTGCAACTGGAAAGGTGGGCAGTGATCTTTTCAGTAAACTCATTTGAAGACTGTTGTTGCAATATTTCATTGAATCTATCATGCCACAAGGAGAATTTCTCAGTTGTGCTGAGGGATCATTGGTGCCAGTAGTAAATAGCACAGATGTCAAATCACTTAATAAACACTGGGTGACAAATGTCTTATGATTGTCAGTAAACTAACTATATCATCTGTAGGAACCTTTACTAGTATGAAGATATTTTTAATGCCTTAATATTTTAGATAGTAACATAAAAACCTATATAATTTAGTTTCTTATGGGCAGAAAAGCGACTAGAGATGTTTTAAACTTATTAAATATTTTTATTTTTTAAACAGGCTATTTTAAATGGCATAGACAGCATAAACAAAGTCTTGGATCATTTTCGTCGAAAAGGCATAAATCAGCACGTTCAAAACGGCTATCACGGAATTGTAATGAATAACTTTGAGTGCGAACCAGCTTTTTACACATGTGTTGAAGTCACTGCTGGAAACAGGTGAAGTAAAGTTCTTAGCATTCAGGGTTCAGAATGAAAGTAGAGCACACATTATACCACACACATATACATTGTTGTTTTTTTGATACAACAGAAAGTTTTATGTTTGAGAATAATATAAGCATTTGAAGCTAATTTTCTCTCTCATCATTTTATTCAGTTTTCCAATGAAAGATGTTGAAAGCAGTTTCTAATTTTAAAAGTCAAGGTTCTCATTTTGCCTTGCTGTCTCATGGATATTTTCTCTTAAGCATGTTTATGCAGTTTTGTTTCTTTGTCATTTGAGTTTCTATGAAGGTATTTAATTGCTGCAGTCATATATGTCTTATGGCCTGGAAGGGCACTTGATTTCAAAAATGATACCAATATATATAGTATTAAATTCTGTGCCTTACTAAGCTAGAGTGACCTTTTGAGAATGGACACAACTATGCCAATGTAATAAAAGGGACAGTACTATTGAAGTTATAAGATTATGTGCCATTCTAATCCAAATATAAAGATTTTTGTAGAATTAGGGAAAAAATAATAAAATGTATCTAGAGGAAGTAAAAATTGAGAATCTTAAAGAAAATAATGACGAAAAGGTAAGAGGGGTGGGGGAATGGAATTTAGCAGTACCATATTTCAAATTTACCTATAAAGTTGTAATCATCTTTTAGTATTGCTTTAAAAATAGAAAAGTTCATCAGTGAAACAGGATAAAAGATGACCAGAATCAATGAAATATGGTAGCCTAGTTTTGATTAACTTTTAAGGACTCAGCCTGCTAGGGTAAGGAATACACATCAACATCTCATATGATGTATTGCAATAATCTCCAAATGGATACTATACCTAGATGTAAAAGGTTATTTAAACACACACAAAATTTAAGGAAGAAGCTTTCTTTCACAACTCCAGATGGAGGGAGAGCTTTGATCAAAGAAGGGATAGGGAAGATCATAGGACACAACATAGTTTAGATTTTCTAAAATTAAACATTTTTTTGCTTAAATAATTTTAGTTAGAATTAGGAGGGAAACTAGAGAATTAAATCTTTGTAGCAAATTTCTCTGATAAAGTTTTTATATCCAAGATATTTAAGAAATTGTTTAAAAAGAAAGAATACAAGAGCCACTCTCCTATAAATAACAGGTCATACAAATAAGCCGTTTTTAAATTAAGAAAAGTAAGCTGTCAGCAACCATATGAAAAAAATGCACCAAATGTCTAATAAGAGAACTGCAAATTAGACAGTTGTAATGTTCTCTCTCATAACCATTTGTAATGATGAATCTTGAAGTGATAATAATGGTAGTTACTGGTGGGGTTATGAAGGCTAGGCACACTGATGGACTTTTGGCATAACTGTGATTTGAACTCTGACTCTTTGAAAGCAGTTTTTTCCTATACCTCAAAACCTACTATATTGTATATGTCTTTTCCCAGTACACGTTTACATGTAATATTTCATATTACACATATTATAGCACTTACTAAAGAGCAAAGGACTAGAAACAAAGTGAGTGGCTATTATTTGAAGAATATCTAAATCAATATGGCATATGATAGAATTATTGAACCATAAGAAATGATGAAAGAGATGGGTTCAATGAAATGTGGGAGGTTACTTGTATGAAGAGCAAAGTAAACAGAACTAGATGATCAACATATACAATGACTACAATAAAACAAAGGAAAACAATTTTAGAAGATTAAAGAACTTTAATCAATTCATTGATCAATGACTACTCTGAAAAGGTTGAAGTTGAGTTTTGGTTCTAACCACCAGGCACAGTTGAGAAACTAGAGCTACAGAATGAAGCACTCCGTTTTTGTTATTTAGTTGTTTCAGCTATGTCCAGTTTTTCATGATCACATTTGAAATGGTTTGCCATTTCTTTTATCAGATCATTTTTCAGATGAGGAAACTGAGGTAATGAAGGCCTTTGTCAGGGTTGAACATACTAGGAAATGTGTGCAGTCAGATTTCAGTTGTGTTTTTCCTGATTCTAGGCCTAGGACATTTTAATCACTGAGCCACCTACCTGCCCTTTAGGTTTTAGATATACTTATTGTGTGGATTTGTTTTGTTTGTGCTTTTTTTTTAAAGGGAAGATTTTGGGGAGAATTAGGAGAAGTGGAAGCCCTAGTGATAGTGATTTTTTAAAGAGCCCAGATTTAAAAAAAACAAATTAGAAGTTCAGAAGAAAATATGGATAGGCAGGACAGTATTGGAAATATCAAGGTAAATTAAATATAGAACTTTTTTTTTAAAGACTATATAAATACCATCCTTATCCATTGTATGTGGAAATGGTCATGTTCACGCCTAGCAAATTCTTAATAATTAAAAATAAGATGAAGGAGAACTAGAGAGTTAGCCCACCAAAGGAATGTATGAGTATCACCCACAAACCAGCTGAAGCTCATTGCCAGAAGGTTGATCACTACTTGGTGAAATTTTTTGGTCACAACAGTTCACAAAGGTAGTCTACTTGGGTGTAGAAGGGTTGTGATCTGTTTCAGTGAGGGTAGTATGGATTCTTTTTTTTCTAAATCTCACTTTTAAAATTTGAATTTATAAACATGAATAGAAAAAAACGATTACACGTGAAGCTGAAACTATTTACAGATTGAATTTTAAAATTTAAAATAGTAATTTCAATACTTTTCAGTTTATTAGTCTATTTGAACCTTCTTATGCTTTTTTTCTGATATTTTCTTAATTTTTTCATTGGTACCAAAATAAAAGAAATACATTGACCTTATGTAGAAATATATCTTCACTTCCAGGGCTTGTGTTAATAAACTAGGAAGAATACTTCATTAGTTTCCTAGATTAAGCATTGGTCACTACATTGATCTGAGTTCTGAAGTTTCGTTAGTCTTAAGTTGTTTTCCTTTATATTATTGTCATCATTATGCAAATCTTCTGGCTTTATGCATTTTTTTACTCTTTGTCAGATTTTATGTCTTCCAGGTTTCACTGAAATCCCTCCCATCTATTCATTACTTCTTATAGTACCACAATATTCCATTACACTTAGATATCATAATTTAATAGCTTTTCCTCTGTTGATGGACCTCACTTTGTTCCCCGTTTTTTACAACACAAAATGCTACTGTAAATATTTTGGTATGATTGAGTCCTTTTTCTCTTTGAAGTATGTTTAGTAATAATATAAATAATATCATTGGATCAGTGGTTTTCCCAGTTTTAGTGAATTTTTGAATATAATTCCAAATTGTTTTCTGGAATAATTGATTCTATTCCAACAGCAGTAGATTATTTTCCAATAGCCCAAACAAATAGTTATTTTCCTTTTTTATTGTCTTTACCAATCTTAGGGAAATGAGTTGTATCTTAGAAATGTTTTAATTTTAATTAATTTTATTTTTTTTCTTGAATTTCTTTTGAAAACTACCTAATCATCCCCTTTGATTTCTTGTCTGTTGGGTAATGACTTGTTCTTATATGTTCGTTTCAGTTCCTTATATTTTGAATTATTAGATGTTTATCAGAAATTTGATAGAAAAATATTTTTCTTAGTCAGCTATTTATCTTCTAATTTTTTTTATCTTATTCTAACCGTACTGATTTTGTTTGTGCAAAGATCTTTCATGTTTATGTAAACAAATTGTTTTGTCTCCTTTGATTCTTTCTGTCCCTTATTTGGTCAAGAACTGTAACCCTCTCCACAGTTATGAGAAATTTTTCACTCCCTTGAGATATTTCAAAATTGATATTAATTTCTTTAAAGTACTTTATTTTTATTTGATTCCCCCATCCGCCCCAAGGAAAACATGCATTTTATAAAGTATCTCTAAACACACACACATACACACACACACACACACACACACACACACACACACACACTGATTTGTGAACTTAGTATATTTTAAATGTTGAAATACTCATCAAATCCAATGTAATATACAACAGTAGCAAGAGAGAGAAATACATTAGATTAGGGCCTTTTATGGTTAAAAATTCTCATAGCAGTAGCTTTTGAAAGATAATTTTGTTAAATCAAGTCATTGCACTTGGTCATTTTATTACTACAGCAAACAGGACTATTTTAATATTATAACATTTTTCATTTGTGATTTTAACTGATTATCTTATTCTGCTCATCCATCAAAAGTTCATGTGGAAAAAAATTTTAAAAATAATTTGGAGTACATTTCTTATTCTTTGATCACAGTGAGAAATATAGAAAGTAAATTTCTGATATCAGACCTACTTTTCTTTTTGCATCATCAGAGAATACTTAATACTTCCAAAGGAAAAAAAATTACAGATACAGCAAATATTTTTAATGGGAGTGTTCATTTTTGATGCCTTTAGGAAGTCAAGTGAATACTGAATCAATGCATTTCAGAAACATCAATTTTAAAGTATTTTTAATAGGTTGTTTTTAAAATAACCAGGTCATTTGAAAAAGAGATCCAAGATTAAATCTTTGAAGTGGCTTATGGAATAATAGAAAAAAAAAGCATTGGATTTGGAATTAGATGACCAACGTTTGAGTCCCTGCTCTATCATTTAACTGCTATTTTTTAACTTAATTCTCAAGTGATCCAATTTAATTATCTGTGAAATAGAGAATTAAAACTTGGTCAGAATTGACTTAAGGTAGAGCACTTTGTTAACCATAAAGTAGGATTGATAAATGTATTTATTACTGTTTGATTGAAAATTTACAGTTAACTTGAAATTTAAACTTGAGAAACATAAATATTGTATTATTTTACATTTAGGTTGTTTTATCATATTGTGGATTCAGATGAAGTCAGTACCAAAATTTTAATGGAGTTTAATAAAATGAACCTTCCAGGAGAAGTAACCTTTCTGCCTCTCAACAAGTTAGATGTCAGAGATACAGCCTATCCAGAAACCAATGTAAGTCAGTATTTTGGGGTAGATGAATGTGGAATGGGTGGGGATGAGGGACAGTGGGGGAAATATGTACATGGGTGTGTGTATTAGCTTTTATCTATTTCTCAATAAGTTTTTAAGGCAGTCTAACTAATAAAAAAAGTAGAAAACATTTTTCATTTACCATTACCTGAGAGAAATAAAGTGTAAAAAGTATTAATCTCATTGCCAGCTGTGTATATTTTTAAAAGTTATTTGCCAGTTCTACCTCTATTATTTATAGAGGAATATAGGTGATTCATTTATTTCCTTGGGCCCTAGTGTATTCTTTATTGCATGTCTTATTTATCAGTAGGGTATTGGCAACTGTTATTGTGTAGTCTTGTAGCATATAACCTTTGTGAAATTTAGAGGGGTAAAAAAATCTTATAAATCATAATTATCCCTTATTTTTTCTTTTCCTTCTATTTCCACTAATCAAGTGCTTTTGAACCTTTTAGGGGGGAAAATCAATATTTTTACTTTTTACAACTTTTTGATGAATAGAAATTAAATGTTCTGCCTGTTTAAAAAAGGTAACAGGTCATTTTTTAAGGGCTGGTGTTTTCTAAAATTTGAGGTCTTGTTCTCTTGATTTTTAAATTTACTTTGAGGTAAGTTTTACTTTAGAAGATTGGGATATATGAGGGTGATTTCACACTTATCAGAAATCTTTTAAAATTTCTACCGTGTAATCATCATTTTTTGTGTGTGTGATGCAGTGGAAAGGGTTGAATTTGATTTAGTCCTCCTATCTTCATTTCTATTTTTGTTCTCCTGAATGGAGCTGAAAAGAAATCACAAAGCTAAGTGGATTGGGTTCACTTAACATCCCTATCACATACTCTCAACTGGGCCCTCACTGTAACAAGAAGTAAAAATTTTGTTTTTATTAAGTATTTATTTTCTCTCTTCATTTCTCTTTTTGGTTTTTTCTTTCCATTTCCTCAAGAAGTTAAGAGTGAAAAACCAAACTCTCATAACATATATAGTCAAGCAAAACACATTCTTGCATTGATCGTGTCAGAAATATATATCTTATTCAGCATCTTGAGTCTATTACAATCTGTCAGGAGGTGGGCAGCATTCCTGGTCATGGGTTCTCTGGCCTTGTGCTTGGTCATTGCATACACAGATAAGAGTTTTTAGAATTCTTAAGACTTTCATCAACATTCAGTTTTACAGTGGTGTTTTCATTCTTTGAATTGGTCCCTTGGTTCTGCCCCCTTCACTGTATCACTTCTTTTTTTTTTTTTTGCAAGGCAAATGGGGTTAAGTGGCTTGCCCAAGGCCACATGGCTAGGTGTCTGAGTGTCCGAGACCAGATTTGAACCCAGGTACTACTGATTCCAGGGCCGGTGCTTTATCCACTACGCCACCTAGCCACTCCACTGTATCAGTTCTTAAAAGTGTCTCTTTTGGGGACAGCTAGGTGGTGCAGTGAATAGAGCACCAGCCCTGGAGTCAGGAGGACCTGACTTCAAATGTGGCCTCAGATATGTAATAATTACCTAGCCGGGTGGCCTTGGGCAAGTCACTTAACCCCATTGCCTTGCAAAAACCTAAAAAAAGAACCCAACCAAAAAAAGTGCCATTTGTCATTGTATACAGTCCATACCCCTTTGATTATATGCCATAATTTCTTCCCCAAATGATGCCTGTTCCTTGGTTCACAGCTCTTTGCTAACACAAAAATATTTTCCTTTTTCATTTCATTGAGGTATAAGCTTAGTCATGGTATCATTCAGTCAGTATACCCAGCAATTAACCATGCGTAGATTAGTGACTTGAGGGCAAATATTAATTATTAATAAAAATTTCCCCATCTCCAAGAGCCAGTTACACAACCCTTCTTGTTATTCCTTTGATGTGCCATTCCTTCTGATTTGGACCTTTGGGCATCTGTCCCCCATTCCTGGAATGATCTTTCTCCTTATCTCTGTCTCCTAGCTTTCTTGGTTTCCTTTGAAACTCAGCTTAAATCTCACCTTCTATAAGCTCTCAAATTCTTCTAGTGCTTTCCCACTGAGATTACTTTCCTTTATGCCTTCATATTTCTCTTGTATGTACATATTGTTTGATGTCTCGTCTATTAGAATATTAATATCTTGAAAACAGGGATGTGCTCTTGTCTTTCTCAGTAGCCCTAATTTGCTACATAGTAAGTTTTTTTTTTAATGTTTTTGCAAGGCAAATGGGGTTAAGTGGCTTGCCCAAGGCCACACAGCTAGGTAATTATTAAGTGTCTAAGACCGGATTTGAACCCAGGTACTCCTGACTCCAGGGCCCGTGCTTTATCCACTGCGCCACCTAGCCACCTCCCATAGTAAGTTTTTAATAAGTGATTGTCAGAAGACCTGAGTACATAGCTCATCTGTACTACTGGGCAAGTTAACCCTCTGGCACTGTTTCATCTTGAAATTGAAGGGCTTTAATTTGATGATCTTTAAAGTCTTTTTTAAATCTAAGTTTCTGATATTTTTTCATGCTGTTGCTAAGATATCTAAAAGATTGATTTTCTGCCAACATTCATTATTTAATTTTGATTTGATGAATGTTAACTATGTCTTACTACATGGTATCATGACTGCTTCCTTTTCAGGATGCTATTCCAATGATCAGTAAACTAAGATACAATCCAAGATTTGACAAAGCTTTCAAACATGTGTTTGGAAAGACTCTGATTTGTCGGAGTATGGAAGTTTCTACACAATTGGCCCGTGCCTTTACTATGGACTGTATTACTTTGGAAGGTTTGTAGTCAACATTACATTCAATAATGTTTCTTAATTTTTCCAGAATTGTAGCTTATTAACTTTTTGGAATATATATTAATGTTAAGATGTCACTTAGAGTTTATTAAAGTTAGTACCATGAAATTAAGAGCATGTAAAAGTTTATGTTCTTTAGAATAGAATTCTATTCATTGAAAAGTACTATGATATGCTTATTCTCTTTTAGTAAGAAAACAAAACAAGCATTTAAAAAAATTATTGATATCTTTTGATTTTTATGGCTTCTAAATTTCCATATATATATTCATTCAGCTTCCTGTTTCTAGTTTATTTAGCATTGGCACCATAGTACAGTGGGAAAAGCATTGAAAACATGGTCATGTCCTTCTAACTTTCTCACCATAAGGAAGTCCCTTTACCCTTTCAGATCTTTTTCTCATCTAGAAAGCATAATAAAAATGATCTTAAAGATTAAAATTTCTGATGTCAACCCCAAAGTCATACAGTGGTGAATATCACTTTAAAATCTTGCTTAATTATTACAAAAGAGTTTTATATATATAAGTTTATGCTATGCAAAATCCCTATTTTTCTATTTTCTTTGTTAGGGGATCAAGTCAGCCATCGAGGTGCTCTGACTGGAGGATATTATGATACCAGAAAGTCTCGGCTTGAATTACAGAAAGATGTTAGAAAGGCTGAAGAAGAACTCGGTGAACTTGAAGCCAAGCTCAATGAAAATCTTCGTAGAAATATTGAAAATATCCTTTTAGAGAGAATGGAATATTTTGAAGTTTTTGTATCTGTTTTATTATATTGTGTATTTTTTCTCAACTAGTAGAAGATTAATATTTTACTCTTTTATTTAAATAGGTACACTTTCATCATAAGCTTATTTAGCATATACCTAATAGTTTGAGGGGAAAAAAGAAAATTACTTTTATGCTATTTTTATGATTAGTTATATTATTTGGTGGTTTTTTTCATCTAATGCCAACATTTACTAGTAACAATTACTTTCCTTAAAGCTTAGTGACTTTAAAATTTTTTTTTTCAAATCCAGATTCTCTCCACAACTAAATAGAAGTTAGGAAAAGATTGCAAACTATTACATATGTGTATTGTCAAATTTCTTTATTAGCTGTATTCCCCTCCCCAAAAAAAAAAAGAAAACAATTTCAGAATATGTTTTTTCCTGCACTGAATTCATCAATTTTCAGACTGGAAGTAAATTGCACATTTTATTATGAATCCTTTGAAATTGTGATCATTTTCTTGATTAGCACCCCAAGTATTTCAAAGTTGATTATTTTTTTACATTGGTATTACTGCATAAACTGTTGTTCTGACTTTATGCACCTCATCCTGCATTAGTTTGTAGATGTCTTTAAAAGTTTTTCTAGTAACATCTCCTTCATCATTTCTTACTGTTATTAATAACAGTAAATTTTACCTTTCAGCAGAGATGTTGGCTGGGAGAATAAGAGAATATATAAAACTAAGAGATGATGCTTTTTTTAAGCTGACTTGATCAGTTATAAACTATTTACAAGCCAGCTGGACATAAGCAATATGATCCCAATGATTAATGCTTGAAATTACTATTCATAGTTGACTGCTTTTTTATAATTGTTGTAATCCTTGTATTGGAACACAGAGGCTTGGTAGTTGTGAAGGAATCTCATGATGTGTGTTGTCACAATTTAAATTATCTTAATTTAACTAGATTCAAGATGATTGGCAGGGCTGAATCACCTAAATAATTGTAGGAAAGTACCATTTAACTTTTTTCTGGGATTCACATAATCACTTCTGAACATGCTAGTACTATTTGTCATGACTCATAGGATTCCATTTATCTAGCCTGCATCCCATAATCTTTCTTTTCCCCCACTACAATGCTGCAGTTTTCACTTCTAATAAAATGAAATAGAGGATATTCCTCTTTAAGTGAATACTGTATATATTAAAATAGCTCACTTTGAGCCTCACAGGATCACTATTACTGAAGTAAAATTGTAATCTGTCATTATTAAGTTCTAGTAGGGTTTTTTTGGTTTTTTTTTAAGGTTTTAAATTTATTTTTATTAAAGATATTTGAGTTTTACAATTTCCCCCCAATCTTGCTTCCCTCCCCCCACCCCCCCACAGAAAGCACTCTGTCAGTCTTTTTTTTTTTTTCTTTGTTCCAACACCAACAACTCTGTCATGGGTGGATCTCATTCTTTATGATAAGTCCATCACAAAAGTTACTTCCATATTTTTCCAATGTTGCCATTGCTGATCACAACTCCCTCCTTTCTTATTTCTCCACTACCACGTACTCTATTTTCTCTCTCCTTTCACTGTGACTCTGCTGTAGGGTAGTTGTGTGGCGCAGCAGACAGATCCCTGGGCTGCCTCCAGGAGGCCGAAGTTCTTTCGCTCTGGCGGGCCACCCCTCCGACCCCGGGTAGCAGAGCCTTTCTGCTCTTTTCCAGGTTACCTTGAGTAGGAGAACTGCCTCTTTGGGTCCCTTTGTGGGTTTTGTCTCTCAAAGGTTTAGTTAGAGTCCTTAGCTGATGAATTTTATCAGAGCTCCTAAGACTTGATCCCTTCTTGTCGCCATCTTGGCTCCGCCCCCTAGTAGGGTTTGTTTTACACTATGGCTAAACTAAATAAAAAAGTACCTAGTGGCAACTAACCCAATTTTTAGAATATGCCAGTTTCTTTAAGAATTTGTTTTTCTGGTTGAAATGTTCTTATTTCAGGATTCATTTTTTAACCATAAATAGTAATAATTTATTTTTAAAAAGCATAAGCAAAATTATAATAGCATATGACTTTATTTGGAATAAAAAATCAACATGGATTTGATTTTTAGTCATGTGAAGTTATATTTAGCTTATTTGAAAATTGGCATATTTGGTTCTCAATATTTTGAAGCCTGCAGTTTCACAACTTAAGGTGTTACTGATAGTAGTTGTGAAAACACCTGTAAGTTCTTTCAGTACCCTGGAACATTAATACCTTGGAATGTAATTTGTCTGGGTCAAGTGACTTGAACTCATTTATTCACAAGCATTTATTAAGCACCTGTTATTTGGCAGGCACTGTGCCTAGCTGGTTATGCAAAGACAGAAGTGAAACAGTCTTTGCCCTCAAGAAACTTATAGTCTAGCCAGATACAATGTGTATATAGATAATACACGATGATGGGGGGGTGACTTTGGTGGGGGAGGCATTAAGAGAGAAGGGGCATCAAGAATGACTTTATGGAGGAGGGGGGCATGCCAGCTGAACCTTGGGGGAAGCAGGGGATGCTGAGACAGGACTCAAGATGAAATGTGTTACAGGGATAGGGAATAGCCATCCCATGGGATTAGAGATAGAAAAAGGGAGGTCATTCATGTATGAGGAACTTTTTAGAGATCTTCTCATTTATGTTCTGCTTTACTTTTCTTTGAACATTTTTTGTTTTCACTGTTTTTAGTATGAAGCTAATTTTCCTTAACACAGGACAGAAATAGACATTTCCTATTGTTCTACTTTCTGTTATCAGATAACCTTGTATCATCACTTCCAAGCAGTGAATCTCTCTTCTCTTCACCCTACACCTAGCTCAGAATCCAAGAGATTCAAACTGGCTTATAGCGATGTTTAGATCCTCATCAGTTTTTTTCAAGTCATCATAAGATATATATATATTATCTTAAGTGAGTAAATTATAGCTTTAACAGATATAAATAATGTAGAAAGTAGAACATTATTATTGTATTGTCACAGTACATGCTGTGGACTGTGATTCAGATTATGTGACTAATGTTTCAGGTTCTTTTGCAACTACTGACAGGAAGATTTCAAAAGGATTTATTGTGAGGATGAATCATTCTGACAAAGATTTTGTATGAGTAAATAATTTTATTCAGGAGAATTTGTTATATGAATAGTAAAGTTTTTTTAATATAAACCAGGTTCAAGCAATGATCTAATTTAGAAGCTGATCTTAATGAGCTAACTTTGAGTTTTTGAATTCGGTTTTGATTAAAAAGTAAGTATATGTAATGAAGTTGAATGTGTTTTGGTTCTATTAAGTATTATTGAACATGAATTAAGATTGCCAAATTATGTTGGATACAGATTAAATGAGTCACAATTTTAAAAACCAGGAGGAGTATGAAAAAGCGAAAGTGCTGACAGGATAAAAATAGTTGATACATCAATCTGATTTTATTTATTAGAAGAGATACAAATAGCTTTCTTGAGGGTTTTTTCCATACCATTATTGCTTCAAATAATATGCTTCTTGCTTTTTTTTGGTTATGATAGCATTGAAATGATTTAAATTTTTTTTAAAGTTTTAGATGCTTTTGAAACATCATTGCCTTTTACCAGTGAATCTTAACATTTTCCATAAAGTACCATCCTATAACTATAACAAAGAGTGAAATTGAGTAAAACAAATCAGCACACTAGCAATGTCTAACAGTTAAAGCAGTAAGCATTTTTTGTATCCTGTATTTAATTTAGTATTGCTAAGTTCCATAGAGTTTTGGAAGATTGCTCTGATACATAATATTTAATGTTAAAAAGTATAAAAAGTATTTAATGCTAAAAAGATAGGAGGTAAAAAAATTATCTTGTATTTAAAACTGGACAGAATTTTCCTTAGCCCATTGTATGGATTAATAATGAAATTGATCAGCTGATGAATCAGATGCAACAAATTGAAACCCAGCAGAGGAAATTCAAAGCATCTCGAGATAGTATTTTATCAGAAATGAAGATGCTGAAAGAGAAGAGACAACAATCAGAAAAAACTTTTATGCCAAAGGTATGTAGGCATTCTTAATTCCTCTCGGTCATTACTAGAGATTTTTATTAATAACCTGAAATTAGAGATAATTATATACTATCTTAATTTTAACAGTGGCATGCTAAAAAAGTTTTTTTGAAGGCATTTTTAAGTATAAATACAAGTGATAGTTAAAATATTTATTCTATATATAACAAATATAAGTATAATTATATATAATATAAAAGTACATAAATATAGGTATTATATTTTATTTTTATGACTTTGTTGTAAGTACATGTAGGCTAAAAAACTTAAGGAATATTAACATGAATAACTTAAATCTGTCACATAGCAACGTAGCTTGCAAAGTTTAGAGGCAAGTTTACATGCCATGGAATCAACGAGAGAATCACTGAAAGCAGAACTGGGAACAGATTTACTCTCTCAACTCAGCCTTGAAGATCAGAGACGAGTAGATGATTTGAATGATGAAATTCGGTTGCTACAGCAAGTAAGGATGACTTATTAAATAATCCTAGAAATTACTATTGTAATAAGAACTAACATTTCTATAGTACTTATTATGTGCCAGGAACTATGCTAAGTACTTTACTAATGTTATCTCACAACAACCCTGGGAAGGTAGGTGCTATTATAATCTTCATTTTTACAGATGAAGAAACTAGGGCAGATATTAAGTGATTTATCTAAGGTCACACAGCTAATATGCATTGTATTTGTATTTAGAACCTCATGACTCCAGGCCCAGTATTCTTTTTTTTGGTGTGTTTTTTGCAAGGCAAATGGGATTAAGTGGCTTGCCCAAGGCCACACAGCTAGGTAATTATTAAGTGTCTGAGATGGAATTTGAACCCAGGTACTCCTGACTCCGGGGCCAGTGCTTTATCCACTGTTCCACCTAGCTGCCCCCCAGTATTCTTTTATGTCACCAACAGCCCCATACACTAAAAAGAATGCTTAAAGGTTAAAATGTTATTTTTTTCAGTGAGTATAAATGTCATACTGACTTGTTTAGTTTCTGTTTGGGAAACATATCAAAATCAATAAGTAACAGAGTTTTAAAAACTTGCTTTACAAATGTTTCCATAGCTTGATTCCAGTTGTTTTAGGATTGACACAAGAAATCTTAGGGGTATTTTGATTGAATAGCTGTAGCTATTCACATTTGTAGAAACACCATTTTGATTAAGTATAATTTGTTGGCATTTGGTATGGAAGGCAAAGGTGATACAGTTCAGAAAAAAGAAAAATGGAGAAAAACAAGAAAATATATATCTTTTAGAGTTTGAATAGTATTATAGGGAACAATAACCACTCATAGAAGAGCAGTTATGTAGGAGATGTTGTTATTGTTATCATAATATCTCACAAAATAATAAAGTAATGTTTCTGTTAATTATCCATTGACCTGTGATGGAGCTAATAATAGTCTCTTACAAAAACCTTATTTTTATTTTAATGAATTTGTCCTCTTTTTAGTCCATGACTGACTCTTCCTTTTCCCCTTAATTCTAGGAAAACAGACAACTCTTAAATGAAAGGATTAAATTGGAAGGCATAATAACTCGAGTAGAGACCTATCTCAATGAGAATCTGAGAAAACGCTTAGACCAAGTAGAACAGGTAAAGTTGTTCTTTCTTTAGAGAATATTTTGATAACTATTTCTTGTCCCTTATGACAGTCGTATTTTCTAAGTGTGGAAGGTTGATTGTAGCCCTTTTTTTGTTCCCCCCACAAAGTTCTCAGCACTTATGCTGATGGTTTAAGAATTGAACATTTAGAGATTTGTCAGTTTTTGACATGTACTGACACATGTGAACACAGCAGGGAGAATTCTTGAGGTCTCAAGTATATTTTGAACACCCTGTTCCCCTAACATAAACACACACACACACACACACACACACACACACACACACACACACACACACACACACACACACACACACAGCCCTAAGGATAGAAAAGCAAAATGAAAAATAGTTCCTGTTCCTGATTCAAACTCTAAAACAGGTCTCAAGTATATCAGTTCAACAAAACTTATCAACACATAAATGAGACTTGACAGCATAGGCAAGTGTTTCATGCCCATAGTCCTTCAATTCAAAGAAATAAGAGTTACATTCTCATGTCTCTAAGCTTGATCTATTTTAAAGCTCAGTAAGAATTATACTTTATTACATTATGAGTTTAAATACTTGGTAACATTTTTGTATTATAGGAGCTTAATGAACTGAGAGAGACTGAAGGTGGTACCGTTCTCACTGCCACAACTTCAGAACTTGAAGCCATCAACAAACGTGTAAAAGACACAATGGCACGATCAGATGGTTGGTTTCTTATTTCCTAAAATTATTTACTATAGTTTTTTAAATTAAATTTATAAGATACTCTTAACATTTTGGTTAAAGGAGAAATCCTATGATTAGAAATCCAAAGTGATAAAGCAAAATATGTACTAATTATTTTTGTGTATTCTCTGCCATTATAAATCATTTGTGGTGGACCAAGTCTATTATTGTAGGCAAACCAGTTGGAAAGTTTTTCACTAATAATTTAGTGAACATTAGTTGTTTATTACCTGAAACAGGCTGAAGTGACTAAATAGGAAGTTTGTCATACATTCAATTTTTTAGTATAAATTCAGATGATCAATTTTTTTAATTTATGTAAAAAAATTAAGAAATTCCAAAGTCATTGTTCGTTGTTTTACTTGTATTTTTAAACTACCCTAATTCATTCTTTTAAGTGGTTCTTAAATTTTCATAATTCGTTTTTGGTATGCACTGAACAAACAAAACCTCTTGAGAGTTTGCCAAATTGTTCCCAAAACTCAAAGCTTTTATCCAGGAGTATGATGATTTTAAACTGTATACCAAATTCTGATTTTTCCCCCCCTATACTTTTACTTAGATCTGGACAATTCCATTGACAAAACAGAGGTTGCAATTAAAGATCTTCAGAAGAGCATGGAGCGCTGGAAAACTATGGAAAAAGAGCATATGGATGCTATAAATCATGATACAAAAGAGCTTGAAAAGATGACAAACCGGCAAGGCATGCTTCTCAAGAAAAAAGAAGAGTGTATGAAGAAAATCCGAGAACTTGGTTCACTTCCCCAGGAGGCATTTGAAAAATACCAAACTTTAAGCCTCAAACAGGTTAATTTTCAGTTGGAAACCTAATAGTGGATTTTCCTTTATAATGTCAAATTGTTTTTTAGAACTGAATTATAATTTTACTTATTTTTTTCTCTTGTAGCTGTTTCGCAAACTTGAACAGTGCAACACAGAACTAAAGAAATATAGTCATGTCAATAAAAAAGCTTTAGATCAATTTGTAAATTTTTCTGAGCAGAAAGAGAAATTAATTAAGAGACAGGAAGAGCTGGATAGGGGCTACAAATCAATCATGGAGCTGATGAATGTTCTTGAACTCCGGAAATATGAAGCTATTCAGTTAACTTTCAAACAGGTATGGTTTAATCATGTTGGGCCCCATTTTATGCTTTTTGCTTTTGTTGTCATGCTTTCTTTCCCAAGCTACAGATTTGAGATGAAATGTGTTCATATATAATAAAATTTCTTTATCTTTTAAAAGAACAGTACCACCTACACCTTCATCACTATTTTGTTTCCATATTTATGTGAATGTTACTATTAGTTGTCATCATTCATGATAATATCCATCCTAATTTGTCATGATTCAGTGCAAGGGAAGGTCCACCTAATACTAGAATAACTTTTGATTATGTCTCTTGATTTTACTTTACACTTTAAAACAATTTATACAAGCGAATTTTTATTTTTTTTAGTTTTTAGTTTTTACAAGGCAATGGGGTTAAGTGGCTTGCCCAAGGCCACACAGCTAGGCAATTAAGCATCTGAGGCCCAATTTGAACTCAGGTACTCCTGACTCCAGGGCTGGTGCTCTATCCACTGTGCCACCTAGCTGCCCCTATACAAACGAATTTAAAAGATATTTTTGTTTTTTTTATCCAAGGTTTCAAAGAACTTCAGTGAAGTGTTTCAGAAATTGGTACCTGGTGGCAAAGCTACCTTGGTCATGAAGAAAGGTGATGTGGAAGGTAGTCAGTCTCAAGATGAAGGAGAAGGAAGTACTGAAAGTGAGAGAGGTTCTGGTTCACAAAGCAGTGTCCCATCAGTTGACCAATTCACTGGAGTAGGAATAAGGGTAAGATATTTTTAAGTTCAATTTTCTCAAGTGTGTGATTGAAAATTTACATTGTTAAATTTTGGTAGTATCTGAGATTGTTAAATTAATCATTTTAGAGATAAATATTTTAGAATTTTTTGAAGGCACTCAGCAGTTATTTTTAGTTTAACAGCTATAAGATAAAGACTCATCATTTAATATTTTCATAGGTATCATTTACAGGAAAACAAGGTGAAATGCGGGAAATGCAACAGCTTTCAGGTGGACAGAAATCTTTGGTGGCTCTTGCACTAATTTTTGCAATTCAGAAATGTGACCCAGCTCCTTTTTACTTGTTTGATGAGATTGACCAAGCTTTGGATGCTCAACACAGAAAGGCTGTATCAGGTAAACCTTGTAATTTTTGCTTTTTTTTTTTTCATTTCTAGTAGAATCTGATGAAATATAATAATGAAATATAGTTCCTCTGCAGAATTAGCATTATAATTCTTTTATAGTACTTTTTAATGATAAGTAATGCTTTTCATACCAGTATGGCAGCCTGCTTTTATGTAGTTGAATGCAGTGAGCTAGAAATAGAACTCCAGAGTCTGATCTAAGTAAAATAATAAACCCATCTTAATTTCCGTACAAAAGCCTTTTATGTTAAAGCTCAGTTGTACCTCTCTGTACATGAATAAGCCATGTAATGAAAGAGGATTTTGTATATCAGTGTTGTTTATGATATATAATAAAAACAAATTTTAATGTTGTAATAAATTACATATGTATAATGCACAAAATGAAAATATGTAATCTCCATCTTTCAAGAATTATAGCTCTTTTAAAGTTTAAAATATCAAATAATATTTTGAGAAAAAAATCATTGTCTGAGGTGCATGTTTGTGAAAGTGATAGTGCTTGAATTAACTTTATACTGATAGAAATGTATTTCTTAATGTTAAAAAATGAACTAAACATAACATAATCAAAAGATTTTTTCTTGGAAAATGATTCTTTTGAAGAAGTAGTCATCAGTTATCTTTGCAGGATCAATAAATAGTTATGCATATATATATTTTTAGTGGTTGTGCATTTGGGATATGACTATTCTGTTAAAATCTCATTTATAATGAAATGAGTTTTCTGTAAATAACATTTAATTTTGCAGATATGATTATGGAACTTGCTGTACATGCTCAGTTTATTACAACTACATTTAGACCTGAACTACTAGAATCAGCTGACAAGTTCTATGGTGTAAAGTTCAGAAATAAGGTAATTTCTGCTCCCTTCATGAAATACAGGTTTTTACTCCTTAATAATTTGTCTTGTTTTCTGTTTTTTTTTTTGTATTTAAGTCATGAAAGAAAATAATCAGTTAATGCTCAAATAATGATATGTGATGTTAGTAAGCTTTTTCTTTGAGGCATCTCTTTAGAAGTTTGTCAGTTTCTGTGGCATCTATCCATATTCAACAGTTAATTATTATCTGTTATATACTAGACATTGTTTTTATACTAATGGGGTTAGGAAAATTTTCCATTCCATTAAGCTTCTTTTTTAACTTTCCTTTTTTCTCACCTCTGACTTCTTATTTACTCTCAAATTGAATTAAAATCAATGAATATTTAATTACACACCTATTAGATGATGGGCACCAGGAATACAAAAACCAAAAATGGCTTGCACCTCTGTCCTTAAGGAATTTACTATCTTTTTATACCAATCATAAACATGCACATGATTTATATTTAGATACATACTTTATACTATATGTGGGGTTATGTAAAATCTTCATTAATATGTTAATGTAGATTTTATATATGTGTGTATTTATTTTATATATAAATATATACAAAATATTATTTGTTGTTATTAAATGTTAAATTTTACACATATATAAAACAAACCAAAGGATATTGGACCAGATCACCACTCTTAGAATTCTCTGATGAGTAATAAGTTTGAGATATTTAGAGTTATATGGGAGATGATTCATAAGGTCAGGAAAAAGCATTGACACAAATTTTTTTATTAAAATTTTTCTCATCACTATATAAGGCAGATACTTGTATTTAAAAACTTAATGCAGATATTCTAAATAATTGGTTAATGTCAATTTCCACTAAAAATTTCTGTCTTATCAGAGCTTATCTAAACTTTACATGCATTCATGTATATAAGATATTATAATTGTGTTTGGAAATATTGCAATTGCTTAATATAGCATGTGATTATGCTTTAATGTACATTGTTTCCACAGGTTAGTCATATTGATGTGATTACGGCAGAAATGGCCAAAGACTTTGTGGAAGATGATACTACTCATGGCTAATTGGAAACTATTGGCAGCTTGTTTGGAAGATGTGTATAGTATGAAACCTCAACTGAGGAATTGTAAATTTCAAACTAAATATTTGGTCAATGTTAAAATAGTTTTTGAGCTTATATTTTAACTAAGAAGGTCCAAGGATTATTTGTTTTGGATGACCTTGTGTATTCATTTTATGTTTCTGTTGCTGTATTCTTTTATAAAATACCTTGTTTTATGTATCTTTATACTTGTAGTTAAGAACTCTTCCTCTCCAATCTTTTTGTAAAGTGTCCCTTTGCTGTTTTAAATCTTTTTGAGACATGCTTGATAGCTTTCTCTAATTGTAATTTTATCAATTGTACTGCCTCATCCTTTTAAAAAAAATATATAGCTTCAATTAAATGATTGCTTTTATGGCTGTAACTTAGAGGTGTGTGTGTTTTCATTTACAATTGAGTAGTTAACTTGATATTTTTCTTTTAAAAGTAGCATCTCTTAATTTTGCTCTATTCCAGTGTAGGGTAAACATTTAAAATGGAGTTTGACTTTATTGAAAGGAATATTATCTCTGAAGTGGATGAGTTTAATAGTCTCTTCATTTAACCAATGTTTTTTGGGCCTTTATAAACTTCAGTATGGTAGGATTTAGTTTATTCCAAGGACTTAATTGTATTTTAGGAGAAATTTTTCTTTAAACAAATCTTAATAAGCGTAATAAATAATAGTGAACATAAGAAATTGGACTGTGATCCTGCCTGCCCCATCCCTCCCACCCCAGTCTATATCAGTAAATTTATTAAAAATTGTTCCTTAATGAGGCAGCTAGGTGGCACAGTGAATGGGGCACCTGGAGTCAGGAGGACCTGAATTCAAATGTGACCTCAGATACTTGATACTTGGTAGCTCTGTGACCTTGGGGAAATCCATTGCCTTGCAACCCCCCCCCCCCAAAAAAAAAAAGAATTGTTCCTTAAGTTACTCAGCCTTTTCTTTCTTCATTGATCATTAAGGGATATTACTAACATTAGAGAATCAAGAGACTAGGATTATGATCCTGAGTCTGTTAAAGAAATTGTCTTTGTGATCTTGGACAAGTAAGTGAATCTCATGTACCATAAAAGTGATTTCCTTTTGTATTATATGGGGATAAAAAAAAATTTGTCCTATTTACTATAGAGGGTTGTCATGAGGATAAAATGAGATTCTTTTAAAAATGCCTTACTATTTTTATTTTTTTGTTGACAGACACCAGTTAGTACAAAGTCTTCATTATACAAAGAATAGAAAAAAAGATTGTATTTAACATCAATAATCTTACAAATAGCTTCCTTTTTTAAAGAAGTATATATTATTCAATGTATTAGTTTCTAAATTAACCTTATTTATCCCTCTTCAAAGGTCATCTGTTTTTTTTTAAAAAATCATTCAATGAGCCACTTTTTTCCTTCTTATCTCACTATTACTCCTGTCCCTCTCCCACCCCATTACTCACAGATATAAAATTAAAAAGCACTAACAATCAGGTACAATTTTGGGGTATCTGCAATGGAGAATACCATTTGTATCTAGAGAAAGAATTGTGGAGTTTGAATAAAGACCAAAGATTTGTTACCTTTAATTTAAAAAAAAACCCGTTATTATGTAATTTTGTTATCTCTTAACACTTTATTTTTCTTCCTTAAGGATATGATTTCTCTCTCATTGCATTCAATTTAGATCAAGGTATGAAAACAATGTACAGACTAACAGACTGCCTTCTGTGGGGGGTGGGGGGAGGGAAGCGAGATTAGGGGAAAAATTGTAAAATCCAAAATAAATAAATTTTAAAAATAAAAAGCACTCTTATGACTAAATCTGCACATTGGATATGTCTAAATTTTATTCTGCATCTCAAGCTCACCTAATTTCTGTTAGAAATATTGTTCAGTACTCTGTAAGTAATGTGGTTAATCATTTCATTGATCAAAATTCTTAAGTTTTCCAAAAAATTTTTTTTTACAGTGTTGAAGTCACTATCAATTAGTTAACTGGTTCTGCTCATTTCATTCTATATCAGTTCATACATATCTTTGCAAGTTTCCATTTGTGATTTCTTTAGTGTGAAGTAATTCTCAATTACATTCCTGAACCATAATTTGTAGAGCTATTCCTTTATTGATGTTTAAAGTCTTCTATTTTTTAAGGTCTTTACTAAAAACAAAAATATACTTTTATAAATATTTTGTACATGTGAACCCTTTCCCTTTGTCTTTGAACTCTTCACAAATATTTTAATGTGCAAGAGAAATATAATACACTAATGAAGTTTAAAAGTTGTTAATAAGTAATAGAAAATTTTGGCTTTCTGTCATCTTACATTAATATTGTAAGCTTTTAGTTAATGGACAGATATTTGAACAAATTCCTAATCTTAGATTTGCTCATTTTCCATGATATATTATAACGGCCAATATACTTATGTTTATACACAAGAGCTTTTCTATTAAGTCCTATTTAAATGTAAAATTAGTATTGAGAGATCCACTTGGACTTCTTTGTTTCAAGGAGGTTTATTTTTGTAAACCATTTGTCAACTCATAACATATATGCTCAGAAAAAATACATTGTTAAATTAACTCTTTTAACTCACCTGCCATTAATCTGTTTACCTAGAGTGAATTATGCATTTGGTAAAATTTGGCCTGGGAAGGATAGAACAAAAAAGGTTACTAGAAAATGAATACCCAAGCAAAATAAAGTGATAATAAGAGCATGCAGCTGCTTTTGCTGAATTTATATTACCTGGCTCAGGTGATTATTAATTGATGTTGTAAAAACTTGACAAAAATACCTATCTGTTTAAGACATCAGGATGCCTGGGAACAATTAGATAATAATGTCTACCTAAAATTAAGAGCCAACATTTTATGAAATGAAGAGAGACCTTTCCAGTTAGATCAAGGATAAAGCAAGGCTGTACATTTTCACCTATTTAAGATGTTTATGCACATTATGCTTAGCACTTAACTTTTAAAATCAGGCTTTTAAATTTTTTTTTTTAATTTAAGGCAGTGGGGCTAAGTGACTTGCCCAAAGTCACACAGCTAGGCAATTATTAAGTGTCTGAAGTCGGATTTGAACTCAGGCCCTTCTGACTCCAGGACTGGTGCTCTATCCACTGCACGACCTAGCTGCTCCCAGGTTTTTCTTAAGTTCTGATTCCTTCTCTGAGACTTAATTGATCTCTGACCAAGGGCTAGTCATCACCCTGCCCCTTAGCTTTAAAGACTTAAGTTTTGCAAGAAACATTGAAATACAGGTCTTTGATATAGTGTGTAGGAGAAGTGGTGAGTTGGATTGCTGAGCTTGTTGCTGATCTTTGAAAGATTAGAAGAATAGGAGACATTGAATTTTTGGCAAAATTCTAAAATATTGCAAAAGGGATGATTAAGGGCTTCAAGACTGATCATGCCTTTCTAATCCTATTTTCTTTTTTTGATATTGCTAGACTAGATTAGAATAATGTTATAGGTAAAATTTACTTACATTTTATTAAACCATTTCAAAACATGTCTTGCTATTCTTGAAAACAAAAACAGACATGCTAAATGATAGTATAGTAAAATAGATTTTGGATTCAAAGAATGATCATTAATTGTTCGGTGTCACTCCTAGAGATAGATGGTGAAGAAATCTCATGGAGCTATCCTTGACCTTCTCTTTAACATGTTAATTGTTAGCTTTGATAAAGCAAAAGTTAACACCTACCAAATTTCAGGATGAAATGAAGCTAATATGCCAGATGAAAGGAATCCAAAAAGATAGTTGAGACTCTGAAACATTGGTTGACTCTTTGGATTATCTGGATAGACCATCATATCAATAAGAAGCAATAGTTTTGTTCTTTTGTTGTAGACTCTTTGCTGACATTTTTTTTTTGTCTGCATATTCTCTCAAATTTCTTTTTTTGGTCTCAGCAGACTTTCCAGCACTATGTTAAATAGTGCACAATCACCTTAAATAGGTAAAAATGTGCACCCTTGCTTTACCCTTGATCCAACTGGAAAGGTCTCTAGCCTTTCTCCATTTAATAAAAGGTTGGCTCTTTGGTTTTAGGAAGATATTACTTAATATATTTGTTAAATAAAGGTACCATTGTTCCTCTGCATCCTAGTATTTTAAACAAATAGGTGTTGAATTTTTGTCTAAAGTTTTTTCAGTATCTATTGATAATCATTTAAAATTTTTTCCTATTAATATTGTTTATAGTTTTCCTTATGTTTAACTAATTCTGCATTTCTAGTGTAAACCCAACATAGTCATAATGTGTAAACTTTTCAGTATATTATAGTCTCATACTATACTTTTTTTGTCTTTTCATTAGGGATATTGCTCTACAGCTTTCTCAGCTTTATTCCTCCCAGGTCTATATTTCAAGACTCTATTCCTAGCAGAGTTTGAAAGGTTAGCTTTTTTTAATTTTTGAAAACAGTTTGAAATCAAATCTGGCATTCCATTTTCTATATTAGATTTAATTAATATAGCTGGCATTTATGTAGTGCTTTAAGGTTTGCAAATGTCTAATTTTATCTTCACAACAACCCTGGTAGGTAAGTATTGTTGTTATTATCATTTTATGGATGAAAAAACTAAGATAAACAGGTTAAATGACTTGTCTAGGATCACACAGTTGGTAAATATTTGAAACCAGATTTGAATTAGACTTAGCTTTCTCTCCATCTATCAAGATTGTAAATTTAGAGTTATTTAGTTTGATAGTTTTTAAACATAGAAAGATACTTGGAGATCATCTAATCCAAAAATTCTTCATTCTTTGCAAGGATGAAGAATAAAGCTCTGAGAGTAGTAATTTGCTCATGTCCTGCAGCCAGTTATTTGCAGAAAGTCATTAGATTCTTGGTCTCATGATTTCAGTCTAATGTTCTTTTTCACCAAACCAGCTGCCTCCAATCTCCAAATTTAATCAACTGGAAAATCGGACAGCTTTGAAACTTTAGCATCTTGTCCCTAAGTCTCTAGCTGGAAAACAGAAAAGGAAATGGTTCAGGTACATGTCAGCACTACCTGTTTTCTTTTCCTGTATCCACTCTCCAATCCTTACCTTCACTTATTTTGGGTGCACTCTTCTTTCATCAGTTTGTCTTCTTTAAAATGTCCTAGGAAGATTCAATGACTTCTGGCTGCCAGTCATCTTCAGAGATGATGCCAATGTCGTTCCATAAATCTACTACCATATGGCACCCAGTCTAGCCTTCCTAGTGACAGAGAGTTTCCTGGGTGTAAGAGTCCTTGTGACAGCCAGAAACTACATAGGACTATTAGGGCAGAGAAGAGATCAAATTTGCAAAGAGATCAGGGATAAATTTATTCTCTTCAGTCATCACTTTGAAGGGTACATGCCCTTTCCAAGGAAAGCATTTGAAAAATTGTCTTTTAAGGATTCTGTGCAGCTCACTGTCCACTCTGGTTTTAATACCTTATGTGGATTCCATTTAACAAATGTGCGAGGTCCAGACAGCTTGATCTTAAGGATTAAGCTTGAGGATTTCAACTTCTCTAGTTGAATTCTCCTTTCTCCAATGTTTTTAAGAAACTGATGTCCTTGTCATAGTGTTAAAGGCTCTTAAATATGAATTGGTGGGGTAAGGGGGAATGAGTCATCAAGGTAAAGAAGTCTACCAGATAATTTGTAATTACAGTCATCTGGAAAAGGACCCTAAAGGCCATCTCTAAACTAATGCCCTCATTTTATTTATGAAACAACCATTACATAAAGACTATTTTGCCTTGGTTGCAAAAGTAATCAGCAGAATTGAGATACAAATTTAATCTTAATGTTTGCCAGACACGCTAAGCACTGGATATATAAGAAAAGCATAAAATGACCACTTCCCTTGAGGTGCTCATGATCTAAAGGAGGAAGGCATCATATAAAAAAAGTTGAAAAGGGGTTGGGGAAAGGATGCATGCTTGGAAGCATGAAAAAGCCCTGTAGTGAAGTTGGGAAATCATATGAGGAGGAAGTAAGGTGATTTTATATTGCAAGATGAGTTTTTGGAGGTTGTGAAGTCCAGGAGAGCATTCAGGTGGGAAATGATGGGTCCTCTTGACTCCAAATAGCAATTTTGGAGTCTGGAGATTTGGGGGCAGGAAAATTCTTTGATTAGAACTTTTTATAAAAAATAATAGATTACTTCATGTGAAGGGGGAAGAGAGTTTTAGAATGAAGAATCTTTTCATAGCCAAATATATGAACAAACTAAAGACACACAGGCCTGAACTAGAATGTTCAGGGTAAGCAGAAAAGGAAAGATTGTAGACTTACGGCAAATGTAAAACAACAGGAATTTCCAACTGGATCAAGGGGAAAGAGCAAACTCCAAGCGGCAGAGTAGAAAATTTGGGAAATGAGCAGGTTTTTTGGGGGGGGGGCGAGTGGAGTATAGGAAAGGTGGGTTGGTTGGAGGGAAGAAACCTTCATTTTAAGGTATTCATGAGACATCTAGATGAAGTTGTCCTCCAGATAGTTTATAATTACAAATTGAGGGAAGAGGACAGAGATTTGGGTATATTCCACACAAGAGTGATAATTGAATTAATAGGACTGCATGAAGTTGCTGAAAAACTAGTCCAGGATGTAGGTCTGAAGGAGACCCATAACTAAGGCATATTAAGAGGAGCTGTAGGACAATATGGAAGTAGAAGAACCATGTTAACAAAAGCCCAGGGAGTAAAGAGTATTGAATAAGAAAAGATGATCAGCTGTGTCAAATGCTTTGGCAAGAACTGAGGATGAAGATGCAGCTATTAGATTTGGTCATGAATAGAAGAAGCATGGGACCTAAAGGAGGGGAGATGATCAGAGCATATTTGGAGCATTTTGCTCTTGCATCATAGCCTGAGCACACAACTTGAAATTAGGGATAGGGGCGGCTAGGTGGGTGGCACAGTGGATAAAGCACTGGCCCTGGAGTCAGGAGTACCTGGGTTCAAATCCGGTCTCAGACACTTAATAATTATCTAGCTGTGTGGCCTTGGGCAAGCCACTTAACCCCATTTGCCTTGCACAAACCTAAAAAAAAAAATTAGGGATAGCTGGGTTCTAATCCTACCTCAGATGTTGGCTGTGTGGCCCTGAGGTAAGATTCTAATATTATTGTCATTTTTCTAGAATCTTACCTCAGGATTATTAAGAGATCAAAAGAGAAACTAAAATATGTTGTAAACTTTAATAAATGTGAAACACAACATTATCTCAGCCTTTAGAAACAAAGCTTTTTGATCTGATTTTTAAGCATCCATTTCTTTATTAGAGATAAAGGGCTTAATCTCAGGTTCTATTTATCTTTCCTTTCCCTTACCTTATATTTCTAGCCAGTTATTAAATCCCACGGAGTCTTCCACCATCATGTTCCTCAAATTTGTCCATCTCTCTACCTCTATCATTTACACTTCAGTCCTTCATCGGGTCTGAAGACCCATGACTGGAAATCTGTAACTTCTTACTAATGTGACCAGTGATTTTTATCCCGAATCATCTTTCATGGAACAACTTATATAATCTTCCTTAAACATCACATTTATTATTTCCTCTCTTACCACCTTTGCTTGTTAAATTCTTTCTCTCCTTCAAAACCCTTCTCCAATGTCTTCTGCTCTAGGAAGATAACCTGTATTACAGGCAAGATCCCACAAAGCATATAGTTTTAACCTCTCTAGAATCATTTAGATAATATTGTTTACCATAGTGTTTTGTGTTAGCATCATCCGCTTACTAGAAAGTCAGCTCCATGAGGCCAAGGCCAGTGTCTTAGAAATGAATTTGACATCTGAGGATTGGATCTCAATTCAAGCTCTATTATTTAATATCTGTATGACTTTGGTAATTTTGCTTAATTTTTTTGTGCCTCAGACATCTCCCTACTACTAAGTCTTAGTAAGCAAGATTGGTTGCAGTGTATGATGGTGGTGGGTATTTCCATACCAAGATGATCCCTTTAATGAAATCACTGATTTTTATGTTGCTGTACTTGATACCATGCCATCACAATAAATATGCCATGTCATATGTCATATTTCAGTGTAATGTCACTGTCCATATGTTAATGTGTTATTTCATGTCTAGTACTTTTTTGAATAGCCTGACCTCTTCCACCATTCACCTATATTTTATCTATTCAGGTAGACTGTCAAATACCTTGCCATGTCATCATGGCACACCACCATAACATGATATGTACCATAACACACAATGACATGAAATGACACCGTGGTTCCATATCTTCACATGTCATCCCATGTAGTGTAACATGCATGTGGTCTTGTAACAATTTCCTTGAAAAGATCAAATCTACAGAAAATGACTTTTTTTTAAATTGAGGAGCCAGAAACTTGTGAATCTATTTGAATGTGAGTGATGTTCATCCATACTAACAGGCAAGCAACTGTTATAAGATAACTAGGATTTTAGAAACTGGCTCTGACAGAAAACCTGGGCAAATGCTATAGAGCTTGGTGAGAAATTTTGCTTATTTATTATTTTTCCTTTGTGATTTTTCCTTTATAATATAACCTATGCACACTCATCATTGTTTAATCAATCAGTGATCATTTATTTATTAGGTTCTTATGTTTTAGGCATTGTTCTTGGTATTTCATGCACAAAGAAATAGTTCCTATTTTTACTAGGGGAAACAACATATAAGTAATAAAAGGCATACAAGTTAAATATGAAGTAAATTCAGAGTAGGATGGAGTATTACTGTTATTAGGAATGTTAATAATATGGCTAACTTTATATAGTGTGTTATATATATATATATATATATATATATTTGTAAAGTGCTTTGCAAATAATGGTAATGTAGTATTTATATCTAACAGTCACATTTGAACACAGATCTTCCTGATTCTAGAGCTGGCTCTCACATTGCCACCAGTTGATATAAGATAATCGCAGCAATAGGCTAGTATATATAGTGAATTGGCAATTATTCAAACATTTATTAATAAGAAGATACATAAGAATAGAAATAAGTTTCCTAAATACAAGGTTGGGAGGAATGGCTAGACTGTAGTTTGAAAAAGGTCTGTCAGTGTTTGTGGGCTGCAAACTCAGTTTGAGTGAGCAGGGTGTTATGACACCCTAGAAAGCTAATGAGATCTGAGGCTGTATTAACAGAAGATTAGTGTCCTGGAATATTGAAGTGATAGTCCTGCTATACTTGGCTTTGGCCATACCACTTGGTTTTCAATTTTGTGGTGTCATATTTTTGGAAAGATACTGACTATTTGGAGGGTCGACATGACTGAATTTTCGATCAGAAATGACTAAAAAACAAAAAGAAAACTGAGACATTTGACATGTAGCATGCAAGAGCAATGGTTGGTAACTAAGTTTTAGTAGACTATGAAATACGATGATTCTTGAAACAACCCTGGAAGAAAAGTACTATCGTTATCCCCATTTTGCAGATGAGAAAATGGAGGAAAACAAGTTAAATGAAGCACACAGGGTCATACAGCTAGCATTTGAGATCCAATTTGAACTCAGGTCTTCTTTGTGCACTACCTAACTGCTTATACAAATGCATAAAAGATGTAGCCAAGTGGAGAGCATTCCAGTCATGGGGTATAATCTATGTAAAAGTTAGAAATGGAAAATTGAATTTAGTGTGTGAGGGAGAGTAGGTAGGTCAGTTGGGCTAAAGTCCATGAAGGTGGAAAATGTGAAAGAAAAAAGATACCATGAGTGTGTCCATTGCCTTTTTGGGTTACCATAACTTTAATCTTTGGAAATAGGGCTACTCTGATTCAGCCATATCACATCACTAGATGAGATGTGGTTTTACAAAGATGAGTTTTGTTTTAGATAAGCATGTAATACTTGTTTATTGTGTGTCAAAATGCATGAAAATAATTTTCCTTTATCTTCATATTCATTAATTCTTCCTGGGATTAATAAAATGAGTCACAGGTTTTGAAAGGAAGAAGACAACTAGTAGGTCATAGTTTTCCTCTGATATGGAGGAAAAATGTGCATTTTGAGAGTTATTGAAAACACTATTATTTTCCGAATGCAATCCAATCAATAAATATTAATTGCTTACTATGTGGGATTACCCCCCCTCCAAAAAAAGACAGGTATCCTCCCTGAGGTCAATTCCTGAGAGAAAAGAGGAGAAAGACAACACAGAGACAGGGGGGGGGGTGGAGAAAGAGAGAGTTATAGAGACTTTCAGAATATGTAAGTCCTGGAAGGGACCAAATAGTCCAGCCTCTGGGTTCTATTATGAGGAAATAAATCCCATAGCACTGAAATAATTAGCCCAGGATACACAGATCGTAAGAAGTCAAGATTGAATCCAGGTGCTATGAAGGCAAATTCATTGATAATTTTTCCTACAATTCTGAACTTAAGCTTAGTTGGACTCAGATACTTTTGAAAATATATTTGCTTCAGAATTTTAAGAGATGGCCATACTTAGATTGATTTATACAATAGGCATTATGTACTCTGAAAGAAGGTTTAATAATTGCTTTTTATTTTTCCATGTAATCCACATTTATCAGATGACTAGAGTTCAAAAAAGGCATCTAGTTCAACTACCTCCTTTAACAAATGAGAAAACTTGGACTTGGAAGGTCAGTGACTTACTTAATGAAACATGGGAAGTTAAGTAAGAAATTCAGGATTAGAACTAAAGTTGAGACTACAGCTTTAATCCTTTTTCTACTGCACCACATTGTCTTCTATGATATATTCCAGAGAGGACTTTTTTTTCTGAAAGTTGGAAGAGTCTATAAAGGAAGAAAGTGGCATGACTAATGTAAATAAATGATTTAAGATATAATTTAACTTTTTCCCCAGGGCTCTTCTATGATTCCTTGGGTAAGATAAACATGTAATACTTGAGATCTTTAATTCTTGTTCATTCGCAAACATTGGTTCTCCCTTGGGTCATTAAAATGGGTCACAGAAGGTTCAAGATATGGAGATAAATTTGCATTTTTAATTAACACCATATCAAAAAAATTTTATCATGAAAAAAAGGATGGTTTATCGAGAGCTTTACTATCCATGGATTCCTTTGCTCTGAAACTTTCATCTGTTGGTATTATGAGAACTTTAAAATGACAAAATGTATGTGATGCATGAAAAAAGGATATGCACATTTGTACCCATGATTGCCACTTCACTGTAAAAATTGTTTAATTATCATTATAACAATTATCTCTTCCATTTGCCAGAGACTGCATGAGGCAAGTATAACTTGGGAGGAGACTTGAGTTTTTATAAAAAAAGACTTTCTATTAGCATCAAAGAATAATAGTTTGAAGATACTGACCTTGAGGCATTACATTATCTCTCTTTTTTTTTAAAGATTTTATTTGAGTTTTACAACTTTCCCTCTAATCTTACTTCCCTCCCCCACCCCCCACAGAAGGCAATTTGCCTGTCTTTACATTGTTTCCATGGTATACATTGGTCCAAATTGAATGTGATGAGAGAAAAATCATATCCTTAAGGAAGAAACATAAAGTATAAGAGATAGTAAGATCAGACAATAAGATATCAGTTTTTTTTTCTAAATTAAAGTTAATAGTCCTTGCTCTTTGTTCAAACTCCACAGTTCTTTCTCTGGATACAGATGGTATTCTTCATTGCAGACAGGCCCAAATTGTCCCTGATTGTTGCACTGATGGAATGAGCAAGTCCGTCAATGTTGATCATCACCCCTATATTGCTGTTAGGGTGTACATCTCACTCGGCATCAGTTCATGCAAATCCCTCCAGGCTTCCCTGAATTCCCATCCCTCCTGGTTTCTAAGAGAACAATAGTGTTCCATGACATACGTATACCACAGTTTGCTAAGCCATTCCCCAATTGAAGGACATTTACTTTATTTCCAATTTTTTGCCACCACAAACAGGGCTGCTATGAATATTTTTATACAAGTGATGTTTTTACCCTTTTTCATCTTTTCTTCAAGGTATAGACCCAGGAGTGGTATTGCTGGATCAAAGGGTATGCACATTTTTGTTGCCCTTGGGCATAGTTCCAAATTTCTCTGAGAAAAGTTGGATGAATTCACAGCTCCACCAACATTACATTATCTCTTAAACTAATTAGGATTTCATATAAAAATTCAATTTTGAAGAAGTTTTTAATTTGTTCTTAAATGTGCTTTTTTCCCCTTCTAATTTTCTTTACTGATGTTTAATATAAAGTTTTTGAGCACTTTCAGTATACTATGTATTCTATATAACATAGTCTTGCCTTCAAGTAGCATACACTTTACATAAACTTTTATAAATATATAAAAATATTCCAAAAGCAATAAAATATTTGAAAGTATAAAAGCAACAGTATGAGTCTCAAACCCATAGATATTTTGACTTCAACATTCATTATTCATTCAACCAATAACCCTCTCTTGTGTTTATTTATACAAGGCTTCAGGGTTGCATTTCATCTATTCTCTATTGCTGTTCAATCATTTCTTAGTCATGTTTGACTCTTCATTACCCTGTTTGGGGTTATCTTGGCAAAGATGCTAGAATGGGTTGCCATTTCTTTTTCCAGCTTATTTTACAGATGAAGAAATGGAGGAAACAAGGTTAAGTGACTGAGACAAGTGTCTGAGACAAGCTTAAAACTCTTCATTCAAGGGTTTGAATGTTTGTTGCAAAAATTCCTGAATTAATAAATGCATGGTATTTCTCCACTTGGGCTAGGGAATCAACATTACCTAGGAGTAGGGATATGCTGGAGTCAGTTCCTAATTATTTAATTTTCAGTGTGAACATTTATACCCCAATGCTCACACATGATTTATTTATTTTTTAGAAAGTAATAGAGGAAAATGCAAATAATGCAAATTAAACCTCCAAGTATACAGTGTACAATCCCCACCCCCACCCCCCAGAGAGCTGGTTATTAAACCTGCATACCCCTGACAAGGAGCTTGAATGATATACTAAGAATAAGTCACAATTTCATTTCCTTCTTTGGCAGATTATTATACTAGCAGCTAGGTGGTGCAGTGAATAGAGTGCTAAACTTGAAATCAGAAAGACTCATCTTCCTGAGTTTGAATCTGACCTCAGACACATGCTAGCAGTGTGACTCTGGGCAAGTCATTTAATCCTTTTGGTTATGATTTCTTTATCTGTAAAATGAGTTGGAGAAGAAAATGGCAAACTGCTCCAATATCTTTGCCAGGAAAACCCCAAATGAAGTCTGAGAGAGTCTGAAGAGCCTGAAACTACTGAAGAACAATACCATAACAGCAACATGGGGGTGATGATCAAACTAATGGATTTGCTCATTCCATCAGTGCAATAATCAGGGACATTTTTAGGATATCTGTGATGGAGAATATCCAGAGAAAGAACTGTAGAGTTTAAACAAAGACTAAAGACTATTACCTTCAATTAAAAAACAAAGTTGTCTTATGTACTATATAATTTTGATATCTCTAATATTTTATTTTTTCCTCAAGTTATGTTTTTTCTCTCAACACATTCAATTTTGATCAAGGTATAGCATGGAAACAATGTAAAAATTATCAGACTGCCTTTTGTGGGGGGTGGGGGGGAGGGAAGGAAGGGTGGGGGAAAATGTGTAAAATTCAAAACCTTACCAAAAAATAAGTAGAAACTACATTGTATGTATATATATATATATATATATATATATATATAATTACAAAACAAATAAAATATATACATAAAAAGAATTCCTGCTTTAAAAGATAGTCAGATTCAATATATATTTCATAATTTTTTCTTACATCTTAAAATATGGAGAATTCTTTTTTCTGTCATATTATCTGTAAGCAGAAACCATTTGAAACTGCATTGCATATGACTTACCAAGCACTGTTTCAATTGGAGCAATAACTAAAGACATCATCATTTCATCAAATGATACCTTTCACATTTTACAATTCATAAATAATCTTATATACAATGCAAGGAGTCCTTTTGATTTTCCATAGAGGAAATTTTTAAAGCTTAATTTTATTTATTGATAGTACATCATATTCTCTAGAAAAAATTCTCTTATTTTGCCAATACTACTAGAAAAATAGAATAATTTTATTTATAAACAAGTTATTGTTTTAGTTAATAAGTTTACAAAATATTTCTCATAATTCCCAATTTTAAAATGTGTACTTTAAAGTTATTTCAATTTACTAGTTTTTATGTCATCTGTAAGAAAATAATTCCTACAAAGCAACCCAATAGTATTTTTTTTTCATCAACAATAAACCTCAATGATAAATATGGTAGTTTGTATTTTCAGGGTTTGAGGTTTTTTGATTGTTTATTTGTTAGACAAAGGGATTAAGTTTCTTTTCCAAGGTCACATAGCTAAGTATCAAGTGTCTTGAGGTTGGGCTTGAACTCAGGTCTTCCTGACTTCAGGGCCTGTGCTCTATGTACTCTGTCATCTAGCTACCCCCATTTGGGCTTTTTTACTATTTGTTTTTGTATTCTGCTGCATAAACTTAGTTGATTTTCTCTCTTTAAAATGTTTGAAGAGCTTTTATTTCACTTAAAATAGAAAAAAATTGAGATTAAACTTTAATTTAATTGGTGATTTAAATTTAATTTAACTTGAAATTTTCAAATAATTATAGAGGTTGTTTTTAAAAATTATAGCTTCCTGTAAATCTGTTTATTATATTGTACTTATCAGAATGAATCACTTTAAGATAACATTTATTTTTTTTAACTTTTAAAAAAGCTCACATTCAAATTCCACAAGCACACCCATGTTATAAACCTAAACTAATATATGATATTATTAGCAGATCATATCCATAACAGTATTCATTTTCAAATTTCAACTTATTTGTACATTACCCTACATTATATTCTTTGTTGGTTGTAACAGACTTCCTGTATTAATTTCACTTTTGTTGACTTGGATTTAATTTTTTTCCCCTCTAAAAAAATTGGTTTAAATAGGAGTACACTCAAATACTCAATATTTTTGACTGATGCTTTACCTTTCTTGGGTTCCCCGTTGCCACAGTGCTATCAAGCATGCCTCCACACGAGTCCATCCTCCCCAAATTTTAAATGATGTGTTACTTATAGGACTACACGGAAATATATTGTCCTATTCATAAATAATAGGTCAGCTAGGCTCAGTGGATAGAATTCTGGGCCTATAATCAGGAAAGTTCATCTTTCTGAGTTCAAATTTGGCCTCAGATACTTAATAACTACATGATCCTGGACAAGTCACATAATCTGACTGCCTCAGTTTCTTTATCTGTAAAATGAACTAGAGAAGGAAATGGCAAACCACTATATCTTTGCCAAAAAAATCAGAAAATTCATAAATAATAACTCATGTTTTATAGTGCTTTAGGAAGCACTTTCTCACAACAACCCTCTGAGGCTTGTACAAATATTCCTATTTTACTGGTGAGAAAATGAAAATTCAGAGAAGTTGGTTAATTTGTCTGTAGCTAACAATGGTCAAAACTGGCATTTAAGCCTATGTGCACACTCTCCAGTAAATCACAAAAATAAAAGAATTCTGTATTGCAGAAAGACAGAAGTCAATAGATCTAGGTTTTAATCTCAGCTCTGACACTAAGTCACTGTGTGACCTTGGGGGGAGTCAAGTGCTCTTTCTGGACCTCATTAAAATAAGCAGATTAAGTAGGTGATGTCTAAGGATCTTTTTAACTAAGAGAAATGTGAGGCAGTGGGGTGTAGTGGGAAAATCCTGCACCTAGCTTTGGAGGGAAGAAACTCAGCTTCAGAACGTTTCCTCATCTGTAAAGTGAGGCTGACAATTTTCATTGCCTTTGTCACAGTATAGCTGTGAGGTTTCGTGTCCTATAAATTCTGCTTCTGAGTGAGCAATGGTAATATGGCCACGAGAGGACGCTCATTGCACATGGTAACCTGGTACTATTTCTTGAGGTTTTTTTTTTTTTCTTTTTTAACTGAGACCTCCTCTGGGTAATGTCTCATTGTAGAATGTCAGAGTTGGAAGGGACTTTAGGGATCATTCAGTCCAATCTCTCACTTGGCATTTGTACAGTTCTGATAGTTAATTATTATATTGAGAATCTACCTCCCTATAAATACTACTATTACCTTTAGTAGCACCTTTTGGGACCAGTCAGAGTAATGCTAATCCTCTGCCACCTGACAGCTCCTCTAAAATATTCAACCAGCTGTACATTTCCTCCATGGGCTTGTCATTTCCAAGTTTTCGACCATTCCCTATTTCTTCAACCTATCACATTATATTGTTCGACCTTTTTGACAGGCTCCAGTTTGTCCATTTACTTCCTAAAATGCAGTATCCAGAGCTGAATAATAAATCTTAAATCATCAAATGTGGACAGATTACAGCAGGATGTTCAGCCTCCTTTATTCTGGATATCATCTATTTATTAATACAAATAGGTTCCCATTAGTTTTTTTTTTTTTTTTGGCTGCCTCATCCAATTGTGAACTCATGCTGAGTTTTTCAGTCCACTAAATCTCCCAGAGATTTTTCCCCCTCTTATATGAACTACCTTCTAACTATATGTTCTTCATCTGATATTAAATAGTTGATTAAAAAAAATAAACCATTCTTCACTGGATCTGTGAGCTTATTAATGTGGCTTCTTTCCAGTGATGTAGATCACAAAACATCACTACTTTTCTTTTTATTGTTTGCAATTCTGATACCTTCCCTTAAATCCTTTCAGGGGTCTACTCAATGTTTGGTGCCTTCGAGTAGGTCTATAAATATGATGTATGTACCAGTGTAGAACATGGTTTAGATAGCTGTTATCCTTCCTTTTGTCAGGGTCCTCCATCTCCTTTATATATTTTTCACTGTTTCTGGTACACAATTTGTTGTCAGTAATATATTACATACTCCCTAGGCATCTCTCTAATACTCTGGCTGATCCATAATATAAATTATTTGTGAAATTATATATTTCATAATTTCTAGGCTCTTGACTTCAATGGAAGATATTCAAAGACTGTGTTTTTCCAACAGAAAGCTAGTAGCCCTTGCAAATATTATGCAATTATCTTGTTCTCACATTTGCATGTTTCATTCTGAGCTCAGATCATTATCCCTCTGTGATATGTATAAAATTGCTAGACTGAAAAAAATAAACATTTTTCATCCACTTTGCTTTTCTATTTATATAGTTAGATGAGCTCTTTTATGTGATTATGAATCTTTTTTTAAGAGAGTTAATCTACAGTGATACCTTATGTGGATAGTAGGTATTGAATAACATTTGTTGGATTGAATCCAGTCCCTTGTTCCTTCCACCTGTTAAGATCTTTATGAATCTCTATTATGTCATTCAGTATTTTACTTGTCCCTCATAGCTTCATGTTACTAAAAATTTTATGAGTGTGTTATCTATACCATGTAAATCATTGCTAAAAATGCTCAATGGAATGCGGTCACTGAAGATCCTCAGACACTTCATTAGTAATTTCCATGTAGGTTGACATTTACCTTTAAAATCACAATTTCTGGAGTCCAGAATTAGCCACTTTCTTACCCAACTGTGCTATTATTTAATTCACAATTCTCCTTATAATCCAAAACACTATTTGAGGAGATTTTTAAAAATTTTTTTTTATTTAAGGCAGTGGGGTTAAGTGGCTTGCCCAAGATGACATGTTTGAGGAGATTTTGTTCAAAATCTTTCTGAAATTTAGGCATTTTATTTCTATGGCACTTCCTGACATACCAATCTAATAATCCTGTCAAAAGAGGAAGTGACATTACTTTGGCATGACTCATTCTTTTTTTTTTAAGTTTTTGCAAGGCAATGGGGCTAAGTGGCTTGCCCAAGGCCACACAGCTAGGTAATTATTAAGTGTCTGAGACTAGATTTGAACTCAGGTACTCCTGACTCTAAAGCCAGGGCTCGATCCACTGCACCACCTAGCTGCCCCAACATGACTCATTCTTAAAGAGCCCATAGAAGCTCCTAGTGATTTTCATTTTCCTCTTTAAGTGTCATAGACCATCCTTAAATACTCTCTCCCAATAATAAAAAATAGAAATATATAAGTAAATTAATAAATAAGTAAATGAATAGATAAGTATTTTGCCAGGAATTACCATCAAGCTTAGTAGCATATTGTTTGAAAAGTCTACTTTCTTTTCCTTTTTGAAATGTAAAATAATGTTTGTTTGCTTCCAGTTTTGTAGCAATTTTTCCATTTTCTATGATTCCCCAAAGAACTTCATTAGTAATCACAACACATGTTTTTAGTGCCCAGGAAGTCATTTATTCATTTAGTTACTTTGAACTATTTAAGAGCAGCTGTAGGATCTCTTACTATCTCCAAATATCTTGGGTTTCAGTTTCCTGTTAATTTTTTTTTTTTGCATCATCCTTAGTTGTCTGAAGAGTGATATATTTACTAGAGGGAATAGAAACAAAATAAGTTACGTAGTTGCGGGACTCTTACCAAGATTTTTTTCCAACAGGAAGAATGCACCAGGCACTCTGCTAAGCACTTTACAAATATCTTATTTGATCCTCACAACAATCCTAGGAAGTACGAGTTATTATTAACTTCATTTTATTATTGTAGAAACTGAGGCATATAGAGGTTATGGAACCTTCCCAGGGTCACACAGATTTGACAACAAATTTGAATTTGTGTCTTCCTGATTCAAGGTTCAATACTCTAGCCATTCTTTCTTCTTTCTCTTCCCCTAGCATAACTTAAAAAGTCTTTCTTATTTTCCTTGCTGTTTATGATAAACAGTTCTCTGGGGAAGGTATTTTTCCTTTTATCACCTAGAAGGAACTTAAAAAATGTCTGTTGAATTGAATTGGGCAGTGACGGCTAACAAGGACAAGTAAGAAAATATTTGCTTGGATTTGGCAAATTAAATTAAAAAAAAAAGAAAGGAGAAGAAAACTCCACCTTGCCAAGCTATTTACTTTACTGAGTATTTATAATTATGAAACCAAGACTAGTAGAGATGCCCAGCAAAAAAATTGGGGAAAAAAAATCCAAAAAATATACACAGAATCATGGATTTAGATATGGAAAGCAGACCAAAGATGATCTAGTCCAACCTTCTCATTTTTTAGATAAGAAAGCTGAGAATCAAGATTAAGTGATTTAGTCATGGTCACAAAGGTAATGAGCAGAACTGAAATCCAGCAAAGCAATGAAAAATAAAAATTAAAAAATAAAAAAAAACTTGTCTCTAAGTACATAAATTATGAGAAATAAGCAGAGCAAACTGGAGATCCTAATATAAGGAGAAAATTTTTACCACCTAGCTATTATTGGAATATGTGGAACCCAATACTCAAATATGGCTCTGGAGTGTTATAATTAGTTAAAAGGCATAGAATAGGGAAAAGGGTAGTAGAATTGTGTTGCACATTAAGAAAAGATGCTTATATGAGGAAAATTTGGGATTAGATGGGGTGATAAACAACACTTGGGTATACATTGGTAGTAGAAGCCATATTGTCCTTGATATATACTAGAGACCATCCAGACAGAAATAAGAAGAAGACAAGAAATTTGGTTAAGTGATTATAAAGCTAGTGGAGTATGGAGCTATGATATGGTAGTGACAAGAGACTTGGTTTTCTGAACATTTTCTGGAAGCATTTCATTGTCAAAAGCAAACAGCTAATAATATTTTCCCTTCCTCTAATGATCTTTCAAAAGGTAGAGAAATAATTAGTTGTTGTAGGATCAGAAGAACTAGCTACTACAATGTATTTCATAAGGTCTGGTTTAATCATGTTTATTAATTAATAATTATGTTAATTAATTAGAATTTTTGTAATTGCAAGCTTCACCCTAAGGGAATTAATATTGGTTGCTAAAGCAATGGATGTGTAGCTATATTGCTAATAATAAGATGGGGCAACTAGGTGGTATAGTGGATAGAGCAGGCCTGAAGTCATCTTCCTGAGTTATCCAGGAATCTAGCCTCAGCTACTTATTAGCTATATGATCCTGAGCAAGTCACTTAACACTGTTTGCCTTAGTTTCCTTCTCTGTAAAATGAACTGGAGAAGGAATTGGCAAACCACTCTAGTATCTTTGCCAAGGAAATCCCAAATGGGGTCATGCCTGAATAGCAACAACAAAAAGAAAGCATTTTAAAGTTTATAAATCATTTTCCATCTTATTGCATCCTTTCAAGAACTCTGTGAGATATGAGCTATAATAATAATCCCATTTAAAGAGGAGGAAACATACTGAGAAAGGTGAAGTGTCTTCTAGGATCATACATATAAGTGTCTGGAGCCAGATTTAAAATTAGTTCTTTCTGACCTTGAGCCCAACATTTTCTGACATCTAGTTGATGAAATTAAGTTGGTAGACTGAGGCCTTTTTCTCCACTGTTAAAATCTTTGTGAAGCTTCCTCCATCAAAATGTAGGACAGTATTCCTATATAGAATCTAAGGAGAAATTTGGACTCCTCAAAGCAAAGACTCCCTTGACGTCCCATGATAAATAAGCCTCAAACAAGTTGTTGACAAAACTACAACAACTAACTCCTTATAATACTTTGAGTGTTTTCCCCAATTAATTTGATTTTGCTATTTTGCCGTACATCTTCAGACAATAGGGAACATCTCTCTCTCTGCTTCTAAAATTAAGATAAAGATTAGCCCAGACCAAGTGAAGTAGTTTTTTTGGTAGCACTCTCATTCCTAGCTCTCCTATTCCCAGCCAAAACAAAGATAAGAAGGATGAGCCTTCTAATCCCACTCATCAATCACTGTCCTAAAATCCCTAGGAACTAGGAAAAAATTCAAAATATCTCTAATGCTAAAAGCTTTTTCTTATATAAAAGGGGTAAGAGTAGAGGTTGGGTTGTTTATCTTCCTCTCCTTCCTATCTTGCCCAGATAACTGAGGAAAAGTCAACAGTCAAACTGTGACCCTCCCAAGGAACCCTGAGTATTTACACTCTTTTCTCCTTAGCTACTTGAAGAATTACTATCCTTTTCTTTCTTTCACCTTCTTTCTCCCATTACCAACTTCTTGTAGAGCATCCCATTCTACCTCCTTTCTCTCCAATATCTTTTGTTTTTGTTTTTTTGCAAGGCAATGGGGTTAAATGACTTGCCTAAGGTCACATGGCTAGTGTCTAAGGTCGGATTTGAACTCAGGTCCTTCTGATTCCAGGGCCGGTACACTATCCACTTCGCCACCCAGCAACCCCCTTCCAAGATCTTTTCTAAGGGTGGTCCATTTACTTCTCCCATGGCTATGACAGTTTATCACAAAAATTACTCATTGAGAGAACAATTGTCTGTAAATGTTGGAAGCAATGTAAATAGAAGGAGCTGAATAATTTTCTACTTTAATTGTTTTCTGTGAAGCCCCAAAGTATACCTGATTCATTGGAAAAAGGATTAAAACCTAAATACCAATGTAATGACCAAATCTGACAGGATACGCAACATTATACTCTCATATTCTATGAATTTATGCCAAGAATTGGTAGATGTTTTATTATCTGTTTTCTTGAACTAAGTCATTTTTTTTTTAGGTTTTTGTAAGGCAAATGGGGTTAAGTGGCTTGCCCAAGGCCACACAGCTAGGTAATTATTAAGTGTCTGAGACCGGATTTGAACCCAGGTACTCCTGACTCCAGGGCTGGTGCTTTATCCACTGCGCCACCTAGCCACCCCGAACTAAGTCATTTTTTAAAAAAAGGCATGCAACAAAGGGATGCAATGATAGATAATTAAAGTGTGATATATTATTGTTAGGATATATGAAAGGATGGATGGATGGATGGAGAGATAGACAGATAGACAGATAAAGGCATTACCTCAGCACTTGATATGTACCAAGTTCTGTGATACATGGGGAAACAAATGAAATCAAGCAAGACAGACCTTGCTCTAAACTTATTTTCAAATGAGGGAAGATGACATTTAAAGGGAAGCTGGGGAAAAAGGGAGTAGAGTTTGGAGGTAACTACATGGGAGCATAGTGTGGAGGTATCAGGGAAGTGAGATAAAATAAAGGAACTTCTCAGAGCCCTGCAATACAGAGACACAATCCAAGATAGTTTAAGAGGAAGATGATAATCACTGGAATATAAGCAACATGATAAGGAAAGATAGGAAGAAGAGTGTCAGAAACTGATTATTTGCCATTCATTCAGGCATCTTTTCTATTTAAGAAGTCAGTTTTTCACAGTGAAATAGTTGGCCCCATTCATGCCTTTATGCTATTTGAACATTTCTGGGTTTTTTTTTAGGCAGACTCAGTGTCCATATGCTTGGGAGGCACTTAAAACTTTTCCTCCACTTGAGTTCTATCATTCACCCAAAGGGCCCCTTCTTGGGAGCTGTAGAACTCTCCACTTTCCTCACTACACTTAACCTCCAGTGTTTACTTTTGTCTCACTTAGGTGATTCCTTTCATGGGACTAGTCTTTCCCTGGGTCCTGGATAGGATGCCTCCCACTGACATAGCATCTCCCACTGTGACTCCAGCTTCTGAAGGATTCTCTTCATTCCTTTTCCCCTTTGATCATCCTATTCTGTATCTTTCCCCTGGGTCACTGGGCTAGGGCGTGCAAATTAGTCCTCTACCACAAGAAAGCCCTGGAACCAAGATGGGGAGGCAGGTCAAAGGGGATCTCAGTATAGGCTGTACTCCTCAGTGAGAGGGGTAGCTCTGTTGCAGTGATGAATATTTGTGTTTTCACTCTGTGTGTGTGTGTGTGTGTGTGTGTGTGTGTGTGTGTGGAGTGTACATGAGCAAATCAATGTGGATATATTTCAGCATGGGGATGTATAGATGAACATATATATATATATATATATATATATATATCTGTGAATGAACCATCACTATGTTGAAATGATTTTGACTCTAGCTCATGGTGTGGATAGAAATGGGTAGTTGTGTGAGTATAGGTAAGTTTGAGGCTTTCAGTTACCGTGTGAGTTTGTGAGGGTTTGTGGTTGCATTTGTAAGTCACTCTGTGTGTAGGCTGATGTGTGGGTAACTTCCTGGACTAGCAGGTGCCAAGTGCCAGTCCTCCTCCCCCCTTCCCTGCTGTATTCCATATCCAAACAAATACCAACCGGGAGATTCCACACATCCCGACTTGACTGCTCTCATTCTTGCCCCTTTTTAGAGTAGGGTTAAGTTGCTGAGGCTGGTCTCTGGAATTAGCTCAGAGACATGAGGAAAGTAGGGATGACGGCAGCTGGCAGCCTCTTTGACAAGTTTGTAATCAAACTGAAGGAGCAAGAGTATGAGGACTTTGACATCTGGCTCCCTGGGATGTGGTCTCTAGAAAGGGGGGATTGGGGGAGGACTGGTTGGACCTGGTGTTTGTAATAGGAGAGGAGGCCTTTCTGTATCAGCTCTTAGGCTAACATAGCTGGGATATCAACAGCTGGTGGGGGTAGCAGTGGGGGTGGTCAGGGATAAAAAGTAGAGCATGTTCTGCAATTCTTGAGTTTTGTTACAATCTGCCATCTGCATTCTCTTATGGATCTGAAGGGGTCTTCTATGGGGTGGCTTGTGCTAGAGAGGAATGTGGGAGCCAACCTGCAGGGCCCAGATGCAGGTGGTGAACATAAAAGGCAGTAGATCCAGCTCGAGGAAAGAGGGCTGAACTGGGATTTAGAAGACCTGGTTTGAGTTCTCAGAAAACAAGGGACTGGTATTAAATACTTTCTCAGGTCCTTTCCACACCGAAAATCCTATAATTCTATCATTTATAGAAAGGTGAAGGCTGGGGAGGGACGTGATCACTCACTATAAACATCTTATGAGATTTAGAACTGAAAGAAAGCCTTAAATATAATTTAGACCAAAACCCCATCATAAAGATGAGAAAACTTCAGTCCAAGAAAGTAAAATGACTTTGGGAAAGCAGGTCAGAATGACAGAACCAAAATTTAAACCCAGATCCTCCGACTTCATATCCAGTATTCTGTCTACTATACCATACAGAACTTCAAACTTGGCAGCATGGCACCATAGAAAATGATGATTCTAGGATTAGAAAACTTGAGTTAAAATTTAATTTATGTTATTTAATTGTGTTTATGAGCAAATCATTTCCTCTCTCTGGGAGTGTTTTGCTTCTCTATAAAATGAAAAGGTTGTACTAGGTCAGGGGTTCCTAATAGTTTTCTTTGGCAGTTTGCCTATGGACCACAAATTTCAGAAAATAAGTTTTTAAATTCATAAGATAAAACACAACAGTTTATAAAGGAAATCAATTATATTGAAATATAGATATCATAATATTTTTCAAAATAATCAAATTCATGGAACCTAGGTTAAGAGCTCCTGAAATGATCTCTAAGGTTGCTAACTGCTCTAAATCCTAGGAAACATCTGTGATGAATGACAGATCTGTGCATTTACCAAGATACCAGGACCTCCCTAGTTGGGTCATTTTGCTTTTCCCATCATTAATAGAAACCCTCACATTCAGTTTTGAGTCTGGCTCTGGGTTGAAGCTGTCTGGATTGGAGAGCAATTCAGTCCTCACCTGGGACCCTGTACTTAGCCTGCTCCAGACCCCATAGCATGTTTTTATTCAAGTTAGCCATCTACTGAGAGGAGGCTGGCGGCACTACTAGTGTCTGAGTTCCTTCAGCCCACAGGCATTTTTTTTTAATCTCTTGGTCAGGTAACAATATTTAATTCAATATTATAATGGCTATTGGGAAAGGTGTGAATCTACTTACAATTCTTGTGATTGCATAGAACAAAGTTCTCTTCCCCGACTCCTTCCCTTCCCCTCCCCAACCCCATAGATATTGCATCCCCCTAAAAATGCAATATCATAGGATCATAGATTTTGAATGGAAGGGACTTCAAATGCCAACTAGTCAAAGCTTCTCCTTTGAAGCAAGGACTTTTTTCCTTTGTGTCACCAGTTACAAACAAAGGTCCTGGCCACTGCAGATACTTTGAAAGCTTTTGTTGACTTAATTTTTGTCTCCCTCAACTTAGATAGTATTACCATTCCCCCAGTCACCTTCCAGACTTGCAACCTTGGACTCATCTTCAATTCCTCTCTCTGATCCTCCCTGCCTCCCATAGAGGCAATGTATTGCCAAATCCTTTTGTTTCTGGCTCCACAGTGTCTCTAGAATGTGCTCCTCTCTCTCTCTGCATGCAGTCACCACTCTGGTATTGGCTCTCAATACCTCATGCCTGAGCTACTGTAATGGTCTTCTGATTCGTCTCCCTGTCTCAAATCTCTCTTACACCAGTTTAACCTTCATTCAAAGCATAGATCTGAACATATCACCCTCTTATTCAGTTAACTCTAGTGACTCTCAGTTACCTTCAGGAATGAATATAAAATCCTCTCTTTGCCATTTAAGGCCATTCTCACACTGGTTCTTTCCAATTTCTCCAATCTTCTCACACTTACTTCCCTCCAATCTGGTGATACTGGCCTTCTTGTTGTTCTTTGAACACAACATTTTATCTCCTGGCTGAAGCCTTTTGATTGACTGAATCCCATATCTTGAAGTATCTTTCTCCTCACCTCTGACACCAAACTTTTCTAGCTTCCTTCAAAAACAACTTCAAGCTTACCTTCTGCAGAAGGCAGTTCCCTGCCTGTCATCTCCCTGTTCCTTCTGAGCTTCCCTTCCATATATTACATGTCTATCTTATACACGGTTCAACTAGGTGACCCAATGGATAGATGAGAAAGACTCATCTTCATGAGTTCAAATTCAGCCTCAGATACTTACTAGCTGGGTGACCTAGGGCAAGACAATTTATCCTGGTTGCCTCAGTTCCTCATTTGCAAAATAAGCTGGAGAAGGAAATGATAAATAATTCTAGTATCTTTGCCAAGAAAACACTAAAAATAGGGTCATAAAGAGTTGGAAATGACTGAACAATGACCACAACATCTTCTGTATACATAGTATTAGACTCAGAATCAGGAAGACCCAAATTCAAATCCTATTTCAGATGGTCATCATCTGAGTGACCCTGGGCAAGTCATGTAACCTCTCAATCTTAGTTTCTTCATCTATAAAATGTGATAATAATAGCACCTATTTCAGGGTTATTGTGAGGATCCTAAGTTAATATCTATTTGTTGTTGTTCATCTTTCCTTCTTGAAGAGGATCAATGATATATCCAGAAGATGATGTCTTGACCTGCAAGTGAATTGGATTTAAATGAGGCAGGGATCTGGAAAGTCCTCCAGAGTCATCAGAGTCCAATGAGTGTCAAGACATAGGTCCAAATGACTGGAGATGCCCCAGATACCATGGAAGATGTTGGTCTTTTTAAACTAAGGTCTTTCTAGGTCTCAGTTTCTCTTAGGCAACACTCTTTCAGTGATTAAAGGCAAAAGATAGCCTAGTTTGCTTTCACAATGAAATCAGTATTAACACTCATAAATGATTTGGCAAATCTTAAGAGTCTATATAAATGCTATCTTTTATCAGCTGTTTGCAACATCTCTGTGAGCTTCATGAGAGCAGGAATTCTCCTTTCCCAGTAGTTAGCATTTTGCCTGAAACATGGTAATTCCTTCATGAAATTGTCCACCTAACTGATTTGGGGGTTACTCTACATTTTTTTAGTATTTTATTTATTTATTTTTCCAATTACATGCAAAGATAGTTTTCATCAATCATTTCTTTGTAAGGTTTTGAGTTCCAGATTTTTCTTCCTCCCCCTGACAGAAAGCATTCTAATAATTTAGGTTAGTGTACAACTATATTAAACATATATCCTTACTAATCATGTTGTGAAAGAGGAATCAAATCAAGAAGGAAAAAATGGAACCATGAGAGGGAAAAAATCAACAGTACATAAAACACATTTTAAAAATTGAAATTGTAAGCTCTGGTCTGCATTTCAGACTCCATTGTTCCTTCTCTGGATGTGGATAGGTTTTTTTCCATCAAAATTCCTTTAGAATTGTCTTTGATTAGGGGCGGCTAGGTGGCACAGTGGATAAAACACCAGCCCTGGAGTCAGGAGTACCTGGGTTCAAATCTGGTCTCAGACACTTAATTATTATCTAGCTGTGTGGCCTTGGGCAAGCCACTTAACCCCATTTGACTTACAAAAAAATCTAAAAAAAAAAGAATTGTCTTTGATTATTGTACTGTTGAGGTGAGCAAGTCCAACATAGTTGATCATCATATAATGTTGCTGTCAGGGTGTACAGTGTTCTTCTGGTTCTGCTCACTTTACTCAGCAATGGTTCATTCAAATCTTTCCAGGTTTTTCTGAAGTCCCATCCCTCATGATTTCTTACAGAACAATAATGTTCCATCATATTAGAAAAGCTAAGTCATTCACACTTGATCATTCTACAGTATTGCTGTTACTTTATCTTTAGTATATCTCATTTTTCATCAGTTCATGTATGTCTCAGAGTTTTTCTGAGATCATCTTGCTCATCATTTCTTATAGCAAAATAACATTCCATCATAATCACATACCACAATTGGTTCAGCCATTCTCCAATAGCTGGACATCCTGTCAATTTCTAATTCTTTGCCACCATGAAAAGAGCTGGTATAAATATTTTTGTATACATGGGCTTTACTTTTGTTAACAGAAATGAAACAGGAACATTTGAATTTGTGAAGTAGTTAGGGGAATTATATTTGCTTTACAAGAAAATCTACTATGAGATTTCATTTGGTTAGCAGTTTCTCCTAGAGTTGTTTAAAATATATTTGTATTGTACCAAATTCAATTTATAGTCAACTTTTTTTTTTTTTGCAAAGCAAATGGGGTCAACTTTTAAGGAAAATATGTACCAAAGTGAGGACTGATAATTAGCTCTCCAGCAGATATCTCTGAATCAATATCTAAGACTGCAGTAACTGATCTCAAGGAAGAAAATCCAGAACACGTCACCTGAAAAACTGACTTAGGTTCTAAGAAAGATATTTTTTCTCTTCCCTAGCAGTCTTTGCATGTTTGTCATTTCCTGACTGAGAAATGAATCACTTTTTGTCATAGCTGTTTCTACAAACTAGGGAATCAATGGAATGGGCAGCTAGAATCTAAGGTTGAAGCATACAGGAAATTGGTTGTACCAGCCATAAAGAAGTGGAACCTTGAGCAATTGATATCAAGGAGAGAGCATTACCAAATTCAAGAAAGGACCAAATTGATCCATTCTGAGGGAGTGCTTTCAAACAGTGCCTATTGTATTTCTGACTATCTTTTTTCTTTAAAAAATTTTTAGTGATAATGTTTGTTTAAACTTTGTTAAATTTCCCTTCATCTCCCTCTTTTTTCTCTCCCAGAGAACCATCTCATTCTTTTTTTTCCCAGTGGATTACTGAATACTTTTCTTCTGCACATAGAAGCCACTAAAGTATCTGGCCTGTGGGCTTGTTGGGGGGCTGCATCACAAGTATATGACTCTGCACATCAACACTGGGGGTGGGGGTGAGAACAGATCATTCTACCCAGTCACAAGATGAGGTCTTCCAAAAAAGGACCAAATGATCAGGTACCAGAAGAAGCAGTGAGGACACAGAAAGGTGGAAGAGAACAGGGTGGAGTTATGTAGGGCTGAGCCCCAATCCCCAAAACAAAACTGGTCTACTACTTGGTGCTGCCCATTCTTTGGAGGACTTCTACTGAGGTGACTGTAGCCTACTAGCTCTGAGGCTTCATGGTCATGGAGCTTACTTGGCCAGAGGGTTTCTGAAGTTCCTTCCAGCAAATTTAGCCTTGCTGCCCAGTTCTTCCTCAATTCTGAGAATTTGGTTATATTTGGCCAAACGCTCAGATCGGCAGGGGGCCCCAGTCTTGATCTGCCCAGTGCAGAGACCCACCACCAGGTCTGCAATGAAGGTATCTTCAGTCTCTCCAGAGCAATGGGAAACCATTACTCCCCACCCATTGGACTGGGCCAGTTTGCACGCCTGGAGAGATTCCGTCAGGGAGCCAATCTGGTTCACTTTGAGCAGGAGGCAATTGCAAGCTTTCTCATTCACAGCCTTTTCAATGCGCTTGGGATTGGTCATTGTGAGATCATCCCCAACCTGGATGCCTGAAGTTTCAGTAAAATTCTTCCAAGCTTCCAAATCATCCTGGTCAAAGGGATCTTTAATAGACACCACTGGATAGTCCTGGATGAAGCTCTTGTAAAGGTCCCCAAGCTCAGCAGGTGAGATGTATCTGATGGGATCATCAGGAGACTTGAAGTCCAAGTCATATTTCCCAGACTGAAAGAATTCAGAGGCAGCAACATCCATGCCAATTATAACCTTGTCAGTATAGCCAGCCTTGCCAATCGTTTCCTTCAGCAGCTCGAGAGCTTCTTTATTCTCCAGGATGTTAGGAGCAAAGCCACCTTCATCTCCTGCATTGGTGGCATCCTGTCCATATTTCTTCTTAATCACATTCTTCAGGTTGTGGTAGACCTTAGCTCCAATGCGCATGGCCTCCTTGAAGTCTGATGCTCCAACAGGGAGGATCATGAACTCTTGCATTGCTAGCTTGTTACCAGCATGGGAGTCACCATTGATCACACTGAAGGCTGGAACTGGTAGGATGACTTCTTCATTGCCTGCAAGATCAGCAATATGGCAGAACAAGGAGACACCTTTCTCTGCAGCCCCAGCCTTACAAACAGCCAGAGACACTCCCGATATAGCATTTGCTCCAAATTTAGATTTATTCTCAGAACCATCCATCTCTATCATCAATTTGTCAATCTTCTCCTGCTCCACAACATTCAGTTTCTTGCTAATCAGGGTCCGGGCAATAGTTTTATTGATGTGCTCAACTGCTTTTGAGACACCTTTCCCCATATATTGGGTCTTATCATTGTCTCAGAACTCCAGGGCTTCATGGATGCCAGTAGAAGCCCCACTGGGCACAGCAGCTCTGAAGAAACCTTTTGAAGTATAGAGATCAACTTCAACGGTGGGGTTTCCACGAGAGTCAAAGATCTCTCTTGCAATGATCTTCAAAATCGACATGCTGAATTTCTGGTCGAGGCTGGCTCCGCGGGGTTCAGAGGAGAGAGGCTGAGGGGAACCATCTCATTCTTAATTTTTTAATCTGACTATCTCTTAAAGCAGGAATTCTTTTTTTTAATATACATATTTTATTTGTTTTCTAATTATATATACAATGTAGTTTCTACTTATTTTTTGGTAAGGTTTTTGAATTTTACACATTTTCCTCCCACCCTTCCTTCCCTCCCTCTTCCCCCCACAGAAGGCAGACTTATAATCTTTACATTGTTTCCATGCTATACATTGATCAAAATTGAATGTTGAGAGAAAAAAGCTTATCTTGAGGAAAAAAATGAAATATTAGAGATATCAAAATTATGTAGTACATAAGCCAACTTTTTTTAAAATTGAAGGTAATAGTCTTTAGTCTTTGTTTAAACACAGTTCTTTCTATGGATATTCTCCATCACAGATGTCCTAAAATTGTCCCTGATTATTGCACTGATGGAATGAGCAAATCCATTAAGTTTGATCATCACCCCCATGTTGCTGTTAATGGTATACAATGTTCTTCTGGTTCTGCTCATCTCCCTCAGCATAGCATCAGTTCATGCAAGTCTTTCCAGGCTTCCCTGAAATCCCATCCCTCTTGGTTTCCAATAGAACAATAATGTTCCATAATTGACATATACCACAATTTGTTCAGCCTTTCCCCAATTGATAGACATTCATTCAATTTCCAATTCTTTGCTACCACAAACAGAGCTGCCATGAATATTTTTGTACATGTGATGTTTTTACCCTTTTTCATGATCTCTTCAGGGTATAGATCCAGTAGAGGTACCAAAGCAGGAATTCTTAAGCTAGGTTCCATGGATACCTTAGATTTCAAGTGGTTCCTGATTTAAAAACAAAGATAATTTAGTTGCCCAGGTTAAATGAAGAGGAGATTAAATACCTAAACAACCCTATCTCAGAAAAAGAAATTCAGCACCATCATTGAACTCCCTAAGAAAAAATCTCCAGGGCCTGATAAATTCACAAGTGAATTCTACCAAACATTTAAGGAACAATTGGTTCCAATTCTATATAAACTCTTTGGAAAAATAAGGGAAGATGGAACTCTGCCTAACTCTTTCTATGAAACCAATATGGTGCTGATACCTAAACCAGGAAGAGTTAAAACAGAGAAAGAAAATTATAGACCTATCTCCCTGATGAATATAGATGCAAAAATCTTAAATAAAATCTTAGCAAAACGAATATAACAAGTTATCACTGGGATAATACATTATGATCAAGTAGGACTTATCCCAGGAATGCACGGTTGGTTCAATATTAGGCAAACTATTAATATAATCAATTATATCAACAACAAACCTATCAGAAATTATATAATCATATCAATAGATGCTGAAAAAGCTTTTGACAAAATACAGCACCCATTCCTATTACAAACACTAGAGAGTATAGGAATAAATGGACTGTTCCTTAGAATAATTAGCAGTATCTATCTGAAACCATCAACAAGCATTATATTCAATGGGGAGAGACTAGAGGCATTCCCATTGAGATTGGGGTGAGACAAAGATGCCCATTATCACCACTACTATTCAATATCATATTAGGAAATATTAGCTTCAGCAATTTGAGTAGAAAACAAAATTGAAGGAATTAGAATTGGGAAGGAAGAGACAAAACTCTCACTCTTTGCAGATGACATGATGGTCTACCTAGAGAATCCCAAGAAATCATCCAAAAAACTACTGGAAACAATTAGCAATTTTAGCAAAGTTGCAGGATATAAAATAAACCCTCATAAATCCTCAACTTTTCTATGTCTAGCAAGAAACAGCAGGAAGAGCTAGAAAGAGAAATCCCATTCAAAATAACCTCAGACAATATAAAATACCTGGGAATCTATTTGCCAAGACAGACTCAGAAACTTTTTGAAAACAATTATAAAATACTTCTCACACAAATTAAATTCAGATTTAAATAACTGGGCAAATATCAATTGCTCATGGTTAGGTAGAGCTAATATAAAAAAAATGACAATTCTACCAAAACTAAACTACTGTTTAGTGCCCTACCAATCAAAATTCCAAAAAATTACTTTAATGACTTAGAAAAAGTTGTAAGTAAATTCATATGGAGAAATAAAAAGTCAAGAATTTCCAGGGATTTAATGAAAAAAAAAGTGCAAAAGAAGGTGGCTTAGCCCTACCTGATCTAAAATTATATTATAAAGCATCAGTCATCAAAACTGTTTGGTATTGGCTAAGAAATAGAGTGGTGGACCAGTGGAATAGACTAAGTGCAAGAGCAGGAGACGATTATAATAATCTGCTGTTTGATAGACCCAAATAGTCCAGCTATTGGGATAAAAACTCTCTCTTTGATAAAAACTGCTGGGAAAATTGGAAGTTAGTATGGAAGAAACTTAGATTAGACCAACACCTCACACCCTTTACCAAGATAAGATCCAAATAGATACAGGATTTAGACATAAAAAACAATACTATAAGCAAATTAGAAGATTAAGGACTAGTTTACCTGTCAGATCTATGGAAAGGGGAGCAGTTTATGACTAAGGAAGAGATGGAGAACATCACCAAAAACAAACTAGATGATTTCGACTACATTAAATTAAAAAGCTTTTGCACACATAAAACCACTGTAACCAAGATCAAAAGAAATGTAGTAAATTGGGAAACAATCTTTACAACTAATATTCTGACGAAGGACTCATTTCTAAAAAATACAGAGAACTGAGTCATATTTTTAAAACAAAAAGCCATTTCCCCAGTTGACAAATGGTCAAAGGATATGCAAAGGCAATTTACAGATGAGATCAAAGCAATCCATAGCCATATGAAAAATTGTTCTAAATCATTAATTATTAGAGAAATACACATTAAAACTTCTCTGAGGTACCACTTCACACCTCTCAGATTGACCAATATGACCAGAAAGGATAATGATCATTATTGGAAGGGTTGTGGGAAATCTGGGATACTATTACACTGTTGGTGGAGCTGTGAACTCATCCAACCTTTCTGGAGAGAAATTTGGAACTATGCCCAAAGGACAACAAAAATGCGCATACCCTTTGATCCAGCAATACCACTACTGGGTCTATACCCTGAAGAGATGATGAAAAAGGGTAAAAACATCACTTGGACAAAAAAATCAAGTAAATGTCCTTCAATTGGGGAATGGCTTAACAAACTGTGGTATATGTATGTCATGAAACACTATTGTTCTATTAGAAACCAGGAGGGATGGGAATTCAGGGAAGCCTGGAGGGATTTGCATGAACCGATGCTGAATGAGATGAGCAGAACCAGAAAAGCACTGTATACCCTAACAGCAACATGGGAGTGATGATCAACCTTGATGGACTCGCTCATTCCATCAGTGCAACAATCAGGGACACTAAAAGAGGCAATTTGGGGCTCTCTGCAGTGGAGAATACCGTCTGTATCCAGATAAAGAACCATGGAGTTTGAACAAAGTTCAAGGACTATTTCCTTTAATTTAGGAAAAAAAACAGATATCTTATTGTCTGATCTTGTTATCTCTTATACATTTTGTTTCTTCCTTAAGGATATGACTTCTCTCTCATCACACTCAATTTGCATTAATGTACAACATGGAAACAAAGTAAAGACTGACAAATTGCTTTCTGTGGGGGGGGGTGGGGGAAGGGAAGTAAGACTGGGGGGAAATTGTAAAACTCAAATAAAATCTTTAATAAAAAATGAGAAACAAAAAAGATAATTTGTTCAAATAGAATTTATTTCCTTTGAAATCCTATGTTTTATATTTTTTTCACTTAAAAACATGATTCTGAAAAGGGACTCATTCATAGATCTCATCAGTCAAAGGGAGTCTATGTCTCAAAAAAAGTTAAGTATTTCTGCTTCAAAATCTTACAAAAATATAAGCAAAATGATTAAGCAAAATCAACAGAAAAATTAACCCTGTCTGACATTGTATGTGACATTCAATACCCATAACTACAAAACATGGAGGCAAGCACTTTTTCTCATCTCTTCTCAAGCAAAGCTTTTATTTTATTCTTTTCATTTACATTGTTGTAGACATTATAGATGTTGTTTCCTGATTCTACTTACTTCATTCTGCATTGATTCTTTTTTTTTTTTTTTTTTTTTAGTTTTTTGCAAGGCAAATGGGGTTAAGTGGCTTTGCCTAAGGCCACACAGCTAGGTAATTATTAAGTGTCTGAGACCGGATTTGAACCCAGGTACTCCTGACTCCAAGGCTGGTGCTTTATCCACTGTGCCACCTAGCTGCCCCTACATTGATTCTTAAAAACTTTCCATTTAAATTTCTCAATTTGACATTTCTTATGAACCAATAGCATAACCCCTGACATTCATGAACCAAAAAAGTATTTCCCAGTTGATAGATTCTCACTTTATTTCCAGTTCTTTCCTACCACAAAAAGTGCTTTTATAGATATTCAAGTATATATGGATCTTTTCTTTCTGACATTCTTGGGGTATAAACTTAGCAGTGAAATCTCTGGGTCAAAGACCTTGGACAGGTCACCCAATTCCAATTTGTTTTTCAGAATGATTTTCTTCCCTGACATTCTATTAGTGTGTTTGCCTTCTTACAAGTTAAGAACAGTAAAGATGGACTGGACTCTGAAGAATGAATAGTATGACTTCTTGTCTTCTCAGAGGCCCAGAAAGTCATAGAGGCAAATTGGGGTTGTGAGAATGGAGCTGGCTTAGTGCCAGCTTTGTGGAATTTACAGCTATATTGGGGCCAGGAAATGCTTGGAGCAGCTTTTTTATTTTTGGGGAAACTGGGTCATCTGTATCCAACTTGCCAGGATACACAGACATAGAATGAAACACACGTAGAAACAAATACCTAATGATATACTCAGACATACACACAAAGACACCAACAGACATGCCCTGGTGAGACATGTCAAACTTCTGTCCCAAGACCTATTTTCAATAATTTAATAAAACCTCATTAGCCACCATAACATTTCTTGAATTCATCCCTTTCTCTCTACTCACATGACAAACCTAGGTCAAATCTTTAATATCTCTCACCTAGGTTACAGTAAACTCCTAATACCTCAAGCCTCTTATCACTCAATCCATGCTCCATGAAGCTGCCAAAGTGATTTTCCCCAAGTGCAGATCTAACAGAACCACTCCCCTATTTCCCTGCTTAAAGAGCTCCAATGGCTTCCCAATGTTTCTAGGGTCAAATACAAACTGTCTGCCATTCAAAACCTTTCACATTCTGGCTCTAGTATGTTTTCCCAGTCTTATTATATGACATTTTCCCCATAGCATTTACTATTCAGTCAACCTAGACCATTTGATGTCTCTCATTTATGCCATTCTATATCCCTCCAGGATGGACTTTGTCCTCACCTCCACCCCTTAGAATACCTAGGCTCCTTCAAAGCTCAGCTTATATACCATTTCCCTTATGAGACTTTCCTGACCTTCCTATATCTGCTTTCTAAATATTTATTTTCTGTTTTGTGTAACCATTGTCTCTATCAATAGAATAAAATTCCTCAAAGGCAGGTACCCAATTCTTTTTATGTTCAAATTCACAGTACCCAGTACTAAGTGGCACTTAGTAAATGTTTGCTGTTTGATTGACTTCTAAGCACTGTGCTACCATTGGAATTGAGGAAACAATAGCAAAAATGAAAAAAAAAAAAGGATGATGTCTTTAAATAATTGCCCGGGCTCATCCTTCTCTTGAATATCCATGTAGGCTGTTCTGAATGTGATCTAAGGTCTTCACTTAGCCAAGGCTTTATCATGTGGGCCTTGGAATCTGTATTAAAGAATAGAACTGGTCTCCCTAAGGGAGATCACATTCTAATAATAGGGAGATATGGACCTAACAACAAAAATAATTTGCACTCAAATGCAGGGAGGGGCAGGAGATTAATCATTTTACTAAAACCATCCATGTGTACAGAGCTGTAGGGTTACAAAGAATTTTCATTTTAGTTGTCTTATCTGAGTTTTGCAATAACCCTATCAATAAAAGGACTTTTCATTCTTGTCTTTGTATCCCCAGTCCTTACCTCAGCTCCTAGCTAGCAATCAATAAGAATTTATGAAGTACCTAATAGGTTAAATTGGGGATAAAAGACAGAAAAAGATAAGAAAAAAGGGAAAAAAAGAAAGGAAAAAGAAAGTCTTCATCCACAGAGTTTATATTCGTTTAGAAGAATAATCACAAATATTTATTAAACTCTTACTATGTGCTAGTCGCTCTGATAAAAGTATCTCCAGTAATGAAGTTATTTGAGATAATGTACTTAGGATATAAAATTACCCATGGGATACAAAGGAAAAGCACAAGTAAGGAATACAAAATACAAAAGTGAGGACAGTTCCTGCCTTCAAGAAGATTATATATGAATGGAGATGACATATATGAATTGAATATAAAATATTAATACAAAGCTTATTGAAAGCAAACTGAGCATGATAGTAGAATCTGGGAACTGAAAGGAGCTTAGGAAAGGTTTCCTGAAGGAGAGAGCACTTAGGAAATCAGGAATTATAAGAGTCAGCAGTTGAGAGGGAGAGCATTCAAAGTATGGGAAACAGTCACTTCATCATTATAGAGATGGGAGATAAAATGATAACTGAATGCATGGAAACTAATGAGATCACCAAATGAGACAGTATAATGGGAGAAAAGAAGAGTCCTCTGAGAAAGTCATAATTAATAGGTGTGACATGGATCAAAATCCATCAAAAATAGACTGAGAAAGCACTTGGATGAAGGAAAACCAAGAGAGAGCAGAATCTTGAACACACATAGAGAAAAGAGCAAGAGAAGACAGTCTGAAATATCAAATGCTATTGCAGAGAGGTTAACTACAATTTCAGTTAAATAATAAAGTCAGAAACTGGATTTCTGAGGGTTCAGGAGCTAGGAAGAAGAATGAAAGTAGAAGTAATTATTGTGGATGGCTTTTCCCAAGGATTGTAGTTGAGAAGGGGAAGAGAGATATAATGTGATAGATGTCAGGGATATAGGATCAATAGTTTTTTGGGTTTTTTGAGGATGAAGGAGACATTGCTCACATTTGTAGGCAGCAGGAAAAGGACCAGAGGTAGGGAGAAACTGGAGATTTTGGAGAGAATAGGAATACTGATAGTAGCAATTTGTGAAAGAATTTGGGAGGGAATGGGATCAAGAAACCATGTAGGTTTTCATTGTCAAGCAGAAAGGCCATCTCATTAGAGACTAGAGCAAAGGAGGATATCGAGGAGAGAGGATATCAGAAAGACGTGAGATGCAGAAGAAAGAAGAGGGGAGATCTTGGCTAATAGCCTTATTCTCCTCCTATCCCAAGAATAACATCTTGGGAAAATCCTGTGTGAAGGAGGATTTGGAAGTCCCTATGAATTTGAAGATTAAGTTTTAGTTTGAGATAGAGATGAAAAGATAAAACTTTATGATCAGATAAAGAAAATTCAGAATTCTTGATGCAGAAATAGAACACTTGTGGATAATGGCAAGATCAAGGGTATGAACATTCTTGTGCATAGTTGAGGTGTGATGGAAGAGTAGTTCATGGGAATTAAATAGAGGAATTGGGAAATTGAGATTTTGAAGAAATATCAACTTGTATGTTGAAATCATCTACAATAAAGAGTTGAAGTAGAGAAAAAAAGATCCAGAGACAGGCACTGAGAAAGGGGGGAAAATGTCCTTGAAAGTCGGTAGAGAACACTGCAATCTAGATTAGGAGATAAATTTGAATTGAATGAACCTCAAAGGAGAAGGGATTGCTAAATGATGATGATAGAGAATCTGGAAGGGAGAATGGCAAAGAGTAATAGGGAGTATTTCAACTTCCATGGGAAGTCAGATGGAGTCAGAGGTAGGTTATTAAGAGAAAGTCAGAAGATGGAAGGAGAAAAAAGATGATGTTTCAGATGATTGCAAATTTGTTCATTATGAAGTAGATAATGTCCCAGATGGCACAGTGGAAGTATATATATATATATATATATATATATATATATACATATATAGTCAGTTATATAGTATCTATATATATAGTATATTCTCTAGTGAGAGGATGAGATAGGATAGGGTTGAGGGGAAAGGGAATGAAGAGTAGACAGCTAGGATTGGGAGGAAGAGATTTGTTCTTCATCAGAGCAATTAAGTATCCCAGGAATAGGGATATAGATCATTGAGACTAGGCAGAATAACAGGAAGGTCTTAAATTGAAGTGAGGTGTTCAAAAAGTTCAGGTTTTGATGATTTGGATTGACATAGTTCTGTTCTTCAACTTGCTAGACTGTTCTTGAATTGAAGCAAGCCTGGTGGGAATCCTAGTAGAATTGTGTCCTCAGGATAGTTGGAAAGTCTAGCTAATAGGGGAACAGGGATTTATTCCAGTCCAGAACAATACCCTTAATTTAACAGATGAGGAAACTGAGGAACAGAGACAAACATCCTCCTTCACCTCTCTGAAGTATTTAATACTGTTGCCACCTTCTCCTTCAGGACACTCAAACTTTTCTTCCTCTTAAAAAACACAATATAGATAGTTCTTGCTTTATGAAAGTGGAGCATTCTGCAAATCTCTATGTAATAAAGTGATTTTTTACCCTATGGGGCATGAGCAGGGGAGAGAGGGAGAGAGGAAAGAGCCTGCATGTCCATGGAAGGAGACAACTGATAATATGACTTGTGGGGACCAGAGATAGAGAAGCAAGAGGAGGAGGAACAATTGACTGGGGTCAGTCACATTGGGGCCTGGCCAGAACAGACAGAAGAGGACCAGAGACATACAAATGGGGATACACACCTGGTAACCAAATAGAAAGAAGGGTAAGGGAGGGGTGGGGCAGGGAGGGAAGAGGGAGACACGTGGGAGTGGGTCAAAAGTCTTAGGTACAGACCCAAGGTCTCAAGCCAAGTCCCCTTTGGGAATTGGCAGTGATGGTTGTCTCACCCTCACCTTTTTTTTTTTTTTTTGCTTTCACTTGGAGGACTTTTGAAAGTTGTTTTTTTTTGGGGGAGAGGATGCCAGAGCACCAAACTGAAGACAGAAGTGGTGAGAGAAAATACAGTACTGTATAGTAAAGTTAACATAGAAGGTTTTTTTTTAATTTAAGGCAATAGGGTTAAGTGACTTGCTCAAGGTCACACAACTAGGCAATTATTAAGTGTCTGAGGCTGGCTTTGAACTCAGGTCCTCCTGATTCCAGGCCAGTGCTCTATCCACTGCACCACCTAGTTGCCCAGAAATTTGTTTTTTTTTTTAATATGGATTTCAAAATTCTGAAAATAGTCAAATATGCAAATGAACTTTATAGAATTGAACATAAAATGAGAACTGTCTTTTCTCTGTTTTAACTTCTGCCTCTCACTGCTCCATTTCTGTCTTCTAAACTTCTTCTCATTCCTTAGGGTAGATATCACCAAGATTCTGTCCTCTAACTTCTTTTCTCCCTCCACTGTCTCCTATGACGATATCATTCCCTTCCAGCACTTTAACTATCAATTCTACACAGGTGACTCCCACTTGCAAATCACTAACTCTTCTCATTCCACTGAGACCCAGCCCTGCATCAGGTTGGCAGTTCACACTGAAAGTGTCCAAAGCTAAGGTTATTATCTTTCCCCCTCCCAACCTGCCTGCATTCCAAACATCTTTATTTTTAAAATATTTTCAGCATAATACCACTATTCAACTTTAAATTTCATTTTAAATTTTTCAAGGCAATGGGGTTAAGTGGCTTGCCCAAGGCCACATGGCTAGGTAATTATTAAGTGTCTGAGATTAGATTTGAACCCAGGTACTCCTGACTCCAAGGCCTGTGCTCTATTCACTGCACCACCTAGCCACCCCAAAATTTCATTTTAAAAGAGATGATCACCTAAATATAATTTGTCTGTCTACAACTTTAATAGAATTTTTAAATCAAATTTAAATGAAAAATATGGCCAACCTTATCCTAGAACAAGTGACATGGTATACAAAGTTTTATACAAAATGAATTGTCTCTCAATATCTAACCCCTTAGGAAAAAAAAAAATTTGTTGTACAAGTAACTCTCATAGTCTGCCACCCTGAAACCTCAGCTGTGTCCTTCTAAAACAATATATGCTAATGCTAACACTAGAACTTTAAAGAATACTCTTGGTATGAAACTGGACTATTGGTACAGAACTTTGTATTTAATAGCAATGCATAGTGAGTATGCTATTGTCATAATGCTCCTGTAACAATTAGATTTGAGAGACTAAAGTGAGTCTACTGTCCAGATTCAAGTAAGCAGCAATTTAATTGACCAATTATGTGGTAGTTGGAACACTTAAGGCTTGTTATAGGTAAATGAATCTAAATTGACATTGCAGCAGTGCAATATATATAAATATATATATATATATATATATATATATATATATATATATATATATATCTTAAGTTCCATATAGCTATATTTCCCTTTGACATCATGTTATGGGGGAGGGAGAAAATTTTCCCTTTAAAGATAAACCAAAGAACCACAATATGTCTCATTTGTCTCATGCTTCATTTTGTAAAGCATTTTGCAGACACATTCTTCAGTTACTCCTAAATACCTAATTTCATTGAAGAATTTCCCTTTTAATTCATCAATGCAAACTTAAGTTGGCTGAAGTAACCTAACAAAGTACCATTATATTCGAGTACTTAGAAAGTGACCTTTCAATAAAACTATTGAAATGCATTGTCTGGAATGTTTTATGCACTTTTAATAAAGCAGATGATCTCTACTAAAAAAAAGAGATGACATCCAGGCAAAATATTTAGGATTTATTTTGTGCTAGGCACACTTTAATACAGTTACTAAGGGATCTTAGGGAGATATATTGGACAAATGTGATAGGGGCTATACTATGTGACTTTAGGGTAAGAACAGGACTGAGCTAGGTTCCTTTTTTTCCGCTTCAGTTTTTTTTTAGTTTTTTTTTTTGCAAGGCAAAGGGGGTTAAGTGGCTTGCCCAAGGCCACACAGCTAGGTGAGAGACCGGATTTGAACCCAGGTACTCCTGACTCCAGGCCTGTGCCTTATCCACTGTGCCACCTAGCCACCCTGGCTTCAATTTTGAGAGTAATTTTAAGAGTCCTATTTGCCTGTGGTTGATTAAAACAGAAGAAGAAAGAACATTCAAGTCTTAGAGCTCCCCTGGAATAACTTCCAGAAAAGTTCAACTAAAGTATGTGATGTTTGTTGAGGATTGGTAGTGGATACAAAAGAGTGTCATAAATCTTTCCCTCAAACCAGATTTCCCTCTGATCTGCAGGTAGCCTGACTAGAGTACATTGATTTCATTAAATTCTACTCAAGTGACATTTACTAAGTATTAATTATGTCAGATTAGATGTTGGGGCTACAAATAGTTCTTGCTTTCAAGGAACATGATAACATATTATAACATAATAGATGAAAATTTCTTTTGTCCAGATGTATAATTTCATCAGAATGGGCAGTTTCCTAATGTGGAAACTTCTTCCACCAATGTGTATCTTTAACTAATCAATAATTTATAATCTTAAAGAGGTATTTGGAAGCTCTAAAAAGTTAATCATTTTGTCTTTGGTCATACAACTTGCATGTTACAGGAAAAACTTGAATCCTCATGGAAGTTCTGCTACCCACTCTGCTACTCTACCTCTTCTTGTGAGATTAGTTTGTCCTCCAAAAGGAGCACTTAGGGTGAAATGGGGGTGGGAGATAGCAGGTCAGCATCTTACACTTGGAAGGGCCAGTCTGGTTGGATTTGAGTTACTCTCTCTATTATCAAATGAGATCCTGTTAAGTGCTTCAAAACTATAACATGTTATACAAACTTGAATTAGAACTATCATCATCATCATCATCATTATTATTATTATGGGAGTTGATGGCTCTTTGAGGTTTTTTCTCAGAACACCACCCTCACCCTAACAAATGTTCGTGGGAGGCTGGAATGCAACTCATATCTGTTTCCTAAGCTGTTGAAAGTGAGTACTGTTATTCATCGTTGGGCAGAGGCTGGGGGACCACCTGTCAGAGATGCTGAAGGAGAGAGTCCTGCTTTGAGTGGGAGTCTAGATTAGTTGACCTCTACAGTGTCTCTAAACTCTAAAATTCTATGATTCTCTAATTCAAAAATTTTACAAATATTCGATGATGATAGGCAAGGAAAGTGTATCTGCTTTTAAGGTGCTGTGAGTTGTACAGAGGCTCTGGGATCTGGGGAGGCACGAGACAGGCACAAGTCCAAATGCTTTTAACTCCAGGAGAACAGTAATTGGTCCCAGATTAGCTCATCCTTTTCTCCTCTTGAAACCTTGAAGCACAAATTCTTCCCAAAGGCAAAACGAATTATATTGATACTTTTATTGGGGTCACGGAGAAAGTAAGCATCTGCTTGGCAGGAGACTGAAGTCATCAGACTTTTCTAATTCCTCCTCTGAGGGTTGAATGAGCCTAGGGAAGACTCTAGAGAACCTTCACTGATCAGCAGCAAAATTTGTATTAGCTCTGCCACAGATCCGCGAGGTTATCCACAACCACAACTGAAAACTCAAGGCACAGTTGTAGGTCGGAGAATAGATAGACTGAAAGTTCATGTTGGTTTTATCTCTTCATCCTCCTCAGCCTCCCTTACACTCTTGGTTTGTCTCAGGTTGGCAGGAAACAGACAAATAGTAGCTGGATTCTGATCTTTAAAATAGCTAATATGAGAATTGACTATTGGTCATGAAAAGAGGACTCAGAATTCACAAATCTAATTAGACTGTGAGAACTGTAAAGGACCTTAAATCTCGTCTAGCTCAATTTTCTCATTAAAAAAAATCTCCAAACTACTTAGTATGTATATGTTTGTTTTCTATTTAATAGTAGCTAGCATTTATATATTACATATCATGTACCAGCCACTATGCTAAGCATTTTCCAATTATTATCATTTGATCCTTACTACAACCCTGGGAGGAACTATTATTATTCTCATTTTACATATGAGTCAACTGAAGCAAATAGAGATTAAGTGACTCACTCAGGATCACACAGCTAGTAAGTATATGAGGCTGGATTTGAACTCAGGTCTTTCTGACTGTAGACCCAGTGCTCTATATGCCACTTAGAGTACAAATCTCCCTTCTCTACCTTCTCCCTCCATCTTCCCCCCTCCACTCCTCAAATATAAGCTTCCATAGGGCAGGAATTGTTTCATTTTTGTCTTTATATTCTAGTGCTTAGCACAGTGTCTGGCATGTGCAGTAGCAAATGCTTGTTGAATTGAATTTTACAGTTAAGGAAACAGGATCAGGGAAGGAAAATTACTTGCCTTTACAATCAGTAAGTGTTAAAGTTGAGATTAGAACTAGGTCAGTTCATAGTAGTTAACATTTACATAGGTTTGAAAAGTTCTTTACAGATTTTATAACATTTGATACTCACAAAAACTCTTTGAGGAAAGTGCTATTATTATTCTCATTTTGCAGATGAAGGAGATGAGGCTGAGAATAGTTAAGTGACTTGCCCAGGATCACAAAGCTAGTAATGCCTGAAGTAAAATTCCATTTTCAGTTGTTTTTCAGTCATGTCCTAGGATGCCATTTTTGGCAAAGATACTGGAGTGGTTTGCCATTTCCTTCTACAGCTCATTTTATAGAAGAGGAAACTGAGGCAAACAGGACTAAATGACTGGTCCAGTGGTTTCATAGCTAGCAAATGTCTGAGTACAGATTTGAATTCCAGTTTTCCTGACTCCAGGCCTAAAACTCTATCCATTCTACCATGTAACTGCACAATGCCCACTGTGACATTTAGCTGCTTCTTGAAGTTCCTTGCTCCTGCTCTGTCACTGTACAAGAGAAAGCATAGAGGAAAATATATGATAAATAATATGTACTTTGCAAAATAACATAAAATAGATACATATAAAATGCTATACAATAAGTAAAGAAACAATAAATAGGTTAATGTTTATGGTATTCCCTCTGGCATTCTTTCTTCATGTATGTCCTTTGGGAGAATCCACCTTATCAAATGGGAGCCTCAAGGGTTAGGTTTTTTTTTTAATTGATATTTTATTACTTTTCAAATTATATATTATGAAAGTTTTTCAACATTCATCCACATGCATGTTTATGTTACATAATTTCCTTTTACACTCCTTTCTCACCTCCCTACCTTCAATGGTGAACAGTCTATTAAAAATTATACATGTACATTTGTGTTTAGTTTGTTTACATATTAGTCATTTTCTTTATGAGGAATCAGAACTAAGTGAAAAGAAAGTAAATGATGGGATAGGAAGGAAAAAACATAAGAGAAATTTTTTTTAAAAAAGTGAACATATTGTTCATTCAGATTCTGTAAAATTTTTGTTTGCTTTTTTTTCTTTGTCTGGATGTGGATGGTATTGTACATAATGGATCTCCCAGGATTGTCCTAACTCTCCCAAACTGCTGAGAGGAGCTGCATCCATCAGAGTTAATCAGCTCACAATGTTGTTAATATATTCTCTTGGTTCTGCCCCCTTTGCTCAGCATTAGTTCATGTAATTCTTTCCATGCTTCTTTAGAGTCCAACCATTCATGGTTTCTTATAGAACAATAGTACTCTATAACTTTAACCTGTGTTTATCTCTATTCTTCAAATGTGTTTCTTGTAAAAAACATATTATAGGATTATGTTTTTTAATTGATTCCACTTTCTGTTTCCATTTTAGGCGAGAGTTCATCCCACTCAGATTTTCAGTTAAGATTACTAAATTTTTATTTCCCTTTATGTTATCTTTCCCTATTTGTACTTTTCTCTTTCCTTTTCTCTTATTCCTCCTCACCAATGTTTTGCTCCCTTTCCCCTTTAACTTTTCTTTAAAATTTTAACTTTAAGTTTACTTTCATTTATACCTTGGCCTTCCCTTTTATCAGTCCCTTCTTCCTTTGCTTTCCCTCCACCACCACCCCCACTCTCCTCTAGGGTAGAATAGATTTTTAAACCCAATTGAGAATGCATGTTATTTCCTTTCTGGGCCAAATCTATTGAGTAGAATTTACTCAGTGTTCACTCTCCCATCTTTCCCTGTCCTATAATAGGTCTTTGTGCCTCTTCACCAGTTGTTATTTATCCACTAATGCCTAGCCTTCTCCTGATATAGTCATAATTTTTATTTTTTATTGTTTTAACTCCTTTTATCTGACCTAATAGAAGTACTCTCAAAGTTCAATCAATGAAAGAATGATTGATGGGTTGATTGATAAGCAGTATTGCCTCATAGTCACTAAGTATCCTCCCCTCTTCTGTCTCATTAGAAATACACTTTTCAAGAGTCATGAATCACATCAAATTATAATCACTTTATACTTTACCCCCCTTTTCAAGTATCCTTCATGGACCCCCAATCCTCATGAGCCAAAGCATCATGCAAAGCCAAATCATTTCATGAATAATTTGTACCCTGTCCCAAGCATACTTCCTTCAATTGTAACCAAAGTTTCAAGCAAAGCTTCTGTCTCTATAGTCTCTCTCTCTATCTATCACTATAGCACTTCAACCATTGCCCTATATATAGCCCTTCCCTACCAAAGTATCCATTAAATTCTCTTCCATAGTCCCTTTAGCACCCCAACCATGGTACTAAAACCCTTGTTAACTAAAGTATGGATTAAGACAAGATCACTTCTTAATCTCCTTATGTCTAAATCCACTCCTGCCCTCTGCCTCTATTGTACTATAAACCTGTTAACTAGTAAAATCACTTCTGATTTAATTATGTATAGAGCCTTTAAATCCTCTAAATATTGGGACACCCTGAAGGTTTCTCTTAAGAACTTTAGCATTGATTGTAAGAGACACTGGCAGAGGACCACCCATCATAGGGTGCTGTCATCAGAGAATGTGCTAAACTCTATGAGCAGGGTAGAATTAAAGTAGCTAAGATATTTAATTATAAGGTAAACATCCCAGGTGTTCACTTGAACTATTTGTGCTTGACATGTGTTTGAACATTCTGAGTGCATATGGATCTGATCAGTCACAGTCAGATGCATTGTAATTTGTCTTAAACAGAGTAATATCATTTTGGTCTTCTTCTATAAGGAAGGAAAAGAACAACCATAATCATGTGCTCAAAGTACAATCTCTTCAACTATTTTCTACCCTTTAACTATCCTAAGATAAATACAATTCTCAAGAGTTAAAGTTATCTTCCCCTGTACCATTGTATACAATTTAACATTCTTGACTAATATTTGGTTAGTTTTCCCCCTTTCCATTTATTTTTTTATGCTTTTCTTGAGTCTTGTATTTGAAGATCAAATTCTCTGTTCAGTTCTTTTTATCAAGAAATTTTTGCAGTCCTCCAATGAACATCCATTTTTTCCACTGACAGAATATACTGAATTTTACAGGGTAATAAATTCTTGGTTATAATCTTGGGTCCTTTGCTCTCCAAAATATCATAGTCCAGGCCCTTCAATTCTTTAACAGTGAAGCTGATAAGTCCTATGTAATTCTCATTGTGTTTCCTTTATATTTAAATTGCTTCTTTTTAGCTGCTTGAAGTATTTCCTCCTTTATTTGAGAATTCTAGAATTTGGTTATATTCTTGGAGTTTGTTTTCTGGGATCTCTTTAGGGAGATGTTTTATATATATTTGGGCAGTTTTCCCTGATCATTTCCTTTAAGATATTTTCAAGACTCTTTTTTTTTTGATCTAGCTTTCTGGTAGACCAATAATTCATAAATCATCTCTCTTGGATCTATTTTCCAGGTCATTTGTTTTTCCTAAAAGGTACTTTATATTTTCTTCAATTTTTTCAGTCTTTTGAATTTATTTGATGGAATCTTTGTCTCATAGATTCATTGGTTTCCTTTTGTCCATTTCTAATTCTTAGGGTTTTATTTTCTTCTGTTAACTTTTGTATTTCCTTTTCCAGTTGATTAATTTTACTTTTTGCTGACTTGCATTTCCTTTCTAGTTGGTCAATTTGAGTTTTGAATGTGTTGCATTCCTTTTCCAGTTCAATTTTATTTTTTGAAGAGTTGAATTCTTTGTCTAGTTGGTTATTTTTACTTTTAAATGAGTTGATTTCTATGGTCAACTTTTCTCTCTCATTTCTTTTTTTTCTATTTTTCTTCTTCCTCTATTTTTTTGGTTTTTAAATTCTTTTTTAAGCTCTTCTGTGAGGTTTTGGACTTGAGTCCAATATAGACTCCTTTGAGACTTCCCATGTAGGTCATTTGTCACTGCTTTCTTCTTCTGAGGTAGCATTTTATCATCTCAATCTGCATAGTAGCTTTCTATAGTTAGCACTTTTAGTTTTTTTTGTTCATTTTGATTGTTTGAACTCTGCTCCTGGGATATAAAGTATCCCAGAGTATAGACCCAAGCTTTTTTTGCTGAGACTGGCCAAGATGTTGCCTATGCAGAAATTTGTTTCCTCCTTTATGTCCAGACTCTGGCTATGTGGTTGTTTGTCAGTCCTGTCTGTTGCTCTAGTGTTCCTAGGATTCAGACTTTGTCTGGGATTGGGACCCTCTCTGCTGGCTTGCTATATAGCTGCAAGGACCTGTGCTATTGTCCAGTTGCCAGGACTTGACTGCCCTATGGCTAAAAGCCTCCCTCTGTCTTTCCTGCTCTACTGTCTAGTTGGGCTTTACTTCCCCCTCTCTCTTCCCTCCCCTAAAAGACAGAACTTCACTGAAGAGCCTCCTCTACAGAATCTGACCTTACAATTTAGGGTCATAGTTTAGAGCTGAGAAATACCCCAGAGACCATCTTTTCTATTTTTTTTTTTGATGGGATCTATAGCTTTAATGTCTGTGTAGAGATTTCACTTAGCATTGTATAGGGCAACTCTAGGAGCTTGCTAGCTTCATACTGCAATTGGTTCTGCCCCTTTGGGATAGGATTATTAAACTGGTTTTTTTTTTGGCAAGCTGATTTTTAAATACATAGGACTACAAAGGAAAATAATTATATTGAAAGAGCTATCCATTTCTCTAATATCTCTCTCTCTCTATGTCATCTATATCTATAACCAAGTTCACAGACTCCAGGTTAAGAACTTACCTTACAGTATTCCATCAAGCATGGTCTATCAAATATGGCATCTTTTTGCAGGAGAATAGTGCCTGCTGCTGTAATTGATTCTAATGAGCTGCAGTGTTTGCTTTTTCTTATTACAAGTTAATTCAGTCAATGGAAAGACAATCATATATATCTTCCTAACTAGTTCACCTAGCACTTTTTGTTCATGCAGACAATGCCAGGGACAATATTTCAGGTTACAGTCTCTGTTGGAGTTGTGATTTCCTCAAATATTCCTGAGTTACTGGTTAAATGTCACTTACTTAAGCTTAAAATCCTAATGGAATATGAGCTTGAACTAGAAATGAACTGTGAAGTTTCCCAGTGTTCCAAGTCATCCAATGGACCTTGCTACCCTGCAACTACCATCAAAAATAAAATTTGGGGGCAGAGATAAGAAAATCATAATTCAGATATGCCAGATCATTAGAATCTCACATTAAAATTTAGGGTCATAGCTTTAGAGCTGAGAGGTACCTTAGAGACCATCTAGTTTGACCCTTTCATTTTATAAATGAGAAAACCAAAACCCTGAAAAATTAAATAACTTATCCAAGGTGACACAGGTAATAAGTATCAGAAATGGATTCTGAGTCTTGGCTGGATAGAGGTTAGCCAGCTGGAAGCAATGAAACTATTTAGCCCAAGGTGATGATTTAGGAGATATGGGGGAAGAGAAAAAGGATAGGGAATAAGTATTTATTAAGTGCCTGCTCTATGTCTAACAGTAAATTAAGTATTTTACAAATATTATCTTATTTGATGCTCTTGTCTTTCTTTTTCTTTTTGGACAGGTTGTAGGCAATGGGGTTAAGTGACTTACCCAAGGTCATATAGCTAGTACATGTCACGTGTCTGAGGTCAGATTTGAATTCAGGTCTTCCTGACTCCATGACTGATACTCTATCCACTGTGTTACCTAACTGCCCCATTTGATATTCATGTCAACCTTGGGAGGAAGGTGTATTATTACTATCACAATTTTCCAATGGAAGAAACTGAGGCAAACAACAATACAGGGGTTACCCAGGTAGTAATTATCAAAGATAGCAAATTCTGCCTCTGAAACACTACCTGTGTGACCCTGAGCAAGATACTTAATCTTTCTGAGTCTCAATTTCCTTGTGGTTAAAATGGAAAGATTGGATTGGATGATCTCTAAGGACGCCTCCATCTCTAAATCTATTATGGTATATATTTCTCAAAAGATAGTCATTTTAATACTTGAAGGCATTTATTTTACATTTCCTAAATATTCTCTTTTTTTTTTTTTAGGTTTTTGTTTCTTGTTTTTTTTGCAAGGCAGTGGGGTTAAGTGGCTTGCCCAAGGCCACACAGCTAGGTAATTACTAAGTGTCTGAGACCGGATTTGAACTCAGGTACTCATGACTCCAGGGTCAGTGCTCTATCCACTGTGCCACCTAGCCGCCCCAATATTCTCTTTTCTAAACTAAATTTTAACTAAAATCTGAATGACACATCTACAAAAGTCAACAAAACTTCTATCTTTGGCTAGCAGCTAGATGGTTCAGTGGACAAAGTAGTGGGCTTGGAATCAAGAAAATATGAGTTCAAATTCAGTTCAGATGGTTACTATATGACCTTGAACAAGTTTCTTTCTGTCTTATTTTTTTTTCAGTTGCAAAATTTAGATATTAATATCATCTACCTCCCAAGGTTGTTGCAAGGAATAAATGAGATTATTTCTGTCAAGTACTTAAGAGCTATATGATGTTATTGTTATTAATTATAATCTTCAGGGTTCAGATAGAGGAATTCCAAAGTCTGGATAGACTTTCGGAAGTCTTCACATCTAGGACCTTTTGATTTGGTGTCCTATTGTTGGCAGAGATCTCTGATAATGACTCTCACTTTTTGTCAATCTTAGCTTGTGGATCGAAGAAAAATAACTCAACAGCTGGTTCCAGTCAAAAGAAATATCTACCTGTCATCTTGCCCTGAGTCTCTTGAGCCCTCAGTTCAAGTTTCTGGTGCTTTGGAGTTGTGAAATTCCTCTAAATCCTTGACCCTTTCTGCTTGCTTCCGTAGCTTCTCTCTTATCATTTCCCTTTGCCCACTTATCTTTTAGGCCCTACCAGGTAGACAGGTACCTATTGCTTTGGAAGGAAGGAAAAGAAGGAAAGAGACCAAAGTGTGAGTGAACAATATAGACATTAGTACTAAATACATAATATCAGAACTAGATTATTGAAATTAAAGGAGACAATCCTTCCTTTTTTGCTAACAACTGATATCACATTTATTTTTCTTAATTGATTAAAAAATTTATTTATTTTTCCAACTACATGCAGATAGTTTTCAACAACCATATTTTTGTAGGGTTTTAGGTTTCACATCTCTTCCCTTCTCACTCCCCCTGACAGAGAGCAATCTAATGTAGGTTATGTTTAATCATGTTGCAACACATATATTTTTATTAAATAAAGTTTAAAAGTGGAGAATTTAAATTAAAATTTAAAAATTCGGGGGGGGGGATACTAGATTTGGAGACAAATACATGAGTTATAATCCCAGCTCTGTATTTACTACATGAAAAATTTTGAAAACATGGCCTCAGTTTTCTTATCTCTAAAATGAGATGGCCTCTTAAGGTCCCTTCCATCATCTTAGATGATACCTAATATTCATTGATACTATGAACTATAAAGTAAGTGATTTAAGATAAATAACTCTAAGATCTTTCCAGCTTTAAGCCATTATAATGTTTGATTTTTTTTCAGCAGAAATGTAGACCACTGTTTGTCTTTGAAGTTTTAAATATATTCTTTAGCAAGATGCAACCATAGCTTCTTCTGTGGAAATGAGCCGATGGCTTAGGTCTACCAAAAGAAAATAAAGCAATCAGATTGCTTTTGCTGAGCAGCATGAATGAACCCTGGGTAAACAAGGGGCAAAAGAGGCCACTGAATTGTAGAAACAAAAAGCTACTCATCCTGCTTAGCCCTGCCCTGGGCAGATGTACAAGCTTTCAGAGAAGATTATTTTTTTTTTGCAAGGCAAAGGGGGTTAAGTGACTTGTCTAAGGTCACAACAACTAGGCAATTATTAAGTGTCTGAGGCTGGATTTGAACTCAGATCCCTTGACTCCAGGGCTGGTGCTTCATCCACCTAGCTGTCCTGAAGACTTAATGTTTGGATAAACTTGTAGCGATCAGAGATGACCTACAGCAGACTGGGCTGCCTATAAGGCAGTAGTGTCCCTATCACTGGAAGGCTTCAGGCAGAGGTTGGATCACCATTTATTGGAGATTTTATAGACATATGTATTCAACTCATTGACTTCTGAGGTCCCTTCTGATTCTAAGTTTCGGTCATACAAGCCCTTGTTAACATTGATCTCAGTAGTATTATTGTCTGTGTTTTCATAATAAAAGCTAGTATTTAAATAACATTTTAAGTTTAGCAAAGTGCTTTTTCAAATATCTCATTTGACCTTCACAATAACCTGGGACTCTATTTTTTTACATTTACAAATGAGGAACTTAAGGCCAATAGAGGTTAAATGACCTGCCCCGGGTCACATACTGTTTGAGGCAGGATTGCAATTAAGGTATTCCTTTTTCCTAGGCCAGGACTATCCACTGTGTCATCTACTTAGAGAGGGAGAACTCCAAAGAGAGTTAACATTTATTGATTCTAGAGCCCAAAGGGGACAAAAATAATCATTAAAAACAATCAAAAACTGTTTTTATTTGTTACAAAGAAGGGCTTATTTGGTGTGTGTGTGTGTGTGTGTGTGTGTGTGTGTGCGTGTGTATGCGTGTCTGTGTGTCTGTGTGTCTGTGTGTAGCAAACACATCCAGAAGTGACTATAATTTTTTTAAAGACATTAATACATTTATTTTAAGAGAGTTTATTTTACCCCCTGTGGGGGTGGAAGTGGGATAGAAAGAAATTAAATACTTGTTAATTGAAAAAATAAATTAAAAATGAAAATGAATAACAAGGAAATATTGCAGAATTCAAAAGCATGACTAGTTAGTCATTGTAGCGATGATCTGCTATCACTCCTGAAGCAACTTTTCTAAACTTGAATCACCCAAGAGCCATGAAAGCTTCTTCTTGGGTTCAATGTTATCATTTCACAAGATGCCATCTTTGGGTTCATTTGTCTGATGTTCTAGGACATAGCACTTATATCATGTTCTGCTTTCAAGGTCCTGGTCTGTCTGTGGCATTTGTGTCTGCTGAGCCCCAATGCTGGTTGGTGACAGCTCTGAGGGAATAAAAAATCTTGGGCTGGGGCTGAAGGCTTGAGACAGTCCTCTCTTGCCATATCTTTTTACATTCCTAAGTCTTGATGTCATTTTCCTCAGCCACTTTGAGCTGCTGATCCAGGATTAGCTCTTGCTTCCCCTTCCTTCTAAGCCGACTTATTCTGTGAGTCTCTTCTTACCTGGAGCTGCTGCTCTCCAGCTGTTTTTCCAACCCTTCTCCAGCTCTTGCCATGTCACCAGAGACATGACTGTTTCACCATGGCCTGTGCATCATGTTGACAAGATGTTACTTTATTAATTCCCAATCTTGTTCAGTGACTGTCTTTCTGCCTGTTTGTCTTTCATGAATAAATATGCTAGGAATCAATCAACAAGCATTTATTAAGACACTCTCATGGGCCAAGTCCCACAGTAGGGATAAAAATAAAAAGTGAATTGGTCTCTGCCTTCAGGGATCTTACATTCTACTAGAGGTCAGAGATGTAAAATATCCAGAGATAAATACATGTAGGATATATGCAAGATACATATCAAGCAATTTGATGGGGGTGCTAGCAACTGGGAAAATCAGGAAAGAACTTTCAAAAAATAAAGCATTTGAACTGAGCCATGAAAGGAGCTAGTTTTGAGGTTTTTTGTTATTGTTTTTCCCTTTCTGGAAGAGTATTTTCAATCTGGTTTTTATAGGATCAAAAGGATAATCAATACTGAATGATACTTTTTCATTTTGTTGAATCCCAATGGCACCACTCTGAGGAGGGATAGCATTATTGAACCAATTCTCCAAGTAATAAAGTTGGTATAGAAAGATAGACATGAAGTTGTGATCACTTGTAGGCTAAAATGGTAACAGAAGATTTAGAGGAGCTGGACCTTGAAGGATGGGATGGATAAGACTGGACTAGGTGAAAAGGATGGAGAAAGCTATAGTGGGGAGAGATGTTTGTTGAGTTGGATGCCTGTATATTTTCTTCTCTGTTCTTGGTTTCTATTTCCCTCCATTTTCCTGATTCCAACATATACTTTTTTAAATTTGTAAAGCCATGAATCATTATGGTCTTTTTTTTTTTGGCAAGGCAGTGGGGGTTAAGTGGCTTGCCCAAAGGCCACACAGGTCCTGACTCCAGGGCTGGTGCTCTATCCACTGAGTCACCTAGCCACCCCTTAATACTTCTTAAATACTTCTTAAACAAATAAACAAGCATCTGACCATGATCTCCCTCCCTATTTCTGACAAAGTCACTGTTGTCCTTGCAGTCACCTAGGTTTGAAACCTGTGATTTGCCCTCAACTTCTCAGTCTCCCTAACGTCCCCAAACCAGTCAGGTGATAAGTCTAGCCAATTTTATTTCTGTAGAACCTCTCAAATCCTTCCCCTCTACTCTGGTCCCAAGATTACCATTCTAGGCCAGGTCCTCTTACCTGGATCTTTGCAATGACTTTCTCATCAATCCCCCTGCTAGGAGTCTTCCTCCTTTTGAATCCATCCTCTGGCAGTTGCCAAAGTGATCCATCATCTGGAAGCACAGTATGCTAATGTCACACCGCTCAGTAGAGTATAATGGCTTCTTGTCTACCTTTAGGATTAAAAACACACTTCTCTTTTTGGCATTTAAAGCCCTTCACCTAGCTGGCTCCAGGCTACCTTTCCAGGAATATTGAACAATATAAACAATAAAATCTGACTAAGCCGATCTCCTTGTGCTCTATCTTCTGTCCCATTCATTGCCTTTGCATAGAATATCCCTCTGGCTTGGAATGTATTTTTTCTTCACCTCTGCCCCTTAAAATTCCTAGCCTTCAAAACTACAGGAGGCCTCTCTCTTTTTTTTTTTCCTGGCAAGGCAAAGAGGTTAAAGTGACTTGCCCAAGGTCACACAGCTAGGTAATCATTAAGCGTCTGAACTCAGGTCCTTTTGACTCTGGGGCTGGTGCTCTATCCACTGGGCCACCTAGCTGCCCCCAGGCCTCTTTTAATAAAAAGCATTTTCTAGGGGCAGCTAGGTGGTGAAGTGGATAAAGCACCGGCCCTGGAGTCAGGAGTACCTGGGCTCAAATCCAGTCTCAGACACTTAATTATCTAACTATGTGGCCTTGGGCAAGCCACTTAACCCCATTTGCCTTGCAAAATCCTAAAAAAAAGAAAAAAAAGCATTTTCTAGTACTTTTACTCAAAATTACCCTGTATTTATTTCATCTATATTTATATATAGAGAGAGAATATACACTTCTTGAAGGCAGGAGGGATCTGTTTTGTTTCTACCTTTGTATACTTGACAATCTGCTTAATTAATATTGTTGATTGAATGATTCCTTGGAGAAATATTGCCTAGGAGGAAGTATGCAGAGCTAGAATTATCCAAACCACATAGCTCCACTTCTTGATGGATAACCAGAACTTAGCATTTGGATTCTCCCAGCTTTCCTTTGCTGACTCACATTCCTTTGTCTGGCTGGCTTCAATCCCTTTTACATCAAGGAAACCAAATCTTCTATCTACTCCTTCCCCTCAACCTCTGGTCTGTAAGGAATTTAAGAACAGAGCCACTGACTGTTTCTTATGGCCTCCTAAGGGGTTTTCACACAGAATTTCACAGAGGGAGAGCAAAGCAAGCTTGTGTTGAAATATTGCTCATGATGCTCCAACAGAGAGACCTTTCTTTGAGGATCTGATAGTACTCAGTCTCACCTAAGATATTTTGAGTAAAATTTATCATGGAAACATTCCTACAAGAGAGGGGAAGATTCCCCAAATCCTTTGTTCTGGAATCATTCCTGTATTAGCCACTCTTAATCAAAGCAGGGATTTTCAGGGAATGTAAAGACAAAATCATAGGTGGGTTGATTGAGGATAGTTGTCATTCTTCCTCTTTTTCTCTTTTTCTCTTGGATTTGGATCGGATTCTATTGGATGGCTATTGTAACAACTCAGCTGTTCAATCCTTATCTGACCCCTTTCAGGTATGGGGGTTTGGTGGCAGGAGACTGCCATCAGGTTCAGAGTGTCCCTCCTCCTTTTGAAAAGATGCCATCTCTGCAGGGATGGGGGTCAAGGAGGGCACCAGAGTGTGACGGGGTCAAGGAGGGCACCAGAGTGTGACATGCTCAGGATGACCAATGTGATAAGTGCCAATTCATAGCTAGCTTTGTGCCCACCCCATGAGGTCAGCACAGGCTGTGACTGTTCCCAGCGTCATGCTGGCACAGACAGCACAGGCTCTGGTATTGCCTTCCATAATAGTCACCTGATCCTTGAGTCGGTGGGCAAACTTAGCCTGAGATTATATTTCCCTGACTGGCCTAACAGACAGTCTGGGTGATAAGAGAAGGAGGGAGAAGGTCGAGGTAGAGTTGGGAGAGAATGAATAAAGGAACCTATTTGCCCCTGAGAAATGCTGTTATGCTTGGCTGGGACATTGCTACCACAAGGGTAGTAATTTCTCTAAATGACAGTGACATTCTATAGGGATTAAGTACATCATTTAGAAGCTGTCTCCCCACAGGGGGTGATGGGCTGCATGGACTGAAATTATGTCATTAACCAAACATGCGACATTTTCCCAATATGCACATCCCTCCCTACCCACCCCCCAAAGAAAATACACTAGTGGGATCATCTCCAACTATTTCCATTGCCCTATGCCATGTATTGCCAGTCTAGAGACAAGTAAGTGATGTCATTGTTTACAGGAAGCATGAGAGTCATTCTCAAGATCCTACAAATGCCTGTCTAAACTCACCCCTTCCAGGAAGCTTTCCTCGGTTAAAGCTGCCCCACTCCTAGCTCTCTTTAATTCTGCATACTCTTCCCAACTGAGTTTGCACTGTTTTATTCATTAGCGATTTCTCATGTTCCCTTTCAGACGTGGGAATAAACTAATTAAACATTTAAAGATAGAAAGATTTTTGATGGGAGTAGAGAACTAATTTTAATTACTTAATCAATATTCACTATTATAGTAGTAATGCTAAGCAGTGACTCTTTTTTTTTTTAATTTTCTTTTTGGGGCAGCTAGGTGGTACAGTGAATAGAGCACCAGTCCTGGAGTCAGAAGGACCTGAGTTCAAATCTGACCTCAGACATTTGATAATAACCTAGTTGTGTGACCTTGGGCAAGTCACTTAACCCCATTGCCTTGCAAAAAAAGAAAAAAGTGTATTAAAAATTTTATTTTTTAATTACATGCAAAGATAGTTTCAACATTCATCCTTTTGTAGGCTTTTGAGTTCCACATATTTCTACCACCCTTTCTTCCCTCCTCCCCATGACAGCAAACAATTTGATATAAGTTGTATACGTACTATCATTTTAATATATTTCTATATTAGTCATATTGTAAAAGAAGAATTAGGGGAAAAATCCCTGAAAAGGAAAGAAACCGAGGTTTTAAAAAGTGAACATGGTATACTTTGCTCTGTATTCAGAATTCATAGGTTCTTTTCTGAACGTGAATGCCCTTTTCCTTAACAGTTCTCTCAGGATTGTCCTTGACCACTGAACTGCTAAGATAAGTTGCTTCCATCATAGTCGATCATCTCACAAAATTGCTGTTAATGTGTATAATGTACTCTTGGTTCTGCTCACTTCACTTAGCATCACTTCTTGCAAGTCTTTCCAGGCTTTTCTGAAGTGGGGCTGGTCATGATTTCTTATAGAACAATAGTACTACATAGCATTCGTATACCCTAGTTTATTCAGTCATTCCCCATTGATGAAATAAAGAATATCTCGCAAAATATAACAAATAAATTTGTTATTAGTCTTAGCTTTATGATGTCTTTCTCCTTCCTTATCCCTTTTATTTAGATTTATTTTTGCTTTTGCTTTGTCTGAGAACAGAGAAAGCCTAGCTTTCTAAGCAATGACTTTTTTTGTTGTTTGTTTTTTGCAAGGTAATGGGGTTAAATGACTTGCCCAAGGTCACACAGCATTTGAACTCAGGTCCCCCCTGATTTCAGGGTCAGTACTATATCCACTGTGCTACCTAGATGCCCCCCCCCAAGTAATGATTCTTGACTGGGGGTCTATAAATTTAAGTATATAGATGATACATGTATATCTGCATATTTTTGATATAATTCATTTTTCATTTATTTTATTTTTTCACATTTTAAAACAGTATTTTCCTTATAGGATTTACCAGTCCAATAGCCCAATGGAACCTTGATACAAAAGTGTTAAGAACTCCTGGGTTAGGATGTTATTGCTAAATGGAGAGTTATTATCACACCGAGGCAGAATGCTGGTCAAGATATGAGCATGAAATAGATAACTGGTTAAAAGATAAAGTGGTCCCTCAAACCTCTGATCAAGTTACTTAATTCCCCCTTTCTCCCTCTTTTTGGTCCAGTCCTGTTTGGCAATTGATAGTTTTAGCTTCTTGAGGTAAGGAGTTGGGAATGATAAGTTAAGTGACTTGGTCTTGACTATATAGCCAGTATGTATCAGGGACAGGTCTTGAATCTGGATTTTGCTGACTCTAAACCAGTTAAAAAGTATTTGAAATACCTTGTCATAGTTATTTCTTTATAATGCACCTGTTTTACAAATCAAGATAATGAAGCCTAGAAAGAAAAAAATTAACTTGTTCAGATCATTGAAGGGAAGAAAATTCAACAAATAAAAAGATTTATTATGTGCAAGACACTTGTAGTAGCAGAACTGGAAGTAGAACCTAAGTTTCCTAATTCCTAGTCCAGACATTTCATTCCCCCCCATTATATCATGATTCTCTCTCTCTCTCTCTCTCTCTCTCTCTCTCTCTCTCTCTCTCTCTCTCTCTCTTTCTTCCCATGTTTATTTCTTTTTTGGACTTTGGATCATCTTATTCCCCAATCTCTTATCTCAGCTCCCCATTGTGTTTAGAATAGAACTCAACACACCACAGATGCTTCTAAGATGTTGACTGATTAACTGAAACAGAGGAGAATTTTGCTTGACAACAAATGCTGGGGATCAAATTTCAAAGAAGGAAAAAGAATAGAGCAGTCTCTGGGCTTACTTTCCCAATCCAGTCTCAAGTCCCCAGAAGTCAGCTGGTTACATCTGCCTTCAGGGTGCTAGAGGTAATCCCTAGGGACTCATGGTGGGAACTTTTTTTTTTAGGTTTTTGCAAGGCACTGGGGTTAAGTGGCTTGCCCAAGGCCGCACAGCTAGGTAATTATTAAGTGTCTGAGACCGGATTTGAACTCAGGTACTCCTGACTCCAGGGCCGGTGCTCTATCCACTGCACCACCTAGCCTCCCCGATAGCGGGAACTTCTAAAGCTGCTTCTTGAGCCCCTGTCTGGTAAGCTTTCCCCAGCATTAAGTAATCATTTACTCATATTCACCCAAGTCAATTGAGCAGTTAGCATATATTATAACCTTTAAAAATTTTTGTTTATTTAAGACAATGGGATTAAGTGATTTGCCCCAAGTTCACACAGCTAGGCAATTATTAAATACTTGAGGCTGGATTTGAACTTGGGTATTAATAGCTTTTAAAAAGAGATATTAAATGGGAAGATATAACAAGAACTAAAGTTCAAAATTTTCTCAAAGTAGCAGCATATGTGTCTCTACCATCTCAGTCTCAGGAGTGAGTTAGTTCAACCAGTTACAAAACTATGTACAAAACATTGCCTGCTACCAGGTTTATTTCTGAGTGTGGAATAGCCAATGGGTGAGTTGCTCCTCTTATATTCAGCATATATTGTCTTGGTTGCCAGATAGAATGACTATGTCAAAAAGTTCACTCTTAGGAACTGGTTCCTCATCAGCCTCAGCTTATGTAACTGCCAGCAGAATCTGCTGTAGACCTCTGGTCATCCTTCTGACATTGCAAAGCTCATGATATCATAACACATTCCATTCTATCTCCCAGAGTCATTCGCTTAAAATTAGAAAAGAATAAATGGGGGGGGGCAGCTAGGTGGCAGCTAGGTGGCTGGCTCAGTGGATAGGGCACCGGCCCTGGAGTCAGAAGGACCTGAGATCAAATCTGGCCTCAGACACTTAGTAATTGCCTAGTTGTGTGCACTCTCAACCCCATTGCCTTAAATAATAAAAATAAAAAAAAAAAGAATAAACAGAAGAGAGAGAAACAGAGAAATCAAGTATTCATGGTCATGTGATGATAGCCAGGTAGGGAGTTAAGGGAGCCAGTTGGCAGGCACTTTCTCTCTCTCTTTCCCCGTTGCCAGAAACAAGCTATTGTTTCTGCTCCTTACTTGGAAGACTCTGGGGGAAAGAGTGAAATTTCATCTCTCTCTCTATACCTTTTACTTGCACCTTCAATTTCAGTTTAGTAACCAGTTAAATTGCTTCCCATCATAATACAGTAAGTCTATAGAAAACAATATCTATGCCTGCTCTTCAATAGGAATGGAAAAGCTCCCCAACACATATGTATTCCTGGAACCAAATTCATCAAGTTTCCACATAGATTAATACTGAAAAAAAAATCTTGCACATGCTCTAATAACTGGGATCTCACTGGTCAGTCTCCCCATTACAAAAATATCAGTAAATAGCCAGGCTGTAGCAGTTAGCTCCCCAGCCTAAAAAAGGACAATGACAAAGAATTTTCAAATTACTGAACAATTGTACTCATTTCACATGCCAGCACACAACAGGTTTAAGATTCCATAATCTAGGCTTCAGTAACATATGAACTGAGAACTACCAGAACAGCAGGCTGGTTTCAAAGAGGCAGAGGAATGAGAGGTCAAATTGCCAACATTAACTGGATTATGGAGAAAGCAATGTAGTTCCAGAAAAACATCTACTTCTACTTTATTGACTACAATAAAGAGATGGGAATACCAGATCATCTTGCTTGCCTCCTGAGGAGCTTGTAGAGGGTCAAGAAGCAACAGTTAGACTCAGACATGGAACAACTGATTGGTTTAAGATTGAGAAGTAGTATTATAAGGTTGATGTTGTTAGCTTATTTATTTAACTTATGTGCAGAGTGCATCTTGGGGAGATGTCAAACTAGATAAATCAAAAGCCTCAATTCAGGTTAAATCTCAGATATGCAGATGATCACTCTGTGGACAGAAGGTGAAGAAGAATTGGGAAGCCTCTTGAAGAGGAGAATGTAAAAGTCTAACATTAAAAAAACCCCCTAAGATCATGGTAACTGATCCTATCACTTCCTGGCAAACAGAGAGAGAAAAAAATGGAAGCAGTATCATATTTTATATTTGGAGGCTCAAAGATTACTTTGAGTAGAAAGAAACTGCAGCCATGAAACTAAAATACACTTGCTCCTTCGATGGAAAGTATAGCAAATCTGAATAGCTTTCTAGAAAACAGACATCACCTGTTATCAAGTCTTTAGAGGGGCAGCTAATTGGCCCAGTGGATAGAGCACTGGCCCTGGAGTCAGGAGTACCTGAGTTCAAATCCAGCCTCAGACACTTAATAATTACCTAGCTGTGTGGCCTTGGGCAAGTCACTTAACCCCATTTGCCTTGCAAAAATCTAAAAAAAAATTAATAAAATAAATAAAACCAAAAAAGTCTTTAGAGTCTAAGCTATTGTTTTTACAGTAGCAATGTATGACTGTGAGAGTTGGACTATAAAGAAAGCTGAGAGCCACAGAATTTACACTTTCAAATTGTTTTGCTGAAGAAGACTTTTAAAAGTTCTTTGGACAGCAAGTAGATCAAATCAATCAATACTTAAATAAATTAACTCGGATTACTCATTGAAAGGACAAATACAGAAGCTGAAGCTTATATACTTTGACTACATAATGAGAAGATGGAACTCATTAGAAAAGATTCTGATTTTTGGGAAAGATTGAAGGAAAAAAGAAGAGGAAAGTAAGGATGAGGTGAATAGATGGTGTTATGGAAGCAATGAACATGAGCTGGGATAAAGTTTGAGAGAGAGCAGAAGATTGAAGGGCTATGGTCCATTGGGTCACTAAGAATTCTAACTGGAAGGAGGAAGGAAATTCTTGCCCTTAGGTTCCCTTATCTCCCTACCTGACTATCATCACCTGACCATGAGTACTTGGTTCTCTGATTATCTCTCTTCTTTTTATTCTTTTCTGATCTTAGGTGAATGACTCCAGGAGATGGAATGGAGTGGGTTATGACCTCATGAGTTTTGCAATGTCAGAAGGATGACCAGGGTTCCAACAGCTGGAATCTGTGGAACAACAAGGAGATTGTAGAGAGTCATATCTCCCCATGGAGCTAATGTTATCTCTTTGCCTTCAGAGTTAACCTCATTGGTTGATTTGGCTGCCTGAAATACTTTGACCTACTTTGTTTAGCCCATTTCTCTCACAAATTTCTTTGACCTCAGTAGCTTTTAATTGAGAAGCAGATTTGGTGGTGATTTAAGAAGTGTTTGAAATGCATGTCCAGTAGTTTTTCTCTTATGTTCCTTCACCTCCCATGTTCTCCAGAGGACACATATCTCACAGAATCAATAAAATAATGATAAGCCTTGGTCCCTGTGGCTTTTAAGTGAAGTCCACAGAATGTAGTTAGAAAAGAACTCTTGAGTCATGTTTTGTTTAACTAAGGTTCCCTGACTCCTTTCAAGTTCAAATAAGCATTTAGTTCAATGAGTAATTACATTATTTTTAAACATCCTTCAGCCACTGGTTCTCTGGGGTCTTCAAAGAGAAAGAGAGAGAGAGAGAGAGAGAGAGAGAGAGAGAGAGAGAGAGAGAGAGAGAGAGAGAGAGAGAGAGAGAGGAGGCAAGGGCAAATTAAGGCAGAACAGGATTTAATTTCATATTTTAATGAAGAAATTCAGTGGAGCCCAGGGGAAAATACTTCAGCCATAAGCAAAGATTTTTTTTCAAGTCAATTAAATTCACATTTATTAAGTTCCTACAACGTGCCATGCTGAATACTAGGCATTGAGGACACAAAGACAAAGATGAAACTTTCCTTTGAGGAACTTAAATTTGATCTGGAAAAACAATATGTACATGGAGAAGTATATCCTTGAGCCCAAGGGGTATCCATGAACCTTGTTCAATGATAAAGGGGGTGATGCTTCTTGCTTGACATCTAAGGGAAAAATACTGCCCAGAGAGAAGAGAATATTAAAAAAAAACATGTATACATTTCTTCTTATTCCTCTTATGCCAGAGATGGCACCTCCTTCTAAAAAAAAAAAAAGACAACCAGGTGACACAGTGGATAAAGAATTAGACTTGGAGTCAGGAAAATCTGAGTCCAAATATGACCTCTATTTACTAGCTGTGTGACCTTAGGCAAATCCCTTACCCTGCATTTGTCTGGGTTTCTTCATCTGTAAAATGGGGATAACACCTATCTCCCAGGGTTGTTGTAAGGATCAAATGAAATATTTGAAAGAATTTAGCACAGTGACTGGAACATTGTAATATGAATGTTCATTATTGTTATTATATGATTCTGACTTCAGTTGGCAAATTGTCTTTGCCACATCCCTAGAATGGATATTTATTAGGAATATCCATTGTCATCCTAGTAGAATTATAAGCAACAGTTTAGTAAATAGCCATAGCACATATCCTTTTATGAGCAACTACATTATTTTTAAACACCATCTTTCACAATGTGGGAGGTACCACAGTTTAGTAAATCATAGATTTCCCTGATCACTGTTGGTGCATAAGTGCATAAGTAAATACAATAAACTGTGTGTGTGTGTGTGTGTGTGTGTGTGTGTGTGTGTGTGTGTTAAGTAAAACTGGACAATTTTGGTCAGGGAGAGCACAAAGAACTCAGTGGCAGTGGTGGTGGAATCAAGAAAGGTTTCCTGGAAGAGGTCACATATGTATTGAGATTTGAAAGAAACTAAGGCTTCTAAGAGACCAAATTGTAGAGGGAGTACATTTCAAGCTCATGTAAAGGAATGAAGGAGGAAGATGGAATGGTTTGAATGGAAAATGGCAAGAAGATCTGTTAGGATGAATGGACAATAAACCTGGAAAAAGAGAATGAAGCCCAATTTTGAAGAACTTTACATACCAAACAAAGGCTTTGCCATTTCATGCTGTAGGCAAAAAGGGAGCCATCAGAGTTTATTCAGTGAGTAAGTGACACAGTTGGACCTTTAGGAAGGTATTACAATAGTCCAAGAGAGAAGTAATGAACACCTGCACTAGAGCAGTGGTCAGATGCAGGAAGAGAATAGATGTGTTTCCAAGGAAGGCTTGATAAGACTTGTCAAATGACTGGCTATTGTGGGGTGGTGGGAAGGGATGGAGAGTAAAAAGTTGAGAAGGACTCCAAAACTATGAACTTGGAATGGATGTGGTATCTTCAATGAGTTTCAGGGAGGACAAAAAAAATAGGAGTTCATGGAAGCTAACATGTAGAAAAGAAAATCAATGGATGTAATACTAGAAGAAAAAAATCAGCATTGGGTTGCAAATTTTATAATAGTGTATTTTGAGCCTGGTAAAAATAAGCCATAATTGGGTGAAAAATAAGCTGTAATTTCATGATTACTATTTGGTCCTCAAGGTACATAAAATCTTTTATTTTTTAACATTCGTTTGATATGATGGGTTCCAAATTATTATTAATAGTGGACATTTATATAACATTTTAAGATTTGCAAAATACTTCACAAATATCCCATTTAATTCTATTTGGCAAAATAGGAGATTAATATTGTCATGTGTTGGACCTGACTCAGGTTAGTTCACTGGTAGTTTAGTTCCATTACTAGAATGAAAGGAAATATAGGTCATTCAACTATTAACCAAAAAAGGATTAAAAAAATCTATCTACTCAGTAGGGCAGGGTGTGCTGACTCCTCTGGCTTTGAAACGTATGTCAAGCCTGATGATCCCCAACTCTCTATGGTCAGATATTTTTATGCTCTCATATGACCATTACCATGTCTCAGAGAAACTGAGATTTGGGAAAGACCTTAACTTCAAAAGACCAAGGTCACTCATTGTATCCTAGGCTAACACCAGTCATCTTGACTTTGGTCTTACTACTGGGACCCTGATGACTGTGGAGGAGACAATGAAGCAGATAACTTTATTTTACTTTGCCTCACCTAAATTCAATTCACTCACAAGTCAAGACATCACCCTTATGATATCATTGGTTTTCTTTGAGAATAAGGGACAAATAGCAACAACAACAATAATGACAACAACTACAATCTGGCCACTACAAATCGGATCAACTGGAAAGGGGTTTAAGCCTCAACCTTCTGAACCAACTGAGTCTTGGGGACAATGTTAGCCATCATGGCAAGGGAGGGGAATGCTAATAGATATTCTAAAATAAATGTGAAGACGCAGCATGTCTAATATTCAACAACTGAACTGTTTCTATGCAAATCTGGAAAAAGGTAGATTGTAGCCAGGGACAAGATTAATGATTTATCCAAATGATGACTACTACATTTATAAGAACTTGTCAGGAAATCTGAATAGTATATTTTGAGCCTGGCAAAGATAAGCTATAATTATGTGATAAATAACCTGATGTTATTTGTGATACTATTGTGTGATAATATTTAGTCCCCAAGGTAAATTGTCATTTTATTTTTAACATCCTTTTGATATGATGTGTCCCAAATTATAATTAATAATAGCTAGCATTCATATAACATTTTAAGATTTGAAAAGTGCTTTACAAATACCTCATTTAAGCCTTACAAAAACATGAAATATACATGTTATTATTATTCCTATTTTATAGATGAGAAACCTGAAGCAAATAGGTTAATGACTTGCCCAGGGTCATAAGTACTAGCATCTGAGACCAGATTTGAAAATATGTATATATATATTTATCTATATCTATATGTATATATGTATTTCTCTATATCTATACATTTCCACCCTCACTGAACTTGGTATAAACCAATTATGCGAATCACTGTAATAAAAAAATAGAACATAATAGAGAGATTAAAAAGTGCAATTTGAGGTATGAAGAATCAAGATCATTTCCACCTTGGCATATGAAGGAAGGCTTTATAAGGAAGCTGATATATTTAGAAAACAACTAACCGGTCCACAGAAGCATAGTCTATTAATTTGCTGACTTTCTTGACTATTATGGACTTCAGCCATGGTAGTTATTCTCCTACCAAGGATCTCTGAATTTGTTGGTATAGGTTTGTCCTTCGTTCAATGTAAATCCTTTCCCCTTCGTGCATGTCTCTCAGTTAAGCAGAGGGTGAATCAATAAGCATTTATTGAAATACTTGCCATGTGCTAGATATGTGCTAGGGTAGAAATATAAAGAAAGGCAAAAGAGTATCTTTGCCCTGGAGGAACTTACAGTTTAATGAGGAGACAACAAGGAACCAACTATGTACAGACAAGTTCTACACTGACCAAATAGAAAAAAAATCATGGTAGGTTAGGGAAACCAGGAGGTGGAAATGAAGCTGAGGAGTGAAGCATTTTAGGCATGGGATTATCACAGCCAGAGAGAATGCTGGGAACTGAGAGATAGAGTATGTTGTTCAAGGAACAACAAGGAGGTTGGTGTCAATGGAACAAAGAATAAGTGCAAGAGAGTGAGGAGTAAGAAGACTGGAAAGAGGTGCGTATGGGAGGGGAAAGGGTGAGGGAACTAGGTTATGAAGGACTTCGAACACCAAAACAGGGAGGTGACAGCCACTAGAGTTTATGCAGCTACCTACATTCTCCTCAGGAGTACAAAAGTTCCTTTAGCAAAGGGACAGTCTTACTTTTGAATTTGGAACTCTAGCACCCAGCACAATGACTGACACATTGCAGGTACTTAGAAAAACGCTTGCTCATGTATAATCTATAACAAATTACATACTGTTTCAGAGAGAGAGGGAGATTTGGAACTCAAAATTTAAAAAAAAATGTTAAAAATTGTTCTTGCATGTAATTGGGAAAGAAAGTAAAATATTTTTCATTGAGTGATTTGTTAATTGATTAGTAGGCAGTCTCATGGGAGTTTCATTGACTAGAAATACTCATCAGCTGGTGACATTCATGGATGATAAAATCTCCAAACTTAGTCTGGTCTTTAGACAACAGATGCTAGGACCTGCATTCAAAGCCTTTCCAGTTTGATAGGGTCTGTCAGATACTGATGTTCAATACAAAACAGATGTTTCAATCCCTGACTTCCTCTGTCTCCAGTCCCTGAGCTTTGTAGTGCTGTACCTGTTCACATTTTTGAACTGGTCAAAAAGGACAAGCTGTGTGGTGGCTAAAAAGAGCAATGTTTACCAGCCATTCATCTCCCAGCCATGCTCTCACTTCTATCAACTCCTGATGAGTCACCCAATATTTTTCTCACTCCTCTAATTAACTATGTGGCTCATCCTTCGGGTCTATTAAAGCCAGACTGACATTCACAACGGTTTTCATTGCTTCAACTGAAGAGAACTCTCTACCTGTCCGTTTTTCAGGGGAATGAAGGAGAAAATCATTTAAAATAAAGAAAGATTTTTAAATGACTTGAAAAAGAGGATCGTTGACTTAATCTTGTAAAGCATTCTGGGGAGGTATGAGATGAGATAAATCAGGTTATCTTAAAAAGCTTTTCCCCTGCTTTTTCCTACAATTTGCCCCATTTCAAATTCTCACTACAACAAGACACACAGGTTGAAAAATAAGAGACTGAAAAGAGAGGGTGAGGGAGAGAGACAGACAGAGACAGAGAGAGACAGAGATAGAAACACACATACGGTGTTTTATATATATATATATATATATATATATATATATATATAGAGAGAGAGAGAGAGAGAGAGAGAGAGAGAGAGAGAGAGAGAGACAGAGACAGAGACAGAGACAGAGACACAGAGACAGAGACAGAGAGACAGAGAGAGAAAAGACAAAGAGGAGGAGAGGAGGGGCTAGCTGAGTAAGCACTGGCCCTGGAGTCAGGAAGACCTGAGTTCAAATCCTACCTCAAACACTTAATAATTACCTAGATGTGTGACCTTGCACGAGGCAATTAACCCCATTGCCTTAAATGAAATAATTTAATAAAAAAAGGAGAGAAGAGAACATTAGGAATTGTGCTAAGCGCAATCAAAAAATAGATAGTCCCTTTCCACAAGGACTATGCCCTCACTCTGAACACCAAAAAAAAGAACATTTCCATACACAAAGAATACCAAGAAGAATTCCAGATGAGGGGCGGCTAGGCGGCGCAGTGGATAAAGCACGGGCCCTGGAGTCGGGAGTACCTGGATTCAAATCCGGTCTCAGGCACTGAATAATTACCTAGCTGTGTGGCCTTGGGCAAGCCACTTAACCCCATTTGCCTTGCAAAAACCTAAAAAAAAAAAAAAAAGAATTCCAGATGAAATCACAAATCTCCATTTTATAGTCATAACAAATTTTGCACACTACTTTCAAAATTGTCCTGTATATTGGTGCTTCCTTGTGTTGTCTTCTATGAATTAAAAATATTACAGTAGTCCTCTTTTTGAGAGAAAGGGGCATCTCTGTTGCTAAACCTCTCTCCTGAATAACCTTCCTCAATCAAAAGAGGAAAGAAAAGATTTCTGTAAGAAGTAATTATTCTCATTCAAAAGGAGTTCACTTAGGAGTCATGTCCAAAAAATGTGTTTCTGTTCCCTATTTTTCCTCTCTTTTCTGTCAGGAGATGGATTTCACATTCTTCATCATAAGTCCTCTGAAGATATGGTTGACTATTACCTTAGTTCCTAAGTCCTCCAAAATTATTTTCTTTACAGTGATGTTGGTGTACAAAGTTTTCTTGGTTCTGCCTTTCACTTTTTAAGGGCATTCTGTCCAGGATTTTCTGAAATTGAATCATCATTTTCTTTCTAGGTTTCTTTGAACTCTTGTATTTGCATTTCAAATTTCCTTCTCAGCTCTGCATTTCATTAGAAAAGTCTTCTTTGCTCTTAAAGGTCTATTAGGATTATATTCAGTTTTTCTGAATAAATTAATCTTGTTGTAAATCTATCTGTTGTCTTTTGGAATACTGTTTTCCAAGATCTCTCCTGGTTTTTAGTAGAAGTTGTCACATCTTGTATTATCTTTTTTTTTTTTTTAGTTTTTTTTGCAAGGCAAATGGGGTTAAGTGGCTTGTCCAAGGCCACACAGCTAGGTAATTATTGAGTGTCTGAGGTCACATTTGAACTCAGTTACTCCTGACTCCAAGGCCGGTGCTCTATCCACTGCGCCACCTAGCCGCCTCGATCTTGTGTTGTCTTGACAAAAATTCCTTGTTATTTGAACTATTTCTTTCTGAATACTTGCAGTACTGTTTTTTTTTCTTTGACCTGGGAATCCTATATTTTGTCTACGATATTCTTGGAACTTTTCCATTAAAGAGATGATCTGGGGGGCGGCTAGGTGGCACAGTGGAGTTTTGTCAGAGAAGCCTTCTGCTCTTGCTGCCCCCAGACACAATGGCTTGAAGGCTATACATATCCCAACTCTGGTTGTGCTGGTTCTCTCTTTGATGGAGGGGACCACCCTTTCCTATTATCTGGGGACAGCTGGTTGAGCTTTTCTGAAGTGATGGAATAGAAGATTCATTCATTGAATTTACTTTCTTGATTATTATTTGGTCTTGTGTGAATTTCAGGGTTTGACTGCTGTAGGTGGTATTTAAGAGCTAGGGGGTCTATATCCTAGTCTGATATCCTTCTTGCCAGAACTCTCAGTAGTAGATGAGGCTACTACTGAAAGATTGATTCCTTACCTGATGTTCTAGAGTTTGAAGCACTGGTGGAAAAGTGTGGAGTAGGAGTGGTGTGTAAGGGTGGAGTGGGGATCTAAATCAAGAGGACCATGGAGGACACAGGAGGGAGCAGGTATTCTGAGGAGTTCAGAGTCAGCGTTGGTGCCTTGAGCTAGTGAGAAAGCCAGAACACTTCAAATTGTAAAATAGAGACTAAAAGAGTAACTACAGCAGAAAACTGAGTATATGGTAGATATAAGTCAGTTGCTGAAAGAACTAGCAATACCTGTAAACTAGTAACTAGCTAATATTGTGTCTAAGGGCAAGAATAAAAAATACTGCACTCTCATAATTTCATAGTAGTAATTTTATCTATTTTCTGTATTTCTTCTGCGTTCCTCAGGAGTGTTTGCCAAAGATATTTGCCTCACTTGCCTTGCTCATTACAATTTTCCTTATCTTCTTGGGTGGTAGCGTATTTAATCCAAATCATGGTTTCAGACACTATGTAGTAGATGAATTTTGCTTTCAAAAGTATATTTTAATTCTGACCTCCCCACCTACAGGTGAATTAATCAGGGAAGGTGCAAATTAATGAATAGAAAAATAATTAAATATAAACTTCTGTACAAATTCCTCTTTGACATAAAGGATATTTTTGAGAAATTTACACCTTCCAATATTATGATCACCCCTTTCTATGTACTCAGTAATTATAAATTGCTTTAATATGAATGATAGCTAAAAAAAATTTAGGCTTCTGCCGGGGCTATGATTGTCTGGAGTATTTATGAACACAATAGCACCATATAGAAGTTCGGAGGGAGACTGGTATAGCGGCAGTTCATTGTCCGTGACCCAGTGAGCAGTGCTGGACCTGGATTTAGGAAGATCTGGGTTCAAATTCAGACTCAGACACTTTTTAGCTTTAGGGTTTTAACTTTTGAAAGCCTCAGTTTCTTCAGATATAAATAAAATTGGAATGCTAACAATAGCATCGACCTTTCAGAGTTGCTGGTAGGATCAAATGAAACAAATGAAACAATTTCTGTCAACTTTGATGTGGAATCTAAATACTAGTGCTGGAAAGGTCTTGGAGATCATCTAGTTAAATCCCTTATTTTGCCATTAAGAAGAAGCTAACTCTCATCAAGTTCAAAAGGCTTACTCAAGGTCACACGACCAGGAGTTGGACTTTGAAGCTCAGGTGCTAGTTAGTGTCTTATACCACTCTGTTCATGAGCTGGAGTCAGGGGACACCTAGGGTTAAAGTGCCATAGGACTGAGTTATTATTAGTCTCCAGTTCTTCCCACGACCCCATCTTCTTAATGAATCACAATGAATTCAATTGCTGCCCTATAATTCAAAGTCCTTGTCTAGCATCTTCTCCACCGCCTCCCACAAAAAAGTCAGTATCTTGAGGCCTTGGTAGACAGCAGCGATGAGAGTCATCATCGCCATCAGTGATCATAGGTGATGATATTTTACTATGTTCCAGATACTAGCACTAAAGATGCAAAGAAAGGCAAAAAGCCCTTTCTGCGCCTAAGGATCCCACAGGTGCACGGAGGAGACAATCTGCATAGGACTCGATATACCTATCAGACATACCCACTGTGGATGGAAGGTGATTTCAGAGGGAAGGCGCTAGCGGACGGGGGCCGAGGTAGAGTGGGAAAGGCCTCTTGCAGAAGCGGGGCTTTGAGTGGCGAATCTGGACCGGAATCGGGGCATTCGAGGGATGCAAGCGTTCCCAGGCAGATCCAGGCCCAGAGGGCCTGGGAAGTCTAGACCGAGGCTCCCATACTAGTCTTTCTTAGGATGGAAGCCACAGTGGTAAGATACGCACGCTAAATTTCTTTTCGCATGGGAGAGGGTGGCGTGTGATGTCTGAAGAGGGGATAGTTTTGTGGCCGCGGGCCTTCTCCCCGGCCCGGCATTATATCTCCGGCTGCCGGCCGCCCCCCGGATTGATGCGGAGGGGCTACGTGTCCCCGGGAGAAGCCCTCGCCTTCCCACGCCAAGGCGAGCTCTGCGTCGGGACTGCGCCTCCCGGCTAACGGGCCTCTCCAGGGACAGCCCCGCATCCCTCGGACCCTGCGCCCTCCGGGCCCCCTCCCCCGGGGCCGGGCTGCCTGGCCCCCGGGGCCGCGTTCCTCTCCCTTTGGAGAGCTCTGCGCCCGCCCGGCCTGGGCTGCTGTCGTGGCTAGCGCCAGGCTCCGCTCCCTCCCATCCGCCTCGGCTCCGCGGGGGGCTCCTCTCTGTTGGGGCCGCGGCCCCCCATCCCCCACAGCTCCCTTTCCCTTTTCGCTATGTCACCATGTCGCTCCCAGCCCGGGGCCGGTCCCCGTCCCTGAGCCGCCGGGAGACCCGCCGCCCCCAGTTGGGCCGGGGTTTGGGAGGGAGGGCGGCGGCGGCGGCGGCGGCGGCGGCGGCACCTCCTCCCCTCTCTTCCCTCCCCCTCCCCCCCTCCGGCTCCCCCTCCCTTCTGCCCCTTCCCTCCCCCTCCTCCCCTCTCGCCGCTCCCCTCCCCTCCCCTGCCGGTGCCGCGCAGCGGGGAAGGACAAGGGGACTGCGGCGGGCCGGCGCGGACCCCGGGCACTTGGCGCACCGGGGATCGGCCCCTCCGGAGCCCGCTCGCCCCCCGCGCCCCGCTCGCCCCTCGCCGCTGCGTCCCGGGCGGGCTGTCGCCGCATGGTGCTGGCCGCAGCCATGAGCCAGGAGCCGGAGACCAGCGGCCGCGAGCAGCCGGACAGAGATGCCCGCACCCTGGCTGCCTCCGCCGCCGCCGCCCCCCCGGGGCTCCTGGGACCCCCGGGCCCCCGAGGAATGCAGCAGCCGCTGCTGCCGCCGCCTCTGCCGCCGCCGCCGCCGGCGCCCCAGGCCGCTTTGCCTCAGATTCTCCAAAAGTAAGAAGATGGGGAGAATGCCTCTGTGGTGTGCGTGTGTGTGTCTTTGTGTGTGTGTGTCTGTGTGTCTGTGTGTGCGCGTTTGGGGAGAGGCACACCCTGTAGATACCCCCCTCCTTTGCTTCATCCTCCACCCCAGATGGTATTTTTGCTGTGCTTTCTCTAGCGCTCATGACCAAGACAAGTTTTCTTGAGGGGAGATAGGCCCCTTATTTCAATTATTCTGGCTCTGCGTGTGTCTCTTGTCTAGGTATCTGTCTCTTTGTGTGTGTTTGTGTTTGTGTGTGTATGTGTGTGTTTGTGTGTTTGCGGGGATGGGGGTGGGGGCGAGAAGGGAAATACCTTCTCGCACATCAATCCATAGGGTACAGACAGACCTGTTTCCCCATCTTCTTGTCCTCCCTATTCAAGGGATGTTCCTGGATTTCTTCCAAGCTGGAACAACTCAAATTGGAGGAAAATCACAGCAGAGCAGCTCGCCTTTTGGTGAGCTCCCGGGGAGCTTCCCTGGGGCATGAGGATGTTGGTGTGTACTGTTTTTGTATGCGTCGTGTGTCACATACACACACACACACACACACACACACACACACACACAAAATTCCTTTAATTGTAGGCAGAGAACAAAACGAGGAGGTTGGGTGATGGTGGGTGATGAAGATAAGAAGCAATTCTGTTTGTCTTAGATTTTTCCCAAATAAAGACAAACTCCTTTCTCAGGAAGATCCTCTTCACCAGAGGAACTCGGGCATAGAAAGCTATTTTCTCGCATTTATGTCGAATGCCATCTTGTAGTCATTGTGAAAGAAGTCACTTTGGGGGTTCTCCTTTTTTTGGAATGTAAGTAGTTGGTAGTTTGTGGATGGTAAAATGTTGAAAACATTTTAAAGGTCAATTGGGAAAGGAGAATAAGCAAAAAAATCAAAGGTAGCATGAATTATTTTTGCTCAGTTTGAATTTTTCAGGCAATGGTTTTAAGGCCTACTGGGCTGATACCTTTCTGTATTCCTTTCGAGATATTATGAAGTATTCAAAATTATCTTTAAGGAATGTTAGAAGATATGCATGTGAAGTATGTGAGAGAAACAGGGCAACCAGAGAATTATATAAGAATTTAATACAGCTTTATATCGAACATACATGGAAGATGTGATCTAAGGTCCCATCCAAGACGATTCAAAAAAAATTGTTTTGGCACTTGGAATTGCAAAAAACTTAATTAAAATGTGTTAAAAAGTGTGCAACCATTATGAATAAGTGACACTAAATTTAAATTTAGTTGTTTTGAGGACTCCCATAAAGATCAGTGAAAGAAAAAAGGAAAATTTATGTTTGTCACCAAAGTTCTTTGATATCATGACATCTGCAGAGTGTTTTCAGATTTGTTTTTGGAGTGGCAAAGTAAATAGTTTCTACAGTAATAAAATTGGCTGTCGTGTTTCACTAATAACCACTTTTTTCTTTAATTGAACATCTTGTGAAACTTTCAACAGTTGGTGACTTTGGAAATGAATAGTTTTATGTAATTGATTCTGTTTTTCTGAAAGCGTAATTGTTATTTCAAATATGGTTTGAAGTATATTTGACAAATCATGTAACTTAGTATTTTAACCCTCAATGAAGACATAAATTATTCCAAGAAAAATGTTTCAATATAATTGGATTTTTTGAAAACTAAATTAACTATTGTTAAGTAAATTTTTTTCTAATATCCTTATTGGAAGAACCAACATGTAAAGTGAATTTTTTAAATGATGTAGTTCGCTGAAATTATTTAAGCATAATAATTAGTAAACTTTTGTGCCCTTTATTTTAAATTTAAAAAAGGGAAAATTTATTTTTATAAAATCCATATACGCATGACTATTTGTGAAATGTAGCTTGATTCTGAGGGTTTTGGAGGAAATCAATCACTTAAAATTGAATTTTAATTGCCACATATGTACAGTAATCCACTCCCCCAAGCCTTCCTCCTCATTTAAAGAAGCACATCTTTGGAATGTATCATTTAAAAAAAAATAAGAGTGAGTTTTTCAAAGATGGCCCTGATGCCTGTAATACTAGTTGTAGGCATCAAGGAATACTTTTCTTCTTTTGGGTCTGGGTAGTAGCACAAAATGCAGGTGCAAAGCCCAGGGCCCAATGAATTTTTGTCCGTGAGAGATGATGTTTATGCTTCAGAATCTTTCTTTAGAAGGATGATTTGGGACCTGTCATCCCCTCTCCACACGCTCAAATACCATTGGAACCAGGCATAAAATGGCAAGCCTTACAGGTCCATCTTAAATGCGCTGAAATTCAATCTGGTTATTTTGAGGCAACGTTTGCATAATTCAATCTGAGCTTCCATCTTTATATTATAATTAGTCGCTCTTTACACCGCCATCTTTGAAAAAAAGGTTATAGAGAGTGTTAAACTCCACCACAAAGTTGAACAATTCAACTTTTTTTAGTTGGCATGTATTTTGAAGGGAAGTTAGTAAATTTACCGTTTTTATAAAATTCTCAATGAGAGAAATATATAGAGATTTCAAATGTTTTTAGGTGACTTCCCCCCCTCCTATTTACAAAGTAAAGTAAGTAAATACATTTGTGGAGAGGGATTTCAATCTGCTTAAATAAGATGGATACAATAATCTGTTGATTTGAAGGACTATGGGAATATTTTCATCTATTACTTTGTTAATATTTGCCGACATTTATCAGTAAAGTTTAAGGTTGATAAAATATGGGTGTAGCCTCATAATCTCATCCAGCATTACAGACATGTAACAAAGAATCTGAAATGTGACTAATGGAAACCAGTATCATTTTTTATTGTAAAAGCATATTACAAAACCATCATCATTTATCTTTGTTTTATTGAAGCAGAAGTTTTTTGTTTTGTTTTGTTTCTTGGTCTATCATGGACCTCTTTGGCAGTCCGATGAAAACTATGGACCCGAATTTTCAGAATAAGTTTTTAAAATTTATAGTTGAAGGAAATGCTAAATTTCAGTTAGAGGTTAGTGAAAATATATATTTTTTTCTGATCGAAGTTCACAGACCTCCCTGAAATCTGTCTACAGATTTACAGATTGAGAAACCCTGTGGGAGAGGTTACTACTTTTCAGTATGTTTTGCTTCCTATTATGCTATAAGAATTTTGAGTGTTGGTTCTATCCTACCCTCTCCCTACCACCCTCCTTTGGTAATTAAATCAGTAGGAGGTTGCAGTCACTTAAAAGATAGTGATAATCATACTTTTTGTGTGATAATGCTTTACACTTTAAAAAAATCGGTGAAAGGAAATTGAAAGCATAGTCTTATAAATGAATGACTTTGACAGAGGGTCATCATAGTAATACACGAAGGAGATCTATGTATGTTTAGAAAATCAGAAGCTAAATTTTAATGACTTGACTGACAAGAAGTACTTATTTTGATACAAAACAAAGACATATGGAATGGGCAGTAAATGTGACTGGACTGTATACAGATTCTTTTTGCTGAGAAAGTCCTAATATTTTCTTTCGAACCGTATAAAATATTTTACTTGCTATTCAACTCCGTTTTCCTAATGATTTATATGATTTGTGCTGTTGTCAAAATAAAAAAATATATTCTTGTTGAAGAATCCTCCTAAAAGTGAAATAGTCAGACCATTCTTACCCAAAGAGCATAGAAATTATAAAAATTATTATTATGAGGTGAATGCATTTTTATGGACAAATTTGGACAAACTTATGGACAAATGGAAAAATATGGACAAATTTATGGACAAATGGACAAATTTTCTAAAATATATGATTATGAGATGTAGCTGCATGTATGGGACTTATGTGTTTAAATACGATATTTCTAAGTTTATTGGTTTTTAAAATGTATACATGTAAAATAACAAATGTTTGTTTTGTCTTTCATAGACTGAATCACTTACTTTTGTGGATGGATCATGAAAACACTTTGTCTCCTATTTGTTTTCTAACATTAAAAGTTATGAATAACAGTGAGATGAGATACCTTTACTATCTTCATAACAGGCAAAGTGGACATCTTATTTTAAAGTAGAAATCATGAAAAGTACTAAGTAATTTCAGATATCTGTAGTTTTGTTCATTTTGAATTTATTCCCTAACGTTCTGCCTTTAAGAGTAGGGGCAAGATGCAAGCAACAATAATAATAGTTTGTAGCAAGGGTCTTTAACTTTGAAAGACATGCTTAAGATTTGTATCTAGAATTTAGGGAAGGAAATTAAGAGTTTGCCAAAGAAGAAAATTACCTAAATAGTGATGTTTTGTGCTTTTCAAGATAAAAAAATTTTATCTTTAAAAAAGAAAGAAAATTTCAGACATCTATGCTTTAAAATTTTCATCCATTTGGGCCAGTTTTAGGTTGAAACAAGGATACACATATTGGAAGAATTTTGGAAAATTGAAATACCATCTTAAAGTACACATAAAACAGGCATTCAACAGGGAAAAACATCTGATTGGGTTAAGTCGCTTTACTCAAAAGAGGGAAGGATAGAGGCAAACTTAATTCCTGGCTTCCTATAGTCTCTTCTAGTCTAGGAAGACTAAGAGACAACAACAGGTTTTTTTTGGGGGGGGTAGCTTTTTTTTATTATTTTTAGGAGAATTAGTTTTTTATTGTCCATTTAGCACACAGGATTGGTATTTAGATGATAAGTGTAGTTATCCAGTTAGGAGCTTTTTTCAAGTCCCTAGAGAGGTCAATAATATGAAATGTGGTGCATTATACTCTTTAGTCATGGTAAGGGGCTTTATTACACATGGTGCACAGAGTTGTTATTAAACTCTTTTTAAACTGGTGTCACGGGGGAAAAGAGCTGTTTCTCTATATGTGCACTTATTCTTTTATCACTTCTGTTTTGCATTTTTCTTGCCTTTTAGCTCAAGGTGTTATTCAAAGTGAAGTAATGCCAAACTGATAAGATTTTATCCCCTTTTTATTGTCTTTGTTCCCTTTTCTCCTCTTTCTTTGCTCCTTCCTTCCTTCCTTCCTTCCTTCCTTCCTTCCTTCCTTCCTTCCTTCCTTTCTCTTCTTCCTCCTCCTCTTTCTCTCTTCTTCCTCCTCCTCTTCCTCTTCCTTCTCTTTTCCTCTTCCTGCTCCTTTTCTTCTTCCTCTAAATCAAATCCAATATCCACCCCCCCCCCCCGCCTTTCCCTGTCTAGTGGTAAGGATTAATTCTCAATAAATAACCTAGTACAATCAGATTAATAACAGAGTAAAAAAAAAGCAATATTGTAATGATGTTGGATCTTGCATTTGATCCATTATAGAAAAAAATGAAAATTTTGTAACTGGCCTGAAGTCCCAAAGGGAGAAAAATATGAGCATTTCATCAATCTACTTACCTCCAGTCCACCTTGAATGTCAGGAGCTGAAAAAGGACTCTGATTCCACAATGTCCTATTTAATTTGATTTTTATTGCCAGTCACAGCAATGACTGTGAGGGCCCAACCAACATGCACATATTTTTGTACATTTTAGCATGTGCTAAGTTTTATTTCTGTAATGGATGATAACTGTATTTAGAGTTAGAATGTGAAAAACTTGTGCAGAGATCAAACTAGAGTAATCAGTATTTCTAGAATAAGAGTAAAGAAGCTAAATGCATGGTTCATACAAAGAAGTATATGACAAAATAGCACGGAATTACCATTTTATTCCATCAAAGTTGACTTGGTTTCGGATGTATGACCGTTTTCTCTATGGGAAACCCAATATTTCTCTTTTGCAGTTCCCACTGGTGAGAAGGCTGGGAAATGTTTGCTTTAATTAAGAAGTTGGATTTTTAATCGGTTGTGTGAATTTGATCTCTGAAACTGTGGAGGGGATGTTAGTGCTGTGCAGATGTGTGCTTTTGCATGATGGGTGGTCAGAATAGAGCAGAAATAGGAAAGATAGAATGATTCATTCTTTTACAGAGGAGATGTAGTTGCTTACGGTTGGGTTCATCACTGTTATTTGGGGAGAAAATAGGAAAATATGTTATTTTAGTTTGACTTCGTGCACAGGCAGTCAATAACCACTGTTTAAAGACTTCCCAGTCACATAATGAAATCATATTCACCAATTTTCCCTTTCCGCTCATCTCTTCTGGTCTTGCAAAGTTCCCGGGTGATTTATGAGAAAACTTTTTCCTCTTGCTGACAGAAAATCAGTAGGGGTAGTGGTGGTATACATTGTGGCTAATTCAATTTATAGGCAAGAAGGGGACAATTGAACAACTTGTCTTAAACAGTAAGACCACACCATATAGTTCACATTGCTTTCTGAAGGCTTCTCTTGTATTTGGAGGTAGAAGCTGCAGACTTAGTGGTATGCATGGACTGGATTTTCCCCCCTGAAAACAATTTTCATGCTTCTTTTCTACTTCATATTGCATTTCGTTAAGGATGCCCCTGAATTGTCATTTTATCTAGACTCTTTCTTCACACTTGATTTTCTCTTGATTAAAACAATCATCTCAAATTGGAAAACCACCATGTGTTGTTGAGATATTTTAAATATTTTTTGGAAGGGGCAATAACATAATAGTTACTTTTCTTTATGCACATCATAAACATTATAAACATCACTACATGGTTTCATTAATTTAAGGGAAATATAGTCTAATGACTACATTTAATATTTAATTATAATAATAATAATTATAAATATGTTATTATTTAATAATAATCATAGTAAAATTTTGCTAAGGATCTAATTTAGTGAATTAAAAATTTATTCTGAAGGATAATAATAAAATTTTATTTTGGAAATGATAAAAAGTAATCTAGTCCAGCCTCTAGTCAAATCATGATTCCCTTCTATAACATCCTTAAGAAATGGTTGTCTGCAATCTGAAGACTTCTGTGACAATGAATTGACTACTTTTCAAAGCAATCCATTCCTCTTTTGTGCAGTTCTAATTATTAGGAATCTTTTACTTAAGTTGAAACAAAATGTGTGGTTCTATAATTCCCACCTGCTGGCCATAGATCGCTTACTAGAAGACTAATAAGCCTTGTCTGTTTTCTACATATTGACCCTTCACATATTTAAAAACAACACTCATGTCCCCTTCAATCTTCTCTTCTATTGGCTAAACAGAGTTCTTTCACATAATCCTTATAAGCTTTCCTAAATTTATTGCTGGTTGGAGTGAGAAGATAGTCTTTTGTGTAATGAGGTAAGAGGGTTTGGGTGATTTTATTTTGAAGATGTATTAACAATAGTCTTTTGAATAGATGAATTGTTGTATCAAAAAGTTTATCTATTGCTAGAGTTGGTCATGTATAAGAAATGAGTATCTTCCCTGAAAATTAATCCCAAACAAAATAATGCCATTAAGTCAATCATAGGAAAAAGAACACTGCATTGGGAGTCTTGAGGTTTGAGTTTGAGAGCTGGTTTTGCTGTTTATTAGATGTGTGACCTAATGCAGGGAAAGGCGGGGGGGGGGGCTGGATATTGGTAATTCCATAGCTTTGCCACCTCTCTGGTCTTTAGTTTGACTTCTGTAAAATTGGTGGAATTAAGTTGTTTCTAAGGCTGAAATCCTAGAACGGTATGACAGAACATGTAAAATATTTAGTGATCTTCATAAACTATAGGAGTATCTATCTATCTATCTATCTATCTATCTATCTATCTATCTATCTATCTATTTATTTAACTTAAAAACATTTAGGTGTATGGGCAAGTATTTATAAGGGTCACACTACCTGAATTAATCTTAGTTTATCTCAGTTTCCTGAACTGTAAAATGGGGCTGATAATAATAGTATTTTCCCCCAGATTTATTGTGAGGATCAAATGAAAAATAATATTTGTAAAGGGCTTACCACAGTAACTGGTACATAGTTGGTGCTTTATGAATGCTTATTCCCTCTCTATACGCTAAATAAAAAGTGAAAGACCAGATAAATGCTTTGTTGTTATTGCCAAAGAGAACCACTTATGGCCTAATTCCTTAACTCTGTATGTACGGTAATGTTAGGGGAAAAAAAAGTTAGATAATATATTTTTTTTTCAAAATTTGGGATTTTTCAGTTCCAATTTTGGAGTTTAGTTCAGAAGTTCAAGTTCAATTCAATTTTGGAGGACCAGATTGTAATGATTTTAGTTTACAAAAAATATCATATTTTTACTTAAGAAAAAAGTCATCAATGATTATATGTTTAATATGGACCATGGTATGCTAGAGTTAGAATTAAGACTTTTCTTTGATAGGAAGTTTGTGAGGCATGTAAAAGCATTAACAATATGTGCTTGTATTGAAATCAGTATTTACTTTGCATTCATTTCTATTGTACTTTGAACAGGTGCTGTTCACATATAGGCACAACAGAAAATGTCCTTTTGCTTCTGCAGAAAACTTCCAGAATTTTTCGGCTTCTTCTTAGGGGTGAGAAAGCCTCCCGTCAATTGATATTGACCTGAATCTTACTTATGTGACTTATTTTTTTACTTTAAGCCTGCAGATGCCATTAACTCACTCACATTGTGCTGTCATTTCTCTAGCAGCTACATAGTTACTCTTATTCACCTTGTCCTAGGACATTATAGAATCTTCATTTAATACCTGAAAAGTCCTAAAAGAGACCAAGCCTTTGAGAAAAGAAAGGAGATGAGGTCTATTGTGATTTAAAGTTTATTTTTTAAAAATATTTTTTTCAAATTTAGACTGGGTTTAGACTGGCTAGTCCCTTTACTTATAATCCTTAAATCCATTCTCTTCATTTTACAGATGAAAAAAACTAAGACTCAGAGGCATAAAGTGATCTGCCCAAGGTCATGCTATGAGTCAGTGTCAGATTTAGTACTAAAACCTAGATTTCCTGAATTCTAGACCCATATGTTTTATACTACACTATGCTTTTCAGGGTTTCTAGAAATAGAGAAAGTAACAGAACCTGGTTATTAATTTTAGGCATTGATCTTTTAGCTCTGGTCTGCCAGACTTCCCCCAACATGATTCAGCAAAATGTCCTTCCATATTTCTAATCAACTCTTTGCCTTTCCTAGGTTCCCCTAATCATGGGCTTGTCTTTCCACACCTTGGCAGTAGATTTGCTCTCTCAAGGTCACCTTCCAAATGCTGTCCTCTTGCCAAGCAGAAATTTAGCATCACCCTGTCTCTTTTGAGCTCAAGGTTAGCTTTCAATGAACATGCAGTTGAGATCTCTTTAATGGGCAGAAAATACACACTCTTGTTTTCCTGAAGGCATTCTATTATTCTTCTTTTTAACACTGAAAAGAATGATGTTTACAGTGGAATTACTTTTACTATCTTTATTAATCAGAAAATAATTTAATTTACTGATCTAAAGTTTTTTTGCACATACTTGCAATGACTATTCTACATAATTATTATTTTAGTTTTATTATTATACTATAATTTTAGTCCAATATTGTAGATAATTTTCTGGATTATGTACCTGTAACTGAGATGGAATTGGAGAATTAATTTAAAACAGAATACATGGGGTGATGAAACCAAAAAATCTAATAGATCAAGCTTTACTTATTTCTATTAAGAACAAAATCCTATGCTAAGAGTTGTTGGGGATACAAAAGTAAGAAAGACATAGAGGATGGGCTTCCTTATGGAGCTTACAGACTTACAGACTACATTAGGCATGTACAAAAATAATTAATATAATATAGAAAATAACTGAGCAAGAGAATTGCAAACTGATATGGAATAACAAATAATACAAACCTGCATTTTAGAAATGAAACATATGTGCCAACAGATATTTCATTTCAGAGTTTTCATTAGCCCTAATGAAAACTTGATGGTGTCCTGTCACTGGATTGTTCTCAGGGTCTGGCTCTATCAAACCTCTTAAGCTGAAATCTAAGTTCAACAAGGAGGAATATAACATTTAAAAAAATCCATATGCCAGATAGTAACATCCTTGTTAACTAAAATTAAATAATTAGAGGCTATTGAAACTTTTATTATCCTTTCCAGTGTTTCAGATTCTCTCTTAAGAATCTTGAGACTGGCTTGGCTCTTTCATGAAGTATTTATCAACTAATTCAGTCAGTTACTTGCCCAAGCTGGCTTAAAAATGGGTGATGAGCTGCTATGTAGTCTAATCTAGGAATCTCTTGGAGCTTGTTGCTGACTCCCACTTTGTTCATCTTTTTAAGATTTAAGTTACATATCTATTTTTACATACTCCAAATAAGTATCCTTGGTCCCATACACAAAATAGGAGGGGAGGACTGTAATAAAAAGAACCCCATACAAGGAATTAGTGAAACAATTGCATTTTAGACTTGGCTTTGCTGATGACCAGTAAACCACATGCTTTCATTTCTTCACCAATAAAATGTGTCATAGAAATAATAAGATTTAGAGCTGGAAGGTTCTTTTGAGAGCTTCTTGTTCAAGTTTCATTGTACAGATAAAGAAACTGAATCCAAGATCACATAGGTAGGAAGTAGTTAGATAATAATAATAATTCAAAAGTAGGTTTGTTAACTTCAAATCCTGTGATTTATTTACTGTTCCGAAGTGACTGCCAGCCTGACAGGAATACTTTAAGAATAAAAATGATCATTTTGGTAAAAGACCTGGATTTGGGGGCAAAGCAGAAGCAGATAAGGAAGTCACATGTAAATTCAAGTCACTGTATGATTACTACATTGTTTTAAATACTTACATCTTTGATATAAATGTAGACACTAGGAAAAACATAACAATCGATAAATAGAAACTTTTACTACAAATATATGTATGCAACTATTAATAATTTAAAAAATAAGAAACTTAGCGAAAGACCTTTGATTTTAGGTGGTTTGGTTCTATGCTCTTATTTTAAGCTGAAATCCATACTCCCATTTTAAATTCCACAAGCAGATATAACCAGGCATATGATATGCATGACTGGCAAGACCTGAAATTGAGGCTAGGCAGAGAGTATATAAACAGCTGTAATCCTCTCAGCATGTGCTAAAATAATAGCAGATAGGATCATTTGATTCAGAAATTAAGTGTATGCCAGGATGCCCTAGGTCTCTGCCTCAGTTCAGAAAACTGTAAAATGGGGACCTTAGATGTCAATTAATCTCAACCTTTTGAGGCCTGGAGAAGGAAAGTGATATGCTTAAGAACAAGGCAGCTAATTAGCGACAGAGTTAGAACCCATGATTCTTGCTTCCCTGTGCTAGTTTTCAAGAATAAGAGTTAAAGTTTCATTGATTACAAATTTCAATTGAATTTTCATTTCATGTAATTTTAAATCTGTTTTAGAGATTATTGTATGATAATTATATAATAAGATATGTTAAATGCCCACTGTGTTTAGGATGAGATGGGTAAAGGATGGATTGTCCCTACATTTTAGTAGAGAGAAAAGAAACATATAGACAGACATACGTGTATAGTACTGGAGAGTACAAGAATGAATAGCACAAGAGGGTTGTAAACAAGACTAACCAGTGCCATAGTCTAAGAGGTTACTCATGTCAGGTGGAGGGCATCAGAATTGGTGGTTAGAGCAGGAATTCTTAACTTGAACTTGGTTTTGTTGGTTTGCCCTGTTCTGGGGAAATTGACTTCCTTTTGTAATTCTGTATATTTTATTCTACTTATTTAAAAATATTCTGAGAAGGGGGTCATAGGCTTTATCAGATAGTCGAAGGAAGTCTGTAAAATAAAGAGGGTAAAGAATACTTGATTTAAAGGATATATCATAACTCAAGAGTTAAAAGGAAATTTGGCAATCATATAGCCCAGTCCACTCATTTTGTAGCTAAGGAATCTGAGCTGACCTCTTTTAGGTTATAAGGGTAATAATTAGGAGAACCATGCCTTGATTCCAGATTCCTATATCCTGTACAACTGTTTCCAAAAGTTCTATAACAGTGGTTCATTAAAAAACCAAACAACAAAAAAAGATTACCCATGTACTTTTCATTAAAAAAAAAACTGCAAATAATCTTGGTATTTTATTTTTAAAAAGTCAAGAATTTATTATATGCCAGTATAAAATAGGATAAAATAATATAAATAATTGCTGCACCCCTTTCACTGACATAGAGTCACAGATTTAATAATAAAAGAGATATCTGAAAGTTCTGACCCGATATATACTTCATTTGGGGCACCTGGGTGGCTAAGAGGATAGAGTGCTGGGTCTGGAGTCACTAAACCAGAACTTCTTTTTCATCTAAAGTTAAATATATTTTTCTTTGAAAACTGCAGTGTGGAGTTACACTGTCAGAGAAGAAAATGTAATTGTGTTTTTGGGGGCTGCTCCTAGTGGGCTGTCAAGACTGAAGTTGATCATTGACCATCTGTTATTTCCTGGGACATATAGAGTTTATGGAAGAGTTTGGTAGGATTTTAAATCTCAGCTTTTAATCTAAGGGACCCAGAAACACATCTCCTGGACCTCCAGTACTTCTTGAAGAAGGCAGAACTACAATAGGTAGCAAAAACCTCTGTGGCACAACAGAATTGGGGCTGGTGTCCACCAGCTAGATATTAAAAACCAGATACTTCCAAGTAATTTCTTCCTGCTGACCCAGAAAAGATTCCCAATGGCACTCACTCACAACCTCTCTCCGTTCATCTTCACCTGACTTTTTATGTCTTCTCAACAACTGCTGTGCTTTTTTTTCGGGTGGAAGTGAAAACTAGTCAGTAAAAATAGATAAATGATTATTAATAGGAAGTTAAAAAAATTCAGGAAATCACCCACAGGATTACATAGCTCTACAGTAAAACACAGATTAGTATGAATAAAAAATTCCAATGAAGTAGCTATATTATTCATATATGCATGTATACTTTCATTGGTCTGGAAAAAGCTTCCATATTTCAAAAAATCATAACTTCAAATAATGCGAAATAAAATACATGTGACCATCTCAGAATATTTATTATTAGCACTAATTGGGATGTATGTGTATTTGTTTTTTAAATTACATTTTTATATCTTTTGTTTTGTTTCACATTTATTTGAGATATATTCTTCCCCAATTTTGATACACAACAAAATGTCCTTTTTTTTTGGTGAGGCAATAAGGTTTAAGTGACTTACCCAGGGTCACACAGCTCGTAAATATCTAGTATTTGAGGGCAGATTTGAACTCAAGTCTTCCTGATAACAGGTCTGTTGCTCTATCCACTGGCCACCTACCTCTCCCAAGTTTTTCATTTTTAATGAATTCTAAAACAAGACAGAGAAAAAAGGAGCTCAACAAGAATAATGCATTAACCATTTCTGATATTAAATATAGTACTTTGTATCCATCATTCCCTACCTCTCTGAAAGGAAAGGAGGGACATATTTTTCTCAACTCATTTCAGAAGTCAAACTTCTTAATTTTACTTACAGTTTTCAGGTTTTTTTAAAGTTTATAATTTTTATTGGTAATTCTTGTTTTTGTATCACACTCTTATTTGAATATATCTTTCTTTGCCACAGTCATTTCTTTTAAAAAAATTTAAAAAGAGGAAAAACAGCAGTTGAACAAAACTAATACATTGACTATGTATGTCAATATATAGTATTCCACGTTTATAGTCCCACCCACCTCTGTAATGAAGTGGAGAGCTATATTTTCAAGTCTATTTTCAAAAATACTTTATTTCTCTTTTTTCAGGATCCTACATTCTAGTTAAACTGGCCTTATTATTCTTTCTCATACATGATCTTCCATTTTCCTTCTTCATGCTTTTTTCATATCTACAATATACTTTCTAACCTTTGCCTTATAGCCCTTACTTCTTACAAAATGCAATTTACATGCAAATTAAAGCTTCTCTGAGGTACCACCTCACACCTCTCAGACTGGCCAATATGACCAGAAAGGATAATGATCATTGTTGGAAGGGATGTAGGAAATCTGGGACACTATTACACTGTTGGTGGAGCTGTGAACTCATCCAACCTTTCTGGAGAGCTATTTGGAACTACGCCCAAAAGGTAACAAAAATGTGCATACCCTTTGACCCAGCAATACCACTACTGGGTCTATATCCTGAAGAGATGAAGAAAAAGGGTAAAAACATTACTTGTACAAAAATATTTATAGCAGCCCTGTTTGTGGTGGCAAAGAATTGGAAATCAAGTAAATGTCCTTCAATTGCGGAATGGCTTAGCAAACTGTGGTATATGTATGTCATGGAATACTATTGTTCTGTTAGAAACCAGGAGGCATGGGAATTCAGGGAAGCCTGGAGGGATTTGCATGAACTGATGCTAAGTGAGATGAGCAGAACCAGAAAAACACTGTATACCCTAACAGCAACATGGGAGTGATGATCAACCTTGAAGGACTTGCTCATTCCACCAGTGCAACAATCGGGAGCAATTTTGGGCTGTCTGCAAAGGAGAGTGCCATCTGTATCCAGAGAAGGAGATGTGGAGTTTGAACAAAGTTCAAGGACTATTCCCTTTAATTTAGAAAAAAAACAGATATCTTATTGTCTGATCTTGTTACCTCTTAGAATTCTTGTCTCTTCTCTAAGGATATGATTTCTCTCTCATCACACCCAATTTGGATCAAGGTACAACATAGAAACAAAGTAAAGACTGACAGATTGCTTTCCGTGGGGGGGTGAGGGTGGGGGGAGGGAAGTAAGATGGGGGGGAAATTATAAAACTCAAATAATATCTTTAATGAAAATTAATAATAAAAAAACCAAAATGCAATTTACACATCTTTTTCTACATGAAGTCTTTCCTTATCTATATCAATGACTAGTACCTCCTCTTCTTAATGACCTTGAATTTGTTTATATGTATTCTGTATGGACTTTTTCATTTATATAAATGTCATTTCTCCTCATGGAATACGAACTCTTCAAGAATAGGGATTCTTTTTATTTGTATCCCAGAAGCTAGTACAGTGTCTGACACATAGTTGTTGATTGATTCTTTGGGGCCAAGATTTGTCATTGTAATTATTATAGTATATAACATGTGTTTTTTTTTAGTTGTTCTTTTCATTTACATTGATGTAGCCACTTGTACATTGTTTTCCTGGTTGGGCTTACTTCATTCTTCATGTAATACTTCTCTGAATTGCTTGAAACTTTCATTTTTTAAGATTAGTATTTCATTATTTCATTACATTTAGGTACTACAATTTTTTTTAGCTATTCCTCAATCCATAAATTTTCACCTGAAGTACTGAATAGATTAATTTTTATTACATTAAGCCTGATATGTTTAAAAATAATTTTATTTTTATTCAGAACTTAAAACATAAAATATTTCCATGTACATAGCACATAAAAGATGACATATGAAATCATGAATATCTATTTGATGCTTCTTTCTTTAAAAATTATACAATACATTCACACATTACTTTTAAAATTGTTCTCCCTGAACTTTCTTCTGTTCTATTTTGTGCAATCAAAAATGTTTCAATGACCCATTTTTAAGGTGATCATTATTGTTAACCTCTCTCCCCAACCTTTCCTTCTTTAAAATTAGAGAGGAAAAAACTTCTTGTAATAAGTAAAATTAAACTAAACAAATTCCACATAATGGTCATGCCTAAAAACATGTATATCTTTTTGCATCATATAATTTCATCCCTTATATCAGATAATTTCATCATATCTCTATCTGACCCAGCATGGCATCCTTGGAGAGAAAAAGGAGAACTCATGTGCCAGGCATATCAAACTACCTCCACTTCCTCCATCACCACCTTCTCTCAGTCCTTGATGGAAATATCCCAGGACTCTGATCTCAAGAATTTTGAGAACAGCAATATCTTCCAGACTATTGGTACTTCTTCCTGCCATTTCCTTACAACCATTATTGGAGGGGGAGAATGGTCACTTTGAAGAAGGGACACTCCTTTCTTACCACCACAGAAATTAGAGATATGTGCAGATCTCATCAGTTTGCTTGGCTGATATAGATTCTCCCCACAAAGGAATATAGGGATTTTCCTCTGGGAAAATAATGATGGCATGTAAAATAAGTATCTTGAAGAGATTGTGGAGCCTGAGTAGATATACAGTAACTGCTTCTGGCTGATTAGCCATGCATTGAAGACAAACTTTTTAAAATTAATTTGTATTTGTTTTCCGATTATATACAGTTGTAGTTTCTACCTATCATTTTTTGTAAGATTTTGAATTTTAGTTTTTCCCACCCTCCTTTCCCTCCCCTAACTCCCAATAGAAGGCAGAATGATAATCTTTACATTGTTTCCATGCTATATATATTGATCAAAATTGAATATGTTGAGAAATAAATCATATCCTTGAGGAGAAAATAAAATATTAGAGATAGCAAAATTATGTAGTATATAAGACACTTTAAAAAAAATTGAAGGTAATAGACTTTGGTCTTTATTTAAACTTCACAGTTCTTTCTCTGGATATAGATGGTATTTTCCATCAAAGGTACTCTAAAGTTATCCCTGATTATTGCATTGATGGAATGAGCAAGTCCACTAAGGTTGATCATCACCTCCATGTTGCTATTCTGGTGTACAGTGTTCTTCTGGTTCTGCTCATCTCCCTCAGAATCAGTTCATGCAAGTCTTCTCAGGCTTCTCTGAAATTCCATCCCTCCTGATTTCTAATAGAACAATAGTGTTCCATAATGTACATATACTACGATTTGTTCAGCTATTCCCCAATTGATGGACATTCACTCGATTTCCAATTCTTTGCTTCCACAAACAGGACTACTATGAATATTTTTGAACAAGTGATTTTTTTTTACCCTTTTTTCATGATTGAAGAGGAAACTCTTAAAATTGACTTTAGAGGCTTTTAAAAAAGGTCTTTTCAGCTACTTCCTATTTTGCCTTGAGGGAATCTTAATAACTCTTTCATTCATAGCATTCAGTTGTGGGAGGGCTACCTTATGAGTTCAAAAAGTTTGGAGGGGTTCCTTGGCATTCTGATATTATAGATTCCTTAGGTTTTGCAGCCAGTGTAGCCAGGTAGATCTTTGTGAGCTAGGGAAATTGTAGTTGAAGTGCTGGCTCATGTGACAGTCATAGCACACTCAGGCATGAACTTGGTGGGACTTGGTTATATATGAATTAAGTTTAGAAACCTATTCTTCAGAGACGAAGGAGGTATAGGATCATGGTGTGCATCCCATGTTTTTCTGGGAGGGATATATATATTTGTTTTTTCTATAGCTTCAAAATAAATAAACTAAAGTAAAAGCTAATTGTGGATAAATGCTAGTAACTATCTCCTGACAATGGGGGGAATGTAACTAAATGGGGCTTGAGCTAGTGGTAGTAGAGAAGAGAGAAATCCCAATCTGAGAATTACTTCCTGAAATGCCAAATAGTAGACCTAGCAACCTAGCTCATCAATCTTACCTGCTGACCAATTGGCAGAGAAACTCAAAAGTCCTGGAATTTACAGCACCCTCCAGACCATAAACTTTACTTCCATCCCAACACTTGAAGTCATTGTCTGGAGAACCATCTCCTGTGATGGTAAAACCTGGCAGCTGCATTTGGGGATTTTATAGCCACAACTACCAAAGATCTAGAAAAGTAAGTTCTCACCATTAAAATTCTTGTCATGTCAAATGGTGCAAATATCAGAAACTGATAATGATTTTTATCACTAAAAAAGATGCATCTACTTTGCTGCTGTACCCTAAGAACCTTTTCTTTCTGACTTGCAACTGAAATTTCCTCCATTTTATCTTCTTCATTAGAAAGTGTTTCTTCTCCATTAGAATGTGAGCTCCTTGAGGGCAGGTAGGATGGCTAGGTTGAACAGTAGATAGAGTAACTGGTCTGGAGTCAGGAAGACTTATCTTCCTGAATTCAAATCTGACTTCAGATATTAACTTTGTAACCTTGGGTAAATAACTTAACTTTGTTTACCTCACTTTTCTCATCTGTAAAATAAGCTGAAGAAGCAAACCATTCCAGCATCTTTGCCCCACAGAGTCAGACATGACTGAAAAAAGACTCCACAAATTATAAACTTCTCTCCTCTCTTTTGTCATCTTTTTGTCTTCCTTTCCAAGATTAAGAAGTATATTTTTCTTGTGACTGTTCCCTCTTCACATTATCCTTCCTCTTCATACCCCTCACTTTAGTTTGATGCATTTCTATATATAACTCTTAAGCTTCTAAATATTTAGTTTACCTTTGTCGGGTTAGGATAAAAATGAAGTTTGTGTGATACCAATTCCCCTCATTTTTTCTAATCATATTTCTATAATCTTTTCATGCTCCCTAAAGATGAGAAATAGCAAGTTTCACCCTCTTATTCATCCTTTCAACACCAGCATGTTTCTCTTATCCTTTTTCTTTTCTTTATCCACCTAAAACTCTCAGAATAGAAATAGTCCAACCCTAGGACCTTGGTTTTTCTAATCTGACTGCCCCAATACCCTTTAAAACATCAAAGTTTCTCTTCTGCTGAATCGTCACAGTCCCTTCAAGTTCTGTTTTTGTTTTTTGTTTTTTAAGTTTTTGCAAGGCAAATGGGGTTAAGTGGCTTGCCCAAGGCCACACAGCTAGGAAATTATTAAGTGTCTGAAGTCAGATTTGAACTCAGGTACTCCTGACTCCAGGGCCAGTGCTCTATCCACTGCACCACCTATCGGCCCCCCTTCAAGTTTTTAAGATTAAATTTTAATTTTCTTCAATCTGTGAAATTCTATTTCTTCTCTCTCTCTTTCTTTCTCCCATACCCCACCCCCCATCTCCACTGAGAAAGAAAAAAAAATAAACTATGTTATGAACATAGCAAATATGTTTCATTGGATATATCAAAAAAAAGTCTCAGTCTATACTGAGTTCATCACAGCTCTGTCAAGAGGTAAATAGTATATTTCATCATGAATCTTCTAGAATTGTGATTTATGATTGCTCTAATCAGAGTTCTAAAGTTTTTTAAAATTATTTTTACAATAATGTCATTCTTGTTTAAATTATTTTCCTGGATTCTGTGTATTTCTTTATGTATAGATTCATTTATATTTCTCTGAAATAATCTCCTTCATTTTTATAGGACAATAATATTCCATCTTATTTTTGTACCATAACTTATAGCTGTTCACTAATGGCTGGAAATCCCCTGTTTTCAACTCTTTGCAACTACATTGTATATATGAATCCTCTTTCATTGATGTCTTTAGGGTTTTGACCTAATATTGGTATAATTGTATTAAAGGTTATTATTATTAATAACTTGGGGATGGTTCCCAATTGCTTTTCAGAATGGCTGAACTAGTTTATAGTTCAGTCAACAGTTCATCAATATACCTATTTTCTCACAATCCTTTCAGCATTTGTCATTGTATTTTTTTTGACAACTTTGACAATCTGATGGTATAAGACAGATTCTCTGAATTGTTTAAATGTTCAATTTTCTTATTCTTAGTGATTTGTAACATTTTTACATGGCTATTGATAGCTTCGATGTCTTCCTCTGAGAGACTTGTTCATATCCTTGGACCATGTATTAATTGGGGAATGGCTCTTATTCTTAAAAATTTGATTCAGTTTTTTACATAGCCCAGAAATGATATCTTTATCAGAGAAACTTAATGCAAAAATGTTTCCCATTTACTAACTTTTCTTCTGATTTTAGCTGCATTAGTTTGATTTGTGCAAAAATCTTTTAATTTTATATATTTGAAATCATCCATTTTTACTTCTGTGATCCTCTGTATTTCTTGTTTGCTTCTTAATTCTTCCCTATCCATAGATCTGATGAGTAATTTCTTTTTTTGCTCCTCCAATTTGTTTATGATGCCACTTTTTATGTCTAATTCAACTAATCATTGGGAACTTTTGTTGGAATATGGTATAGATATTGATCTCTGTCTAGTTTCTGCCACACTGCTTTCCAGTTTTCCTAATAGTTTTTGTTCAATTTTGAATTGTACTCTGTCTGATAACTTGGATCTTTGGGTTTATCAAACATAATTTACTGTGCTCATTTGCTGTTGTATGTTACATACCTAATTTCTTCCACTGATCAACCTCTCTGTTTCTTAAGTAATATAAAATTCTTTAAGTAATTATTGTTTTGTACTACAGTTTGAGATCAGTTAGGATATTCCTTCTTTCCCATTTTTAAAATTACTTCCCTTGAGATTCTGGACTTTTTGTTCCACCAGATGAATTTTGTAATTTTTTTTTTCCTAGCTCTATAAAGTAATCCTTTGGTATTTTGATTGTTTAACACTGATTAAATGAATTAATTTAGGTAATACTGTCACTTTTACTAAATTAGCTTGACCAACTCGTGGTCAATTAATATTTCTCAATTTAGATTTGTTTTAATTTATGTAAAGAGTGCTTTGTAGTTGTATTCATATAATTCCTATGTCTGCTTTGGCAAGTAGACTCCCATGTGTTACATACTTTCTGTAGTAATTTTAATAATACTGTCTTTAAATATTTTCCTAATAGCTTTTCTTGGTTTTATATAGAAATGTCAATGATTTATTTTACATCCTGCAGCTTTGCTGGAGTTGTTGTTTTAATTAATTTTTGACTGATTATCTAGGATTTCTATAGGAAAATAAAATTGTCTACAAAAAAGCCATAATTTTGTTTTGTCTTTGCCTGTGTTTATCCTTTCAGTTTCTTTTCCTTTTCTTATTGCTTTAACTAGCATTTTTAATGTTATTGAATAGTCATGGTAATAATGGACAAAAAATCTGCTTAACCTATTAAGGAAATTATCCATTTATTTCTATATTTTCTAGTAGTTTTTAAAACCAGAATGGTGTATCATGTAAAAAAAAACCTTTGTTTTAATCTAAGGATATAATCACATGCTTTTTGTTGTTCTTGCTACTTGTCAGTTATATTTATGGTTTTCCTATTATTGAACCAGATCTGCATTCCTGGTATAAATTGACCTTGTAATAGTGAATAATCTTGTAATATTGTTGTTGTCATTTCACCAAAATTTTAGGCTAAAAATCGAAGTAGTCAAGTATTGTAGTGGATAGAGCATTTAACCTAGAATTAGGAAGTCTTGAATTCAAATTTGGTCTTAGACAATCATAGCTGTATGACCTTGGACAAGTTACTTCTGTCTTAGTTTCCTCAACTGGTAAAATGAGCATTATATCTCCCAGGGCAGTTGTTTTTTTTTATGTTATTTTTATTTTTTCAATTATATGCAAAGTAATTTCCAGTATTTATCTTTTTGTAAACTTTTGAGTTCCACATTTTTCTACTTCCGTCCTTTCTCTCTGCCCTCAGCAAGTAATCTGATATGGGTTTTATATGTACAATCATTTTGAACATATTTCCATATAAGTTATGTTGTGAAAGAAGAATCAGAATTAAAGGAAAAAACCATGAGAAAAAAAAATAAATAATTTCAAAAAATGAAAATAGTATGCTTTGGTCTGCATTCAGACTCCTTAGGTTTTTCCCCCTCTGGATATGGATGGCATTTTCCATCACAGGTCTTTTAGAATTGACCTTGATCACTGAACTGTTAAGAGAAGCTAAAGTCTATAATGTTGCTGTTAATGTGTACAGTTTTCTCCTGTTCTACCCAATTCACTCAGTATCAGTTCATGTAAGTCTTCTCAACCTTTTCTGAAGTCTGTCCACCCATGATTTCTCAAAGAACAGTAGTATTCCATAATATTCATGTATCATAAATTGTTCAGCCATTCCCCAATTGCTGGGCATCCCTTCATTTTCTAATTCTTTGCCGCTACAGAAAACACTGCTTTAAATATTTTTGTACTACAGATAGTCAATTCTCAGCTTTTATGGGGGTAATATTTCTAGAAAGTGTCAAAATTTAAAAAAATGCAAACATTCATAGATTAAATGCATGGAAATAGGGGATTAGGCTCCCCAAACCACCAAGCATATTCTTTCTCAGTGACTGCTGAAAATCAATTCCTCTGCATATAATTCTTTATAATAAAGCATTAATTCTGATGCTATGCACTTTTCCTAACAAGTAACCAGGAAATAACCCATAAAATGCAATATTCAAAATTGTTAGCATGTAAAATATTTTATTAATAATTATTTAGAATTCTATAGCTTTTATTAACATCTCAATTTTTAAAAAGCTTCATAGACTTCAGACAATATTACCTTTTCATAATATATAAAATCTATTTCTTTGCACATTAAATGAAACATCGATGGTTAATACCAAACTTGTATCCCACAGCTGCTATAGACATTCCAATATGAAGTTAATCTAACCTATTTATTTTCTTACATGTATTTGCAACAAAAAACTTAAGTTTTAATGGCAAACAATAAAAACATGCAATGAATGCATAAGGATTCTTCATTCTAGAATGCTATTGTGAGCAAGACCAGCAAAGTGCCTAGGCACTTCCCAGATTTGTTCACATTGAATCTCATTTTTTTTCTTTACTGTACATAGCTGTGAATATGTATGGCAGCCAATATGAAAGTGAAAATAACATTACTAATAATATCATTGGAATATTAGAAGTCATGAAAATTAAATGAAAAATGCTGAAGATTGACTCTAAATTCTAGGTATTATTAAATTATTTAATTTTTTGGCTTTGATATTCACTAGGGATAGTTTTATTTCTCTGTTTTCCCATGGTTAAGGTATTAAGACCAAATTGTATTCATACAAGAAATTCCTATTCTCCCTTGTTTTTCTATTTTTCAAATGGTTTTAGTGTATTGGAATTAATTATTCTGTAAATGTTTGATAGAAATCACTTATAAATCTTTATAGTTCTGGGTTTATTTTTTGGGGGGAGTTCATTTATGGCTTGTTCAGTTTTTTTCCCTCCACAAGATTGGATTACTTTAAATCCTCTGTTCTCTGTTCTATAAATCTGGTCATTTTATATCTTTTGTAAGTATTCATTCATTTCCTTTAGATTAGTTTTATTGGCATATAATTGTATGAAATAGTTGCTGATAATTTCTTTCATTTCTTTTGAATATTTTGTGAATTTGCCTTTTTCTTTTTTTGTTACTGGTAATTTGATTTTCTCCTTTTCAAGTCAAATTAGCTAATTGTTTACCTATTTCATATTTTTAAAAAACAGCTCCGAGTATTCAATAGATTTTTTATTTTCAATTTTATTCATCTCTTTTTTAATTCTTAGGATTATTATTTTGTTATGTAATTAGTAAGTTCAAATTTGTTGGTTTTCTAGGGTTTTTTAGTTGTCTGTCCCATTCTTTGAAGTTTATTTTTCCTTTATTGGTAAAATTATTCCTAAAATTTTGGTATATTTTCTCATTTTTGGTCATTTCTGTTAATGTAATTATTATTTCTTTCCATTTTTTCTTTAGCCCACTCATTCTTTTGGATTAAATTATTTATTCTCAAATTAAGTATTAATTATTTCTTCTATGGTCCTTTATTGAATATAATTTTTATTGCCTTGTAGTCTCTAAATTTTGAGTTAATTTATGCATTGTAAATTTTTTATACTGTGATATATGGTTGGTGCTGGTAAAAGTACCTTGAAAACATGCACACGCATACACATGCACACATACACACAAATATACTTCTTTCTATTCTCATTAAATATTTTTCAGAGGGGGCTAGGTTGCACAGTGGTTAGAGCACTGGCCCTGGAGTCAGGGGTACCTGCGTTCAAATCCGACCTCAGATACTTAATAATTACCTAGCTGTGTGGCCTTGGGCAAGCCACTTAACCCCATTGCCTTGCAAAAAATAAAAATTTCCCAGAGGTCTATCATACCTATTTTAACTCCTTAATAGTAGCTTGTCTGTCTTATTTATATTTTGGTTAAATTTCTTTACATTTAAAAAGAATATGGAGTTCTCCCACTTTTATAATTTTATTGCTTATTTTTCTCTGAAACATTTAAATCTTCCCTTAAGTATTCAGATGCTATGGAATTTGGTACATATGTATTCAGTATTAATTCATTGTTTATGATAGTTTTTTTAAAGTTTTTGCAAGGCAATGGGGTTAAGTGGCTTGCCCAAGGCCACACAGCTAGGTAATTACTAAATGTCTGAGGCCGGATTTGAAGTCAGGTACTCCTGACTCTAGGGCCGGCGCTCTTTCCATTATGCCACCTAGCCGCCCCCTGTTTATGATAGTTTTAAGCAAAATATTTTTTCTCTGTTTATCTCTTTTAGATAATCTGTTTTTGCTGTTGCCTAGTCTGTTATAGCAGGTGGATGGCATGGTGGATAGGGCCAAGCCTGGAGTCAGGAAGACTCATCTTCCTGAATTCAAATCTGGCCTCAGACATTTACTAACTGTATGACCCTGGATAAGTCACTTAACACTATTTGCTTCAACTTCTTTGTTCTTCAAATGAGCTTCAGAAAGAAAAGGCAAACCACTTCAGTATCTTTGCCTAGAAAACTCTAATGGGGTCATGAAGAGTTGGACATGACTGGAAATGATTGAACAACAATAAGTTTTAGATTACGATAATTTTTTTTCACTTAAGATAAAGCATACTAGATTTTACTCTAACCTTTTATTTGAACTACATGTGAATGTTTCTTTTGTTATTTTTCTTGTAAGCAACAGTTTTTGGATTCTACTTTCTAATTAATTTTGCTATCATTTATTTTATGGGTGAATTCATCCCATTGATATTCACAGTAATTATTGTTAATCCATGTTTTCCCCTCTCCTATTCTCTTACATATTTACAGTTCTATTTGTTTCCTGTCTCCTCTTTATAAAGAATAGAGTGATGAGAGATGAGTATGCTCCGTATTATTGGCTTTGGTGTAGTCATCTTCTCTTTCCCTGTCCCTCTTCTGATTACCTTACTCTGCACCATTTCACAGGATTTTTATCTTTTCTCTCTTGTCTTGAAATTCTTTAAGATTCATCTTCCTTGATTAGAGTTTGCTTTGCCTAGGACAGTTTTCCTTTTGAGTGACATGTGTTTCTGTACCCAACTCTGTATGTATTCTTCCTTTTTAATGACCATTTAAGATGAAAATGAGGTTCAAGTATCAGCCATTCTTCCCACTTTTTTTCTTCTTTGTTTGGTTAGTTTCCTAACATCCCAATTATGTAAAATACTTTCTCATCCTTTCTTTTTCTCTTCCAGAATATTACTTTTCCACTTCCCACTTTTCTTTTAATATAATCGAAATGAATAAAACCACTCCAGCACTCTTAATATAATTAGACTCCCTCTATCCCCTCCCCATGATAATGAGACTCTTGAGGGGAATCATCACTAGGACTGTTATCTCCCTATATTAAAATGTAAGTAGTTTGTCTTTATTTAGTGTTTTATAATTGCATGCTTATGTTTACCTTTTTTATGTTTCTCTTCATTCTGATATTTGTACTTTGAAGGCTCCGTGCAGTTCTAGTCTTTTCGCAGGAATGGTGGGAAATTAATTTTTTCATTAATGGTCCATTTCCCTCTTCTATATCCTTCCTCCCATCCCCAAAAGATAATACTTTTGTTTTACTGGATAAATTATCTTTTATCTTATGTAATATGATATTCTAAGCTCCCTATTTATTAATATTGGAACCTGTTAAATCTTGTATGATGCTGACCATGGCTCCTTAGTACTTGGATCCTTCCTTTCTGTTTGTTGTATTTTTTCTTTGACCTGGAAAATCTGGAATTTGACTTATGAGGTTGTTAGGGTTTTCTAGTGTCATCAGAAATTTAGATACATGATTTATGGCTAAAGAGAGTATAGCTTAAAAAAAGAGAGATCACATAAATATTTGAAAACTGAGTTATGATTTTAAAAAGGACTATCAATTTGATTGATGAAATTTAGGGAGTTGTGACTTTTTGAGTGAAAGATGAATTACCAAGAGTTAGGAGGCTCTCATTTAAGCTGTTGGGATCAATAGTCCAAAGAACTGGGTAAAGGAGCTGGGAGATAAGAGGAATTTGACTAAGGAACCTAGCTGAAAAGCTGCCCTGTTGAGGCTGTGACAGTTAGAAACAGTCAACTGATAAAAGATTTCAGCTGCTTGATTCCTGATTGGTTAGAGAAATAATTGACTTTATTGGACAATGGTTCCAGCGAAAGCTATTGCTCTGGAGAAAGTTGAAGTTTCTTGTAAGAGCATGTTGCTCTCTGCTGCCACCTCTGGCTTGAGAAGGAAAAGCAGAGAGGGCTTTGCTGTTGCTGTGGCATCCTACAGCTGGCTTCAAGAATCAACCTAAACTGTGGTGCTGCTGTGAACTCCATTCTGATTGGGCAGTGTAGCATCCAAGTGAATGAATGAATAACTGTCAGTCGAGTCCAGAGGTAGCAAGTTGGTTGACCTTGACAGTTCTTAATTGTAACCCTTTCTAAATGCTTTTTAAGAGAGCTGACTAATTAAGAGCTTGCAAATACTATGTTAGAGTAGAGAAGATTAAGATGATTTCTTTAATTGAAGAATAGTGAAGATTTATGGTCTTGCAGTGACCAGAGAAGCAGTTTCATGTGGCTATGGAAGTTCCTGAATGTATTAATAACATTTAAGCCTTCAGTTTAGATTTCTAAGTTACTCTAAGCACATGTGTGTACCTTCCTCATGTGTTTCCCTGCCAGGTTCTCGAAAATTTATGTTCACTTTTCACCATAAATTTTCTGTGCTTTGATGGGACTGTGTGACCCAGGTTAGTACATGTATTTTATTTATTCATTTGTTTTTAATATATTAATATCTAAAATTTAATTCCATTGCCTAATTGTTGTAATAATAACTAACAATTATGTAGTACTTTCCAGTTTTCTCATTTGATCCTCACAACAACCCTAGGAGGTAGATTAGATGTTTTTTTTATCACTCCCATCTTATAACAGAGGAAACTGAGGTGAACAAAGATTAAATGGCTTTCGCCCAGCATCACACAGCTTATAAATGTCTGAGGTCAGATTTGAATTCAGGTCTTCCTGACTCAAGGAGCGGCATGCTAACCACTCTGTGACCTAGCTTCTTCAGAACTAAAAAAGTGCCATTATTGAGAGTGGTTTATGTTATACACATTGTTATACACATTGGATTGGGGATCAAAAACTAGAGTAATGAGTAAGGGAGGTGTATTACCTTCAACAGAGCTATGTCTTAGCACTTTGAGTTTGGCTGTAACCATGTGGATATAATTTATTTCTGGGAAAATAGGCTTGTCAGGATAAATACAATTTTCAGTGAATAAACCATCCTAGAGTGTGGCTAGAGTGTTGACATGCCCCATAAAAAGGAATATGCACAACATATGTATATGTTTATGTGTATATATACACACACTTACACACATATCTTGTGTGACATGAGTAGATTTTTACAGTTACCTTTGTAGTTCCATTGTACATTTGAAACATATCAGTGACAATTCCTTCTCTTTCCTGAAATGGGTAAGTTCCTAGAAGTGAGAATAGAAAATGAATTTCTCCTTTATGGAGTACAAAAGAGTTGGGTTGGCATTGTGGACTTCTTATTTTTTCAAAAGCAGTATATATTGTCTAATATTTCCAACTTACCTGTTGAGATGATTGATGTTTTTGGGGTGCTGAGCAGTTTTCAGTTACATTAAAAAGCAACTAGAAACCATGATTTTGGAGCTTGAAAGTGACCTTAAATGTTATCTAGAATAACCCCCTGATATGTACTTTGCTACTGAAGCTGTGATATGATTGTGATAGTATTATTTTGTTAAAATATGGAAGTACTAAGTATTATTATTTGATATATACTAAAGTACAAAGAAAGGTCCAAAGATTTTAACTCTTCTACTTAATAATGACTTTCTGAAAGGAAGAAATAATACTCTGTCGTGTCTTAATATTTAATTGATGCTTTAGCTCTAACTTGAATATGTATAAATGAAGTGGGGACTAGAAGATGGCAACTTTGTTGTATCAAGTGAGCTTTCTAAAATGAATGGGACATTTGCTTTTTTGTACTAAAGAGTCTCAGATGTATTCATTCATATGTATTTATTTAGATCATATTAAAATTGTAGATGACCCAAACCAGTGCAAATGTGCATGGTAGTAATAAGTTCATGATAGTATATTACCAGTGATAATTTATTTTTAATTTGGAATGTTTATGAAAAAGCATATACAGAAATACTTTCATATATATGCTGGTGGAAGGAATACCCATCTTGAATTCACAGATCTCTGTGTACATTGAAATATTCACATTCTTAACATGATGGCCAAATTGATATTTCTAAAACATAGCTCTGACCATATCCTTCCTCACCTTTTCCCCTCACTCCACCCAAAAAGATTTTCAATGGTTTCTCATTACCACTAGTAAAAAAAATTGATTTCCCAGCCTGGAATTTAATGTTCTGATTTTGATTTCCATTTACTCCTGGATATAGCAAAAAATGTCTTAACAATTATTAGAACAGTACAAAAGTGGGATGAATTGCCTCAGGGGATAGTGATTTTTCGCTCATTGAACACTGCCATATAAAGACTGGATGGCTATTTTGGGAGTTATTGTTTCAGTGACTATCTCTGAGGTTCATTCCATCTCAGAAATTTTGATTCTTAGATTGAGCTTCTTTTAAGAACTCTCAGAAAGATTTGTTAGCTGACACCATTGATTGATGTAAGTTTCTTGAGGAATTTTTGGCACATAAGTATTTCATGTGTTCTTTGATTCATGGATTGATATTTATTTATTTATGTACATGTTGTATCCCCTATAGTTAAATGTAAGCTCCTTGATAATTTGATTTTTTATCTTTGTATCATCAGCCCCTTTTCAAGTGTTTTGAATATTATTGGCTTGTTATTGTAATCATTCCCTCCTCATGGAGCATAGGTATATGCCCAACTCCATTAAGAGCACTCCAGTTCAATTCTCTGATATAAAATATTTTTGAATTGTTGAATTTGTTGAATGACAATATTTATATATTATAGTTACACAGTGCTACATATACATTTTCTCATTAGACTTTAGAAACAAATATTATTATAAGTAATTTTACAAATGAGGAAATTGAGGGTCAAAGAAATGTAATTTGCTCAGGATTTTGCAACTAATAAGTTTAAATGATAGTACCTGAATTCAAGTAGGAACCCAAGCCATGGGCTTCTGATTGTTGGATTTTCTTTCCATCTCACTTCAATATTTTTCCATCTGATATGTAGAGTTAACAAACTTTTATCTATTGGCCAAAAAAAACCACTTCTACCTCCATCTTAAATTATTTTTAAAATTTTATTTATTTTGAGTTTTACAATTTTTTCCCCAATCTTCCTTCCCTCCTCACTCCATAGAAGGCAGTCTGTTAGTCTTTACGATGCTTCCATGATATATGTTGATCTAAGTTGAATGTGATGAGAGAGAAATAATATCCTTCTATTCACTTACATTTTAAGGGAGAGTCATCCCATTCACATTCAAAGTTATTATTACTCTTTATTGTCCTCCATGCTATCTTCCCTCTGTTTGTATTTTTCTTGCTTTTACCCCTTTATCTGTATTCCCAAGTATTTTACTTCTGGATACCACCACCTTCAGTGTGTTTGCCCTCCTATGCCAATCCCCTCCCCTTTCTTTCCCCTTTCCCTTTTCCCCTTCTTCCCTCCCTTCCTTCTGCTAATTCCCCTTTTTCTCCCCCCTTCCCGTCTCCTCCCTCCTCTTTTCTCCTTTTAATACTTGAAAGGTAAGATAAGTTTCTTAACTTAATTGAGTGTTTGTGTAAGTTAACTTTAAGCCAAGTTTGATGAGAGGAAGATTCAGATGGTTCTCAGCTTCTCCCTTCTTCCCCTCTATTACAATAGGTCTTTTGTACCTCTTAATGTAATGAGATTTACTGCCATTCAATCTCCTCCCTCTTTCCATCTCCTTACTGTTCCCCTTTTTAAGGAGGTATTGTTTTTTTAAATCATTCTATCTGAGTCACAGAAAAGTCATGAGTGTCCATCACTTCTGGCTAAGTATATTCTCTCTATAATTGAGTTACAATTTTCAAGAGTTATGAGAACCTTTCTCCCAAGTGGGTATATAGCCAGTTTCATCTTACTGGATAGCAGTTTTTTTTCCTTTACCCCCCCTTTTGAAAAAATCTTTTCATATGTCTCTTGAGCCTCTTGTTTGATGTCCAAATTTTCTATTAAATTTTGGTCTTTTCATCAGGAAATGTTGGAAGTCTCCCATTTTGTTAAATGTCCATTTTTCCCTTGGAAGAGAAGGCTTTACTGGGTAGTGGATTCTTGGCTGCATTCCAAGCTCCCTTGCTCTTTGGAATATCTCATTCCAGGCCCTTCAATGCCTTAATGTTGATGTAGCCAGGTCCTGTGTAATCCTTACTGTAGCTCCTTGGTATCTAAATTGTTTCTTTCTGGCTACTTGCAGGATTTTCCCTTTTATCTGATAGTTCTGGAATTTGGCCACAACATTCCTTGGTGTTTTCATTTTAGAATCTCTTTCCATAGGGGATTGATGTATTCTTTCAATAACAAATTTGCCCTCTGGTTCCATGATATCAGGGCAGTTTTCCATCACTAAATCCTGTAATATTAAGTCCAGGCTTTTTTTCTCTTCAATGTTTTCAGGAAGACCTATAATTCTCAGGTTGTCCCTTCTTGATCGGTTCTCAAGGTCAGTGGTTTTGCTGATGAGGTATTTTACATTTTCTTCTATTTTTTAATTTTTTTTTTGGTTTTGTTTATCAGGTTTTTGCTGTCTCATGAAGTCATTAGTTTTCACAGACTCCATTATTATTTTCAGAAAATTTTCTTCATTTACTTTTTGCAACTCCTTTTCCAATTGGTCAACTCTATTTTTGAAAGAGTTTTCCATTTGACCAATTGAGGTTTTGAGAAAATTATTTTCTTTTTGCATTTTCCAGTTGTATTTTCCAATGATTTGTTTTCTAGTTGCAAGGTGTTAAATTGTCTCTCCTAAATCTTCCAGTTTTTAAACTCCTTCCTGATTTCTTCAAGGAAGTCTTTCTATGCTGGAGACTAGATCATTCTCCTCAGAGGTTTTAGGTCTCTCTGAGTTAGGGTCCTTTCTTTCTAGGAATGTTTCTATGCCCCCCTACCTTTCTTCTAACCTTTCTTCATTTTACTAAGACCTTATGTTGGCAAGGGGATGGTTCACAGAGGTTTGTTGTTGAGATTCCTAGAGGCTTTACTCACCAGGTTTAGTAACTCCAAGTGGGCTGGCCAGAAGACTGTATTGGTTGCTTTCTTTGGAGTGTCTATGATCTAAATTTGAGATCCTCTCCCTTAACTTGGAGTGGATGGATGAAGCTGTTGAGTATTTTTATTTTTGATCAATGGTGGATTTTGCCCTAGGACAAACTCAAATAATTGCTCTCCTTATTCACAGCTGAGGTAGGTCTTCTGCTCACAGGCCTGGGGCAGAGGAGGGCTGTAATTGTGTTTGTTCTGGGAAGAGGCTTCAGCTGAAATGAAGCACTGAAACTCTCCAGCTCTGCCAGCAAACTCCAGACCTTAAGTACCTCCCTAGTTGACAGACTTGCCCCACTTTTAGGTTTTCAGGCTCTAGTCCACTCCTCTGATCATGCTAGTGGAGCTCTCAGACTCTCACCCCATCTCCAGTCAGACTTGTTGCACTTTCAGGGTCTCAGGATCTCACCTATCCCACTGATCAGGCTAGTTGAGTTCTCAGGCTCTGACCCTGTTCTATATTCCTGGCAGACTCAGCCCTCTGCACCTAGCTCACCCACGATCCTAGAGGACAAAACTTGATGTAGATCTTCTACTCCTAGTTTCTCTTTCTGGGTTTTATGGATTGGATTTCTGTTAAGAGCATTGTTTCATATTATTTATGAGGAAAGATCAGGAGATTAGCACTGTGCCTGTCTTCTCTGCTGCCATCTTTGACTGGAATAATTCTCCTCCATCTTAAATTTAATACCATCTTTTGAAGAGGCATTAACAGTTTTGAACTACTTTTGTCAGCCATGTTTGTTTGGGAAGAGAGAGTATGTATGATAGTATTATGTTTTCTTGAAAGTGTAAGTATATATGCAGGTTTTCTTTTTTCCCTCTTTCCCATCCCTGTGTCTTTCGTTCTTTTGCCTTCATTTATTTTTTCTTTGGCATGATATTAATTCTGCCTTTCAATCTCCTCTTCATATCTAATGTTAGTAGTTATTCATGTAGTTTGTAATGGTAGAGGCAAAATTCAGTAAACCCTCATTATTTATAGGATAAAACACCAATTTGAGGGCCTAGAATTCAAGACCCTTAACTATCTGAGTCCAATTTAATCTACTTGCCACATCTCACATAATTCTTCCATTGCACTGTATGTTTCAAGGTCAAAATCTATTACTTAATATCCCAATTTTTTTTAGCCATTTCCTTACTGTACCTTGACTCATGTTAGTTCAATACTTGTATAACAGAATATTTATTTTAACTTCATGGAAACCTAAAGATCGGAAGAGATAACAGAGACATTAAAGTCTTTTTCATATATAAAGGAAGCTATTGCAGCTTAGACTTTGAGGTTTAAATAGCTCTTCAGCATATGAAAAGTCTAGTTCTTCCTGGGTACACACTGCCTTTATATTTTTGTATTCTATCACTCAGCTGCATAAGGTGGTAGCAGGAATTGGCAAAGTATAGTTGACTTGTCACCATAATAAAGGTTATTGAATGAAAGAGGCTACCTCATCATCTACCTCTTGTTTGTATGTGAAAAATCTCAGAGCTGAAAATGAAGTTCTGAGAGAACCAAAGTGTACATGTTTACCAATCTTAGTCTAAGAGCTCATACGAAAAAGAGCATTGCAACAATCCAGCTATATTTCCCAGATGAGCCAGAAGTTGGTGATGGTGAGAAGTATAACAACACCCTAAAGCAAATGCAGCAGATCTGCCCATTTAATATAAACAGCTTAGCTTATGAAGCTCATACAATGGTAGAACAGCCTGCCTTCCTTAGTCTGGCAGGAGCTCCACAGCTGAGCATCCTTCCTTGTATAGCTGAACAGCAGCTGATCCCAGGGAAGAACCAGTTCAACAGCCAAACTAACTGCTTGATCCAGCCTAGCAGCAGATCGACCCATCCAGCCAAGGATGAGTCACAAACTCAGCTGAGCTGCCCATCCAGCAAGAAGATTCTGTGCCCCAAGACGAGTCAGCCCAGCCAATAGTGAAGGAGCAATTCCATCTCCAATACTGGTCCTCTGCCTCTCACTGAACTTTAAGAGGATTCTCTGAAGGAAAGAAAGGACCTTGATTGCCTGTAGTTCCTGAGTGGTAAGTTGTGAATCTTGGCATGTCTTTTCCCTCTACATGACTGTATATATTCTACTTTAAGTCTTTGCCCACTCTTCCCCCATGTACAGACATATACCCCAGATTTTTTTTAAAGAAATACCTTGTAACTACTGTTATTGGTATACAATTTTGGTATTTGATATTCTGAACTTAAACACCCCCAAAAGAGCATTTCACATACATAGAGTGCCCCAAAAGAAGATTATAATAGTATTTTATATCACTTTAAAGCTTGCAAAGTTCATTCCAAATATTATCCAATTTTGTTTTCTGTGGGTTTCTTTTTTATTTTTGCAAGGCAATGGGGTTAACTGACTTGCCCAAGGTCACACAGCTAGGTAATTATTAAGTGTCTGAGGCCGGATTTGAAGTCAGGTCCTCCCGACTCCAGGACCGGTGTTCTATTCACTGCATCACCTAGCTGCTCCTGTCTAATTTTATTTTCATAAAAACCTTGGGAGGTAGATTCTGTTATTAGCCTCATTTTATTGGTGTTGAAACTGAGGCAAACACTAAATGATTTGACTAAGGTCTCATAGTAATGAGTATCTATGACAGGATTTGAACTTGTCTTTCTGATGCCAGGTCCAACAGTCTATACACTGTGACACATTTGTTAAGGATTCTGTTTGAAGCAGTGAATATCCATTTCATACTTCAAACTTTTAAAAAAATATAATATATTAATATATAATATAATAAATTTTCCTCACTACTTTCAAAACTGTCCTATTGTTTGTACTTCCTTCTGAATCCTCTTTTGCTTTTTTTGGTGCATTTGAAATGTTATGGTGGGGCGGCTAGGTGGTGCAGTGGATAGAGCACCGGCCCTGGAGTCGGGAGTACCTGAGTTCAAATCTGGCCTCAGACACTTACTAATTACCTAGCTGTGTGGCCTTGGGCAAGCCACTTAACCCCATTTGCCTTGAAAAAAAAACTCTAAAAAAAAAAAGAAATGTTATGATGAACCCCTCTTTTGAAGGATATTACTATTATTAACCTTAATTTAAAAATGGAAATAGAAAGAAAAAAAATGCCCTGAAATAAGCATTATCAAGGAAAAAGAATTTATACAGTAGTCACATACAAAAATGCATGTCTCTATGCTGTATGTTTTTGCCTTGCTGTCAGGAAGTGGGTAACATGCTTCATCATAGTTCCTCTGTAAACATGGTTGTTTTTTTTCCCTTGATCAGAATTATTTCAAAGTTATGTTTCTTTATAATGTTGATGATTTTGTATAAATTATGATTTGGTTGTACTCTCTCCAATCTGTATCAGTTCATACTATTAAGGATTTTCTGATATTGTCCATTTTGTCATTTCTTATGGTACAATAATATTGTACAATAATAACGATTTGTTTTATACTATTTGGGATAATGTCTTTTCTAAGAGCTACTAAGTCTTTTGATTGATTATTAAAGAAAAGCTCACTGATGGGAGCTCACGAACTACATTAGGATAGCCACCAATAAAGTTGTCTCTAGAACCTTGGGTAACAATTGCTGCTTTGACAATCCGAGCAGTAGAGCCAATGAGTTGAAGGAGTAACCCTAAAATGGGATTTCATTTGGAATGGAATAAATTCTATTTTTTAATCATTTAAATTTTTTTTCTTCAAGACCAAGCTCAAGTGTCATCTCTTCAGTGAAGTTATTCCATCAACATAATATAGCAGTGATTTATAAGAAAGAGTACTGAATTTACTTGTAGTCATGAGACTTAGATTCACATTCTGGTTCTTCATTATAATTTTCTAAGATAATTATAGGTTAATTAAATGGTGCAATCTATAGAATGCTAGACTTTATTTATCTGTAATAATACTTGTACTACCTACCTTTGAGGATTATTGTGAAGAAAGTGCTTTGTAAAACTTAAAGCACTGTATAAATGTTATTTGTTGTTATCTTTTTTCCTTAGTTTTCTTGTTATTATTACTGTTATTAAGAGTCACAGAGAAGGGGCAGCTAGGTGGCACAGTGGATAGAGCACCGGCCCTGGAGTCAGGAGTACCTGAGTTCAAATCCAGCTTCAGACACTTAATAATTACCTAGCTGTGTGGCCTTGGGCAAGCCACTTAACCCCATTACCTTGCAAAAAAACCTAAAAAAAAATCAGAAAACAAATCAGCCTTAGTCTCTCTGGCAAGTGTGTCTGCCCTTTGACTCAGTATAGTGACATCTCAAATGGAATATTGTATATTCTTTTTTTTAACATTCTTTTTTTAAAAAGTTGTGCTCCAAATACTCTTCCTCACTCCAGTTCCTTCCCTTCCTATTGAGAATACAAAAAATATGATATCAGTTATATAAATGTACAATCATATAAAACATTTCCATACTGGCCATGTCATAAAAAATAGGAAAAATAAAGTGAAAAAATTGCATTTCAGTTTTACTCAGAATTCATCAATTCTTTCTCTGGAGGTGGATAATTTTCATCATGAGCCCTTTGGAATTGTCTTGCATTATTATATACATCTTTCACAGTTGATCATCAGTACAGCATTTGCTGTTTCTGTGTACAGTGATTTCCTAGTTCTACTCACTTTACTTTGTATCATTTCAAACAAGTTTTTCCAGGTTTTTCTGAAACCATCCCCACATCATTCCTTATGGCACAGTAGTATTCATTCTGTCACAAACCATATACCACAACTTCTTAAGCTGCTCCATAATTGATGGAAATTCCCCTGAATTTCCAGGTCTTTTAAAAATATATTTCCTAATTTATTTTGTTAAACATTTCCAATTAAATGTAATTTTTATAACATTCATTTTGAAAAAAATTTGAACTCCTAATTCTCTCCCTCTCTCCCTTGCTCCCTACCCCCAACCCTTGAGAAGAGCAAGCAATCTGATATTGATTATACATGTGATGAATTCATGTGGAACATATCTTCATATTAACTACGTTGCAAAGGAAAAATAGACAACCACACAAACAAACAAAAATGAATTAAAAAGCTATGCTTCAGTCCGTGCTCAGAGTTCATTAGTTCCCTCTCTGCAGGTGGATAGCATTTTTCATCACAGATTCTTCAGAATTGTCTTGGATCATTTTATCAGTCAGAGTAGTTGTCTTTCACAATAGATCATCCTTACAGTATTGCTGTTACTGTGTAAAATATTCACTTTGTATCAGTTTATGCAAGTCTTCCCAGGTTTTTCTGAAACTATCCTCTTATCATTTCTTATTGCACAATAATATTCATTTTATTACAATTATATATACTACAACTTATTTAGTCATTCCTCAATTGATGGGCATCCTCTAATTTCTATTTCTTTTCTACCACAAAAAGAGTTTCCATGAATGTTTTTGTACAAATATGTCCTTTTTTAATGTCTTTGCGGTGTAGACCTAGTAGTGGTACTGCTGGGCCAAAGGGTATGCACAGTTTTATTGTCCTTTGGGTGTAGTTCTAAATTATTCTTTAAAGGTTAGATTAATTCACAACTCCACCAACAATTCATTATTATACTCATTTTTCCACATCACCTCCAGCTTTCAGTTCTAATAGGTATGAGGTGATATCTCAGAACTGTTTTAAGTTATATTTCTTTCATCAATAGTTATTTAAAGCAACTTTTCATATGATTATAGATAGCACTGTTTTGTTCTTCTGAAAACTGCCAGTTCATGTCCTTTGACAATTTATCAGTTGGGGAATGGATATTATTTTTTATAAATTTGACTCATTTTCCTATGTTGTTGAGAAATGAGGCCTTTATCAGAGAAGTGTGCTGTAAAATTTTTGGTCTTACTTACCTTTTAGTAAAATGTATTTTCCTTGATTGTCTCTTTTAATTATATCTAATTTTTGCTTTTGCTTTCTCTGAGATCATGATTTCTACCCTTGTCTTTTTTGATTCAGTTGAAATTAAATAAATTCTGCTCCAGCCCCTTATTTTAACTCTTCTGTGTATCTTTCTGCTCAATTGTATCTCATATAAACAACATATAATTGGATTATGGTTTCTTTTTTTAATTTTATTTTTATTATTTTATTTATTTTTATTATTTTTTAATACTTAATATTTAAAATATTCTTGTTTAAGAATAAACAAAATACCCCTCCCCCCAAAATATAGACTCGCTTGAACAATAAAGGGGAGAGAAAAAAATTAAAATTAAAAAAATAGTAATAATTGTAGGTATGGCCAGGTGGCACAATGGATGTAGGTAGCATCAGCCCTGGAGCCAGGAGCACCTGAGCCAATATCCGGCCCCATACACCCAACAATGACCCAGACATGTGACATGCAAGCCACCCCAACCCTACTGCCCTGCAAAAAAAAAACCCCAAAAAGAAAAAAAAAGACCCCAAATAAAATAAAATAGTAATAATAGTAGGGGTGGCTGGGTGGCAGACCGAGCATTGGCCCTTGAGCCAGGAGCACCCGGGTTCAAATCTGGCCTCAGACACACAACGATCACCCTGCTATGTGGCCCCAGGCAGGCCACCCATCCCCATTTGCCCTGCACCCCCCAAAAATAATATAATAAAAAATGTGCTTCAGTCTTTGTTTTAACACCAACAACTCTGTTGCGGGTGGATCACATTCTTTATGATAAGTCCATCGCAAAAGTTATTTCCATATTTTTCCACCGTTGCCATTGCTGATCACAACTCCTTCCTTTCTTATTTCTCCACTACCATGTACTATATTTTCTCTCTCCTTTCACTCTGACTCTGCTGTAGGGTAGCTGAGTGGCACAACAGACAGATCCCTGGTCCTGGGGCCAAGAGGCCCCGAGCCCCACTACCACCCCTTAGGCCCAGCATCTACCTGGCCCTATGGTTCCTGGACAAGCCATCCAATTCCAGCCCTTTGCAAGAAGTAAAAAAGAAAATGCATTATATCTGACCACTCTCTCTCCATGGTACATACTCTCTTCCAACACTCACATCCCCCCATTCCCCCTCTCCCCCCATCTTACTCCAGATGCCTATACTCCATCGAGTATATATGCTATTTCCTCTTCTAGTCACCTCTGATGAGAGCGAAGATTCCCTCATTCCCCCTTGTTTTCCCCCCCTTCCATATCATTGCAATAAAGAAAAATCTTATGTGAAATATCTTGGCCCATCTCCTCTCCTTTTTCTTTCTCCTATTACATTTCCCTTTTTTCTATTGACTCCATTTTTACACCATATTTTATCTTCAAATTCAGCTTTCTCCTGTGCTTCATCTATAAAAGTTCCTTCTACCTGCTCTATTAATTGAGAAGGTTCATATGAGTATTATCAGTGTCATTTTTCTATACAGGAATACATGCAGTTCATCATCAGTAAGTTCCTCATATTTTCCTCTTCTCCTCCAATCTCTATGCTTCACCTGGGTCCTGTATTTGAAGATCAAACCTTCTGTTCAGCTCTGGCCATTCCAACAGGAACATTGGAAATACCCCTGGTTCATTGAAAGTCCATCTTTTTCCCTGGAAGAGGACATTCATTTTTGCTGGGTAGTTGATTCTTGGTTGCATTCCAAGCTCTTTTGCCTTCTGGTATACTATATTCCAAGCCCTATGAGCTTTTAATGTAGTTGCTGCTAAGTCCTGTGTGATCCTGACTGCAGCTCCATGATATTTGAATTGTGTCCTTCTGGCTGCTTGTAATATTTTCTCTTTGACTTGGGAGTTCTGGAACTTGGCTATAATATTCCTAGGGGTTGGTTTTTTGGGATCTCTTTCTCGGGGGGATCGGTGGATTCTCTCCATTTCTATTTTGCCCTCTGCTTCTAGGATATCAGGGCAATTTTCCTGTAGTAATTCTTTGAAAATGATGTCAAGCCTCTTTTCCTGATCATGACTTTCAGGTATTCCAATAATTTTTAAATTATCTTTCCTAAATCTGTTTTCCATATCAGTTGTTTTTTCAATGAGATGTTTTACATTTTCTTCTAATTTTTCAATTTTTTTGGTTTCGAAGTATTGACTCCTGATTTCTCATAAATTCATCAATCTCCCCGAGTTCTATTCTTTGTCTGAAGGATTTGTTTTCCTCAGAGAGCTTTCTTATCTCTTTTTCCATCTGGCCAATTTTGCTTTTTAAAGCATTCTTCTCCTCAATAACTTTTTGAACTGTTTTATCCATTTGACCTAAGCTGGTTTTTAGCATGCTATTTTCTTCAGCATTTTTTTGGATTTCCTTGACTAAGCTACTGACTTCATTTTCATGTTTTTCTTGCATCTCTCTCATTTCTTTTCCCAGTTTTTCTTCTAACTCCCTCATTTGATTTTGAAAGCCTTTTTTGAGCTCTGTCATAGCCTGATCCCAATTTCTGTTTTTTCTTGGAGTCTTTAGATGCAGGAGCTTGTGCTTCCTCATCTTCAGACTGAGTATATTGATTCTTCTTGGGATCATAGATAATGTATTTCTCAATGATGTTCCTCTTTTTTCTCTGCTTGCTCATTTTCCCAGCCTGGGCCTGTTTTGGGGGTGCTTCCTGAGCTTTTGGGACACTCCCACAAGGGTCTCAGTGTGTGAGGCTCTGTCCTCCCTCCTGGTCTGTGAATGACCATATGCGTCCCCCTCTGCCATGGGGCTGAGGTGGGGGGGGCCCTGCTGTTCTATGGGGGGGCCTAGACTGCGATCAGGATCTGAATGTGGTCATAGCCCCAGAATCCTGTTCCAGGGGCAGAGGACAGAGCTCTGCTGTCTCTCTCTCTCTCTCTCTCTCTCTCTCTTCTCTCCCCTCCCTAGGTTCAATGAGCTCATGCCTTGGGGGCTACTGCTTACCTGCTCTGCCTGGATCTGGAACGCAGTGGCCAAGCTTGCTGTGTGCCCTGAGGGCTGGACTTCACGTGCTCGCTCTGGCAGAGGTCCCCAGCTGTTCCCCCAATTTGTGCCCGGCTCTCCCCAGGGGCGTAGCTCAGGAGACTCCCCCACTACTGTGAGCCTCAGCTCCCAGCGTCCTGGGGCTGCCTCAGGCCACTCCTCTGACCCCGGGGAGCAGAGCCTTTCTGCTCTTCTCCAGGTTATCTTGAGTAGAACTGCCTCACTAGGTCCCTCTGTGGCTTTCTGTCTCTCAAAAATTTAGAGTCCTTAGTTTTGAAGATTTATGAGAGAGCACCTAAGACAGGATCCGCTCTTGTAGCCATCTTGGCTCCACCCCCTGGATTCTGGTTTCTAATCCATTCTGGTTTCCATAGCAAGTAATCATAAATGGATGAGTTTATCCTACTCCCATTTATGATTACTTGCTGTATTTCCCTCCATCCTTTTTTCTCCTGTTTATCCTTCTCTCTAAATATTATGCTTTCTTTGGGGCAGAAATACTCCATCAATATTTCAATCTATTTTGATATTTGAACACTAAAGAATACAATTTGGAAAAGAGCATCTCAATCATTGTCTGCAGATATTCCCTTACTTACTCTTCCCAATTTGGGAAATCATAGTTGTAAAACTTAATGCTGTGATGCAATACTTTTCATACTCTAAGGTTTGGGGAATGTTGTTCATAATGGTTTTTCTTCACATTGCTACCCCAATTTTTCCTCTTTTGATTGCTTATAGCCGATGAATTGGTATGAGAAGTGAAATTGAGAGAACTTATGGATAATATCCCCTGCAAGTTTGAGGATGGTTTACTACCTGGGTGGTAAAAGTGCTGCTTGCTTGATTCTTTTTTTTTTTTTATTTTGCAAGGCAAATGGGGTTAAGTGGCTTGCCCAAGGCCACACAGCTAGGCAATTATTAAGTGTCTGAGACCGGATTTGAACCCAGGTACTCCTGACTCCAGGGCCGGTGCTCTATCCACTGTGCCACCTAGCAGCCCCTGCTTGCTCAATTCTTATCTTATGTTATATATCTTGCATTCTATTTAAATAAAATGTTCTTTTTCATTGTGATAATGTCATATGATAATGACTAGTGGGAGAAACATTCAGAGGAAAAAGTAGGCATTCATTAGCCTAGATTGAATAGACAGTGAACCCAATGCAACAAACCTGATCAGCTAGTGGCAGAACCCAAGCTTCTTGACTCCTTTGTGTGGTGTTCTTTCCATTACATCAAGACTAAGAAATGTGGAGTAGGGAATTTTGTGTTTTATAGAAGATCTAAATAAAGAGATACATATTTGGAAAATTAAAACAGGAATCAGAAACAATAAGAAGCCAGCATTTATTTAGAGCAGGTATTCTTTTTTAAAAAATTATTGATTGGGCGGCTAGGTGGCGCAATGGAGAGAGCACCGGCCCTGGAGTCAGGAGTACCTGGGTTCAAATCCGGTCTCAGACACTTAATAATTGCCTAGCTGTGTGGCCTTGGACAAGCCACTTAACCCCATTGCCTTGCAAAAAAACCCCTAAAAAACAAATTTATTTATTTATTTTGAATTTTACAATTTTCCCCCTAAACTCCCCTTCCTCCCCCCACCCCCACAGAAGGCAGTCTGTTAATCTTTACATTGTTTCCATGATATACATTGATCTAAGTTGAATGTGATGAGAGAGAATTCATATTGAGAAGGAAAAAAAAATTATAAGAGATAGCAAAATTACATAATAAGATAACAGGTTTTTTTCCCCCTTAAAAGTAATAGTCTTTGGTTTTTGTTCAAACTCCACATTTCTTTCTCTGGATACAGATGGTATTCTCCATTGCAGATATTCCCAAATTGTGCCTGATTGTTGCACTGATGGAATGAGTGAGTCCATTAAGTTTGATCATCACCCCCATGTTGCTGTAAGGCTATAAAATATTCTTCTGGTTCTTCTCATCTCATAGAGCAGATATTCTTAACATATTTTTGTATCTTGAACCCCTGTGGGGTCTATGGTTTCTTCTTTCTTTTTTTTAAAATTTATTTAAGAGGCAGTGGGGTTAAGTGATTTGCCCAAGGTCACAACAGCTAGGCAATTATTAATTGTCTGAGGTCACATTTGAACTCAAGTCCTCCTAACTCCAGGGCCAGTGCTCCATCCACTGCAACACCTAACTTCTCAAGTTTTTGTTTCTTGAACCCCGGTGGCAATATGATGATGTCTATGACTCAGAATGATGTTTTAAATGCATAAAATAAAGTACATAAGATTATAGAATAATCAAATTATATTAAAATAGTTAACTAGCTGTCTATTAAACAAGTCCACAGTCAAGTTAAGAACCCCTATTTAGATTAACAACTTTTTTCTGCATCTATTGAGATAATGATATGATTTTTTTTATTGATATGGTCAGTTATGCTGATAGCTTTACTAATACTGAACCAGTCCTATTTTCCTGATATAAATTCCACTTGGTCATGGTTGTTGAACTGATAATGAAATTTAAGATATTTTAAAGTTTAAAAAAATTGGAAAGCATCTTTTTTAGAACTGATGATTAAAACAGAGTATTACAAAGTCTTACAGTCTAATAACTTAACATAGGCATCATTTATATCTGTATAACATTGTACTTTATCAGAAAGAACTTGGGCTTGGAGAATGAGGAAACCTAGACTGAAGCTCAGCTTCATCACTTACGACTTTGGGATCTTGGACAAATCATTCAGCTTATATGTACCTTTTCCTCATCTGTATCAAATCAAACAAACTCCAAAGCACTCTCTTGTTGCCAGATATTATGTGAGATTTTTACTTTAGGAAGTATTTGGGCATATGTTATTTCATGATTCTTCTAATAAAACTGTGAAGGAGACCAAAAGAAATTATTATTTTCATTTTAGAAATTCAGAAATCTAGAGAAAAGCTGTCTTCTAACATTTGTAGTAGCCAAATCGAAAAACTCATATCCCAGGAGTGACTAAGTGGTACAGTGGATAGAGCATCAGCCCTGGAGTCAGGAGGATCTGAGTTCAAATCTGACCTCAGACACTTAATGATTACCTAGTTGTGTGGCTTTGTGTAAGCCACTTAACTCCATTTGCCTTGTAAAAACCTAAAAAACAAACAAAAAATCCTCTCAAATCCCCTGACTCCTGAGATATACTATTTTGCATAACCAACTGGAGTACTACCTTTCATTACTACTTTTTATGTTGGAATTTGATTGTTCATGTATTTCTTTTTTAAAAAGCACTTTTATATATTTTTTATTTTTATTTTTTGCTTTTGGGGGTTAAGTGATTTGTCCAAGGTCACACAGCTAAGTAATTATTAAGTGTACTGGATTTTTTTTTTTAAATTTAGGTCCTCCTGACTCCAGGGTTGCTACTGTATCCACTGTGCCACCTAGTTGCTCCTCAGGTATTCTTTTTTTTTTTTTTAGATTTTTCAAGGCAATGGGGTTAAGTGTCTTGCCCAAGGCCACACAGCTAGGTAATTATCAAATGTCTGAGGTCTGATTTGAACCCCGGTACTCCTGATTCCAAGGCCGGTGCTCTATTCACTACGCCACCTAGCCGCCCCCAGGTATTCTTTCAAAGAAAAACATGTTTTTCTCTTTGTGAAAGGAACTGTCTCCCCTTCCTACAGTTCACACATCTGCATCTCTTTATAAATGTGACTTGTTTCCAAACATCTATCCTGTCTAGATGAAGAAAGTTCAAATGAATTGCCTAGTCTCTTAAAGACAAATCCCAATTTCTGTTGAGGGCAATTTCACTCTTCTAGGCACCCCAGTTCATAATCTTAAGTCATTTTCAACTCAATTCTACAACCAGAATCATTCTTTTTTTTTTTGGCAAGGCAATTGGATTAAGTGACTTGCCCAAGGTCATTCAGCTAGGTAATTGTTAAGTGTCTGAGGCCATATTTGAACTTAGGGTCTCCTGACTTGTAGAGGGCCAGCTCCTGGGAGTGATTTACACATAATCCTTGGTGACCTTTTCCAACATGTATGTATTATTACTCATTGTATGGATTTGTTGCTCTCCAGTGAACCTTGACCTGGGATAATCTGTCGCTGGAGGTGGTTGTAAAAGGCTTTTCCTGATAGGGAAGTATGCAGATTTCTAAGAACAAATATTGTAATTTTACCCAGGAAATTGTGAAACTGGGTCTCTTTTAACTGGTCATTCCTAAGATAAGTTTTTGTTATAAAAAAGTCTTGAGTTTCCAAAAAATACAACCTTGCATGTGTGTGTGTGTGTGTGTGTGTGTGTGTGTGTGTGTGTGTGTGTCTCTACTCGACCTGACTCTCTTAAGTTAATGTCCAGATCCACACCAGAGCTGTTGTGGGCTGTACTGACTCCAGGACCAGCTCTCTATCTACTACACAACCTAGTTGCCCTTAACCTGAGTCATTCTTTAATCTTTGCCCCTCTCCCACCTAAAATGAATTACTTAACAAGTCTGGTCAGATCTACCTCCAAAAACCTTTAAATCTTTATAAAAGTACCACTGATTCCTTTTGTCTCCTAGTGCCAGTCATTCTCAATCCTCTTGCCCTCTCTCTCTCATTAAAATTCCATGCAACTTCTCGCTGTTCCTTGAATTTGCATTCCAACTCTAGCTGCCATGCTTTTCCACAGGCATGCCTAGAATATATTCTCCTCTCTTCTCTACCTGATAGAATCCTTAACATTTTTCTGGGCTCAATTCTGGGGCTACTCACAGGGAAATCTTTCTTGATCAGAAAAATTTCCCAATATTGCTAATGTTCTGTCTTTTTTTTTTTTGGTATTTGCCAAGCTGTAGATTTCTCATAGTAGAATGAATTTTAAAAAATTAAGCATACTATGAACTATTAACTATACTAAGTAATAGGGAACAAATATAAAATAAAATAGTCCCCGTGCTTACATTCTAAAAGCAGAATACAACACATATAAAGATGTGGAAGTCAATGAATGGAATTTTGGAGAATTGAATGGTAGAGATATCCAGTGACATGCTTTTTCTAAAAGCAGATGTACTTTTATGGTTATGATATCAGAACAAGGAGTGGAGGAAGTCAGCGATGCTATGACTGTTGCCTCAGTGGATGGCAAGATAGCCTGGGAAGATGAATGGATGAGATGTGAAGTATAATCCTGACTCAGGGTTAGCTTCATATAATAGGTTACACAAATTTGCCTTCTCCATCATTAATCAACTCAGGTCCTAGTTTAAAGTCCCCCAAATGAATAGATTAGAGAATAGGGGCATGAATTCTGGAGGTCCTAGTCCAGGTGGGGAAAAGGAGGGTGAAGGACTGGCACAACAGATGGCAAAATATTTTGGGTCTACAATTGGCTGGAATGTGAAGAATGTAAACCTTTTTGCGGCAGGGAACAATTATTCTTTTGGGGTTCATATCTCCATCCTCCAGCACAGCGGCTTGTAAATTAATAGGTATTTAATAAATGCTTGTGATTTAAATTACTTATTTTGTAGTGATATCAGATCAGAAAGCTATACAATGTTCCTTTTCATCTCTCTGGAGCGTCTGGAATGACCCTGCTCAGTTTTTCCCCAGGAGGCATGTGACTTGTGGGCATGCCTTTGACTCGAGTGTGAGTGGGCCAGGGAAGTTAAATTGAAGGGAGCCCTGATTTACGGACTGTCTAGATTTAACTGAGGCTACAGCAGTTTTATTAATAGAACATGCTGCATTTCCTTTTTATAAAAATATGAAGATCACTGTGCTCAGGAAAATGCCCGGTGACTTTTCTGTCTTTAGGGCATGCCCATCACCAGGCTAAAATTAAAAAGTGAAGTCAGGCCCTTCTTGGGTCTATTTTTAAACTGCTTTAGCATATGAATGTGAGTGTGAAATCTTTCTTTAGCGCTCTCTTAACTCAATTACTTACTTATTCAAAACATTCTCTCCTCAAATTCTTGAGTTGTAGCCAGATCTACCTAAAGTATGGTAACCTTAGAGAGGGTCAGGTGACATCCATGTAGCATTGTATCTTCTAGGTATCCATATGCTTTTGTATTTCTCTATCCCTGAATGGCAAGATGGAGCCAGTTAAACTATGCACATTCATCTTTGTACTTCTAGTAGTGGTTAAAGGTGAAATGTTGCCTTTTTTATAAATTCTCTTTTCTTATACTTCTTTGAGATCTCGAGGAAAGGAAAACCCTTGGGAAAATTTTACTAATGACATATTGAAGGCAGTTCTTGTCATTCAAGCAGAAAGTGAGAATGGCCTCTGGAATACCAGGAGAGACTTGTGACAACAGGTGGAGAGAGAGAGAGAAAAAAAATAACACATGTCATTCCTGTTCTTTGAGCCAGTGATGAGTGATGAGATCAATGAGGGAAACTTTCAGAAAACTTCTTAAATTCCCCCTTTCAGGTCTTTTAACGTGCTCTTTGAAAGATATGAAGAGAGGTAGGGGAGGAGGCATACCTTATTCCACTTCTTCAGATTGTATCCTAGTTCTTCAGTTTCTTTGGTTTTTAAATTTTCATTTAAAGGCAATTGAGTTTTAGAATCTCTCTTTTTTAATTCTTCAAAAATTTCCCTAAAGATGTGCTTCAGAGGGCACAAACTTTTTTTTGTTTGCTTATAAGTTTCTACAAAATTTTTTGTTTTGACTTTAAAATATGACTTTGAACAACTATTTACATTAATTCTATGTTTCAGAGATATCACTTGATATACTTCTAAATAAATGTATATATTCTGTATGTTCAATTCTGAATCAATTTATAATTTAAAATTTTTCCCTATCCAAATGGTTGTCATCTTTAAGCAATGTAAAAATTTCACTCTATTTTTGCGAAGCAGGAAAGCCATCCTTGAGGATAAGCGGAAGATTAATTTAAAATGCCAATTACTTTTGCTAATCCGCTGACAGTGAGGTTGTTTATGGCCAGTAATGGAAATCTTTCCAACTCAATTTGTAGGGGAGAGGAGAGGGAGGTCTCCATACGATTGGTAACCAGGAACAATATTTCTGAAACTACCTTCATCAAAATACTTTTCAGAAAAGCATCAAAATTAAGTATGAAGTGTTTACAGAGCCATGCCATCTGTCTGAAAAATCTATTGGCTCTAGCCAGTAGTTCAGCAAACCACTTACATGCTTTAATATTGCCTTCAATAAAACATTGGATTAAATTACAGCAGTGCTGGAAACATAAGATTGTTTTCAAGTTTTAAAAATTTGCACATTAATTTGGATGCAATCAATTTGGAGAGCCTGGTTGTTACAGAAAAAAAATGTTTCAAATCTAACTTTAAAAAAAGTGATGGTGGAAGAGAAGTGGAAAATATAGATTAGTATATTCCTTAGGAAAACAAAGCTTTGGAAAAATGCATTTAGTGGTTATTGGATAAGCTTGTTCCTTTGATCTTGGAGAAGGGATTGGACCTTTTCATGTTAGAGAGCTGCTGAATTAAAGACCTGTTGTGGTATCTCAGTTTATTCCTATGTAATTGCAGTTTGCTAGTCTCTATAGAACTGATAGAAAATAATTTTGTGTGTATGTATGTATTTTGTATGAGAATGATATACTTGGGACAGGAGATGGGGTAATTCTATTAAAAAATAGAAAATGTCCTCTTTGAAGTATTCCATTTTTCCTAAGTACAGAAAGAATGAAGTAAAGACAGAGCAGTCTCAGAGTTACAGCTTGTTTCTGGTTGGGCCCAACCTATAATTTTTCAAAATTGGATTAACTTTGTTTATAATTGATTTGTATGTGAAAAGCCCAGGCTTTCCCTTTTGCTTTGATTCCTGGAATTGATGGGTTAGCTATGTATTCCTCCTTGTTTATCTCAGTTTAAATATTCATATCCAGAATTTGTATAAACATTAAATGTTGGTGGCTAATTCCTGCTGAAATAACTTTTTGTCTCCTTGTCTTCAATCCATCTATGTACATGTGTTCTCAAGGAATAAAGCTGAAAACAACACAAATAACATTACTCACTTTCTACTTTTATGTATTAAGAACTTTGGATGTGAATAGGCTTGAAAACATTTACTTTCAAATAAATGATTTAAAAGAAGCTTACTTTAAAATTACCCAGTGATAATGAATGTGTGCTCTACATGAATACAAAGTATTTTAAAATTTTAAATAAAAAATAGCAATTATGTAGGAGAGTGTTCATATTACAGAATAATTTATTGCAAGACACATTTAAATAGTTGAAATAATCTCATTTAAAATGCACTGTGATAAACAGAAATTCATATTACCTGCAGCTCTTAAGGGATATCCATAGCATAATTTTGGGATTAATCTGTAATATTCTTCTGGGAGTAAATAAAACATGTAAGTGAAAAAATTATTATTAGTTATCAAAGATACAATCAAGAATACAACTTCTAAAAGGGCAGACACATAAGTATCTTAATTCCTCCTGTATTCCTAGAGGTAAATACCTCAAATTTTATTATGCTTCAAAGTTCATTTTTATTTTTCCTTATTAAAGATAAAAACAAATATTATCTATCATTATTATCCATATAAAATGAAATTAAGTAAAACCATCATGTTCTTTCCTGTTTCTGACTTTAAACCCATGCGTTGCTATTTAATTTAAGATAAAAATGTTTGGGGCTCTTGGATCTGAGTATGATAGTAAAAATTTAAATATAATTACCCTTTTACTTTGATTTAAACTTGATCAGGGAATCAGAAAGTCCCTCAACCTAGATTTAATAGTCTAATTAGAACTACAGAATTTTAAGAGTGGAAAGGCATGGAAATCAATATTTTCTCTCTCTCTTTTTTTTTTTATTGATAAGAAAATAAGCTCCCAGAGGGGAAATGACTTACCCAAGGTCATAGAGTGAATAAATGTCGCAGGCATTATTATAACTCAGTTCTCCTGATTCCTAATCCAATGTTCTTTCTACGGCTACACTTGGCCTTTTTAGTTTTCTCATGTTTCTTACGTTTAGTTTTTCATCTTTCTTATACATTTACTTTCTTATCTTTAGTTTCTCATCTTTCTTATACATTTACTTAACATATACGAGTTCAGAGGAAAGGCTGAAATATGGCACGAAGGCTCAAACTGGGCAGAAGAATTTGCTGATATTGTAAGAATAAATGAAGTTTTGCAAAGTGTGACAATCCTTTGAGATACTGCAGTTTTTATTATCACCATTTTATAAAGGAGGAAAGCTGAGGTGACGTGTGTGTGTGTGTGTGTGTGTGTGTGTGATGTGAATGGAGGTTTGTGGAGTGTGTACGGTATGCAAGTGTGAGTGTGTGTGCATATGATGTGAGTGGGAGTGTGGGGTGTGGAGTGTGTAGGGTGTATGCATTGTGAGTGTGTATGTTTGTGTTCATGTGATGTGAGTGGTGGGGGTGTGGGGTGTAGAGTGTAGGGTGTGTGTATGTGAGTATGTGTGTTGTGTATGTTGTGTGTGCGTGTGCTTGTAATGTGAGTGGGGGTGTGGGCTGTGTGTATGTTGAGTATGTGTGCTGTGTGTGCATGTGATGTGAGGGGGGTGGGATTGTGTGTGTGTGTGTGTGTGTGTGTGTGACTCAGGGAACTTGATAGAGTAATAAGCTGGGAAGGCTCCTACCAGGCTTCTCTTCCCTTTGCCTCCTGTTCTGAAGTTGCCTCTGTGAGCTACCCTTCCTGTGAGCTGGCTGCTTTGCTGCCCTCCTTTGGTCACTCATCATTCATGGTTAACTCCGTCAGCTCCAGGGCCTCTTTTGCCCAGTTTGAACCTTTGTGCTGTTATTTCAGCCTTTCCTCTGAACTTGTATGTGTTAAATTATGATTTTTCTGTTCCAGTACAAGTGCTAACGCAGCCGTGAGTGATAGTCCTGAGTCAAAATGACACGAGAACAGGCCAGCTGCCAAAGAATCCGCCCAGCGAAAGATCTAAAGGTCATCTAACTAGTTCTCTTGACAAGTCTTTCCCTTAAATGAGCTTTGCAGAGAGGACGAGACAAATGTACGCGTCCTCTGGACAGACGAGGAGGCATCCGGCGCCAGGCAGCATCCAGGAGTGCAAGGCTGCGGCTGGAAGCAGGACGACCTTGGACGCTCGCACTGTGGGGCCTGGGCAGGCCCCTTCCCATCCCGGTGCTTTAGTTTCCTTAACTGTGAAAGGGGGACAATAATGGCACCCTTCCCAGGGCTGTGGTGAGGATCATTCCAAACAATAGCCTTGCACATGGTATATTATTGAATATTAATGCTGACTTATTCAACCTTACTTCAAGGTTCAACCGACCTTAAGCTCTCCAGGTTTTTCCAGAGTCAGCTGTTTGCTTATCTAGTTACTTGGCCATGCATGTAACAAGGCACATCAGGTGGCTGACAAGTCTATCATGTGATGGATATAACACACTATGTGACACATCATGTGACAAAATATTACACAACACACTTTAATGTGGTGACAGAAGACACCAGGTGAACCATAGGCGATTATGCGACATAAAATATCACACAATGACGCCCTTGTCATATGAAGTCACAATGCAACAGGTAACAAACATGTATCATGTAATAGGCATATGACATCATATAAAAGCAATCTCATGTCACAGATATACCATACCCACGTGACAAACACATTTATGTGATAACATGTCGCATGACTGGTGCACTTTATAAAATGTGTAAGAACACTATACCATTTTGAAAAACATTGCATGTCATGTGACTAACACATTGCTAACATAAAGCCTTATAAGTGGAGAAATGATTTTGCTATAAGACAAAGCAATACAACTTTTAAAAAAGAAATTTGAGGAGCAGCTAGGTGGTGTAGTGCATAAAGCACCGGCCTTGGAGTCAGGAGTACTTGGGTTCAAATCTGGTCTCAGACACTTAATAATTACCTGGTTGTGTGGCCTTGGGCAAGCCACTTAACCCCATTTGCCTTGCAAAAACCTAAAGAAAAAGAAATTTGAAAACCTTGGCTGCCATTTCTTGCCACTTTTCAGGATCAAATGTTTGCTAGTTGGAGCTGTTTTAAAGATTATTATTTATTCATTTTTAGTATTAAATTTTTTTGAGTTCCAAATTCTCCTTTTCCCTTCCTTGCTCTCCCCACCAACCCTCTGAGGAGGCAAGCAACATGATGTCAATTGTACACGTGAAATAATGCAAAACATTTCCATGATAGCCATATCACAAAAAAAAGCAAGAAAAGTAAAGAATGAGAAAATTATACTTCAGTTTACATTCATAGTTCATTAATCTTCTCTCTCTGTAGGTGGTTAGGATTTTTCCATCATGAGTCCTTTGAAATTATCTTGGATCATTGTAATAATCAAGGTAGCTAATTTTTTTCATAATTGATTACCATTGTAATGCTTCTGTTAACTGTGTAAAGTGATCTCCTTGTTCTGCTTGTTTCACTTTGCATCAGTTCATATTGGTTTTTCTACACTTTTCTGAAACCATTCCCCTTCATTATTAGTTACAGTACAATAATACTCCATCACAATCACACATGACATGATCTTTCATTCATTCACCAATTGGTGAGCATCCACTTAATTTCCAGTTCTTTGTCACCACAAAAAGAATTGTTATAAAGATTTTGTACACATAGGTCCTTTCCATTTTTCTTTATTCTCTTTAGGATACAGATCTAGGAATGATATTGCTGGGTCAGAGGGTATGCAGTATCAGCCCTTTGGGCATAGTCCAAATTGTTCTCACAATGGGTCATGGACCAGTTTACAATTCCACCAATAGTGCATTATTATCCCACTTTTTTTCTCATCTTCTCCAACATTTCTCATTTTCTTTTACTTAGCCAGTCTCAGAGGTGTGAAATGATACCTCAGATTTGTTTTAATTTTCATTTCTCTAGTCAATAGTGATGGGCATCTCGGGACACAATGGACAGATTGCTCAGCTGGGAGTCAGGAAGAATCAGGCACTGAACTAGCAGTGTGAACCTGGGCAAATCACTCAACCCTCTTTGTCTCAGTTTCCTCATCTGTAAAAGGAGCTGGAGAAAGAAATGGCAAATCCCTGCAGGAACATTGTCAAGAAAATCTCAAATGGGGTCACATAGAGTGAGAGAAGACTGAAAACAATAAACCACAACCAATCAATCGTGATTTAGAATATTTTTTAATGTTTCTATAAATAGTTTTGACTTCTTCTGAAAAAGTCTGTTCATATTCTTTGGTCATTTGTCAATAAGGTAATGGTTCTTATTTTTTAAGTTTGATTCAGTTCTTCATATATTTAAGAAATGAAGCCTTTATCAGAGAAATTTGTTGTAAAATTTTATGATATTATTTCATTTTCTATAGTAGTTTCAGTAAAATGTAGTTTACCTGATAATCTCTTCTATTTAGGACAATTTTTTGCTTTTGTTTTGTTTGAGATCATGATTGATACCCCTGCCTTTTTTTCTCCAACCCATCAAAATAGATTCTATTTCAGCACCTTATTTTAACTCTCTCTTTTTCAAGCGTAATCTCTTGTAAGCAACATATTGTTGAATTCTAGTTTCTAATCCATTCTCCTTTCTGCTTCCATTTTATAGATAAGTTCATCACATCCACATTCACAGTTAATATTATTAACTGTATATTTCCTTTTTTATATTTTATTCTGTTTATCCTTTTTTCTTTTTATCCTGTCTCTCCTTAAAAGTCTGTTTTACTTTTCACCATTGTCTCCCTTAATCTGCCTTCCTTTTTATACTTTCCCCCACCCCTATTTCCTTCCCCTCAAGAGAGATTTCTCTACAGAGTTGAATATGTATATGTATTAATCTTTTTTGAACCAATTCCATTGGGTGTGAGGTTCAAAGATTGCTCCTTACCATTTTCCCCTTCCTTATAAAAGCTTTTCTTTGTGTGTCTCTTTTGTGTAAGAAGACTTATTCCATTTTATTACTTCCTTCACCCTTCTTCCAAATCATCTCTCTTTTTCACTCCAGTTTTTTTTAAAGATCATTCCAACATAATAAATTTACATTTGGGCTCAATGGCAATGTAGATGCCTTTTAATTGCCATAATAATATAGGGTTCTTAGGATTTATATATGTATCACTTTCTTATATAGGAATATAAATAAGGGCACAGCCAAGATGGAGGCATGAGAACAGTTTTTCCTAGGAGCTCTCTCAAAAATATTCCCCAAACCGTAAAATTATGACTCTAACTAAATTTTCTGAAACAGAATCCACAGGAAGATTGAGTGAGGCAATTCTCCAACCCAAGGTAACCTGGAAAATCATGGGAAAGCTCTGTTCTACTCACTCAACATTCCTCTTCAAACAATTTTAAAATAGCACCTCGAGTAAAATTTGGGGACAGCAGAGTCAACAAAAGTATAAGGTGAGATATTTTTCCAGTCTTTGACAACTGAGGAAGTCTGCAGAAGAAATCTATGATACCAAGATTAAGGCTATCCTGGAGAGAGCACAATGGCAGCACCAGTGGTGGGTCTTGAAGATAGCTGTGACAGCAGTAACAGTAGCAGTTTCAGGAGCTCTCAACCCAGAGATGGTAAGGGAATCAGATGACTGATCATAAAAAGATTACAAAAGATTCTTGCTGATACTAGGTGCAGTTGATACTGATTGGTAACTCTATTACCCATTTATAGTTCTGGGTTACAATTTCAGGTCAGAAATAAGTGCCTACATTTAGTCAAGGGAGCAAGGGTCCTGGTTCCAGTTTCAAGACAGAGAGGAGCATTAGCACTTACAGCCGGAGGACAGCACACAATTCCAGAGTCAAGAGGAGCACTAGTATGTGTGATTACAAGGGAGCAGAGGTCCTTCTTGGGTAAAGATGTGAGGTCAGACCCAGAGACCAGCATACTTCTCCTTGGATCATATTACCTTGGAAGTACCAAAAACTAGCTTCGAAAACAGAAGCATGAAAAAGTACAAAGCTGGGGATAGTGTGTCCTTACCCCTAGTGAGCAGAGCCCATCTGTAAGATAAACTTTGAAGTCAAAAAGTAAACAGGAAAAATTAGCAAACAATAACAAAAAAGAAATTTAGTCATAAAAGCTACTACAGTGGCCAGGGAGATCAAGACACAAATTCAGATGAAGACAAAAAATGAAAATTGCTACAACCAAAACCTCAAAGAAAAATACTAATTGGACAGAAGCCTAACAAGAATCCCTAGAAGAATTAAAGGAAAAGAAGACTGGTAAAGGAAAAACTGTAAAGAAATTAGAGTGATGCGAGTAAAATAAACATTAAAAATTCTGATAACACCTTAAAAAACCAGAATTTTTTAAAAAAAGTAAAAGAGATACAAAAATTTACTGAAGAGAAGAAATCCTTAAAAAGCAGAATAAGCAAAATGGTAAAAGAGATAGAAGAGCTCCATGAAGAAAATAATTCTTTAAAAATTAGAATTGGGGGGGCAGCTAAGTGGCAAAGTGATAGAGCACCAGCTCTGGAGTCAGGAGGACCTGAGTTCAAATCCGATCTCAGACACTTAATAATTATTTAACTGTGTGACCTTGAGCAAGTTGCCTTGCAAAAACCATAAAAAAATTAGAATTGGCAACTGCAAGGTAATGATTCCATGAAACATCAAGAAATAATAAAACAAAAGTCAAAAGAATGGAAAAAACAAATAAAAATGTGAACTTTGGAATCATAAAAACAACTGCCCTGAAAAATAGATAAAGGAGAATTAATTTAAGAATGCCTGGACTAGGGGGGCGGCTAGGTGGTGTAGTGGATAGAACACCAGCCCTGGAGTCAGGACTACCTGAGTTCAATCCGGCCTCAGACACTTAATAATTACCTAGCTGTGTGGCCTCGGGCAAGCCACTTAACCCCATTGCCTTGCAAAAAAAACCCCTAAAAAAACCCCAACTATCTTGATATCTTAGGTAAAAAAGAACAAAACAGTAATGGAAAGAATCTACTAAACACCTCCTGAAAGAGATCCCAAAGTGAAAACTCCCAGAAATATTATAACCAAATTCCAGAGCTCCCAAGTCAAAGAAAAAATATTACTAGTCAGAAAGAAATAATTCAAATAAAAGTTCCTTCCAGCTGCTCTAATAAATGAGAAGGTTCATATGAGTATTATCAGTATCTTCTTTCTATGCAGGAATACATCATCAAATCCCTCATAATTTACCTTTCTCATCCACACTCTCTATGCTTTACCTGAGTCCTGTACTTGAAGATCAAACTTTCTGTTCTGCTGTGGCCATTTCAACAGGGACATTTGAAATCCCCTGTTTCACTGAAAATCCATCTCTTCCCTTGGAAGACGATGTCCAGTTTTGCTGGGTAGTTGATTCTCAGTTGTATTCCAAGCTCTTTTGCCTTCCAGAATATTATATTCCAAACCCCACATACCCTTAATGTGGATGCTGCTAAATCCTGTGTGATCCTGACTGCAGCACCACAATATTTGAATTGTTTTGTTCTGACTGCTTATACTCTTTCTCTTTGACTTGGGAGTTCTGGAATTTGGCTATAATATTCCTGGGGGTTATTTTTGGGGGGATCTCTTTCTGGAGGAAATCGGTAGATTCTATCAATTCCTATTTTACCCTCTGCTTCTAGGATATCAGAACAATTTTCCTGTAGAAGTTCTTTAAAAAAAATGAAGTCAAGGCTCTTTTCCTGGTCATGACTTTCAGGTAGGTCAATAATTTTTAAATTTACTCTCTGGATCTGTCTTCCAGATGTGTTTATTTTTCTTTTTTTAGATTTTTGCAAGGCAATGGAGTTAAGTGGCTTGCCCGAGACCACACAGCTAGGTAATTATTAAGTGTCTGAGGATGGATTTGAACTCAGGTACTCCTGACTCCAAGACTGGTGCTCTATCCACTGCACCACCTAGCTGCCCTGCCATTGTTTTTTTAATAAGATATTTCACATTTTCTTCTAGTTTTTATTCTTTTGATAGTGTTTTATTGTGTCTTGATTCCTCACAAAGTTATCAGCTTCCTTTAGCTCCATCCTACATTTGAAGGAGTTATTTTCTTCAGAGAACTTTCTTATCTCCTTTTCCATTTGGCTAATTCTGTTTTTTAAGGTATTTTTCTCCTCATTAACTTTTTGAACTGTTTTTTTCCATTTGATCTAAATAGTTTTTAGTATGTTATCTTCTTCAGCACTTTTCTGGATCTTCTTGACTAAGCTGGTGATTTGGTTTTCATGTTTTTCCTGCATCTCCTTCATTTCTTTTCCCAATTTTCCCTCTACCTCCCTTACTTGTTTTTCAAAACCTTTTTTGAGTTCTGTCATAGTCTGAGACCAACTTCTATATTTCTGGGAGTCTTTAGATTCAAATCTTGGACTTTTTCCATCTTCAGAGTGTGTGTTTTGATCCTCTTTGGGACCAAAGTAAATATCTATGGTCAGATTCTTTTTTTTTCCTATTTACTCATTTCCCCAGCCTGTGCCTGGTTTGGGGGTGTTTCCTTAGCTTTTGAGTATTATTGGAGCACCCCTGTAAGGACCTCAGTTTCTCCAAAGTCTTATGAGAAGGTCTGACTGCTCTCCTGCCTGTGCTCTGGCCTGTGGATGACTACAAGCACACCCCTCTGCCCTGGGGGAGAATATCTGCTCTATAGCAATAGGGGGGCTCCCAGACTGAGACCAGAGTGTGAATATGGACAAAGCATAAGAGTCCTGTCCCAGGGCCAGAGGAGGGACCTCAACAGTTTTCCCCCACCCCCTTACCTTCCATGGACTGAGTGCTCTAGGAGCAGCTGCCTGGTGGCTCTATGTACCTGCTTCCATTTCCTGGGATCTGGGCTGTGCTGATGGCCATGGCTGCACTGAGGGCCACCCTGGGTCCCACTCACTTTGACAGAGGTTTCCCTGCTGATCTTCCAAGTTGTGCTTTGTGTTCCCTGGGTTGCCAGGTCAGGAAACTGCTTCTGCTGCTGGAAGCCAGCACTCCCTGTGATTCAGGCTTCTAGGCACCCAATGGGCTGCTCCCAGACAATTGGAGCTCCTTTGCTCCAGCACAACTCAGTTCTGTTCTGTTGAAGCAGTTAATAGACTCTTTTAGCTTCTTCATTATAATGATTTCTTTATAGTAAGTAAAAAGTCGTTAAGAAATTATTAGAGTTTGTTCCTTTAACTACTTTTTCAGTGCCAAAAGCTAGTTTAAATAGGTCAAGATACATACACTTTGATAATACCTTTTCATTTTTATTTTTCTAGTTTTGTTGCAAAGTTCTAGTAGAAAATAATGATTCACATTCAGGTAGACTGCAAACCCATAGGCTTAAGGACTATGTCTCATTTATCTTTGTATCTTCCATAGTGCTCTGCACACAGATATTTAACAAATGTGTATTGAACTGAATTAAGCCAAACTAATGTGAAATTTGAGTTATCTATATTATAGGTAGGTAAGAGGAAAGGGATAGGATATTCCAGGTTGGGATAATGGCATGAGCAATATAGAGGTAACAAAATTCAAGGCTACTTAATGATTAGGAGCAGTGGAAGCAGTAAAGAGATCTCTCTAACTTGAATAGGGAACCACTCAAGTAGTGGGTTTAATAATAATAATAATAATAATAGCAACTGACATTTATATAGTGATTTAAGGTTTGAAAAGTTCTTAAATATTTCTCTTACTGCTTTCTGCTGGGAAGTTTAGATTCTGGTGAGATCTGGCTACTACTAGACTGATAAATTTTGGAGATTTAATGCTATAGCTCTTAAAGATTTTTGAATATAGAAATGGCATGACAGAAGATGTGAACCTGGGAGATTAATCTGTTGGTGGAATGCTTGATTGGCAAGGGGAGATGTTGGAAGTAAAATTTTAGGGTCTGATGATATGGAGAAGATTAGAAACTCTAGAATTCTGTACCTGCAAGGGATCTAGGGGGAAAAAAATCTGGTTCAGCCCCCAACTCCTGGATATCTGACCCACAAGACAAATTCTTGTGAGGCAGAGGGAGGAGCGGGGCGGGGAAGAATAATTACTCTCCTTTAAAGAGTTGAATATTCCTACATATTAGTCTTCCACTTGAAGTTGCCACCCCATCAGTCTCATTGTACAACTAGGCTGTTAATAACAATGTGATTGTTTGAGGGAATTGAGTCCAGAAAAGGAAGAGTATTTCATATCCACTTGCCTTTGGAAGTAACCTGAATTTGCTGCCTCTAAATGATCCATTTTTTCTGTTGTCAGTGTTTGGAGAATACTGGGATAAGCTGAAATTATAGGAATATAGGGTTCATTTTTAAGGGTTTGTGGTATTTCGGGGGTGGGGATGTGATGAAAGTATTAATTGAAGGCCTAAGGTGAATCTTTCTCAATAAGCTAATGGCTTGATGTATAGAGCCAGTAGCCTATACCTTAATAATAAGTGAATATAGTGTTATGTAATCTACTCTTTAGACAATAATGTTCAATTTTAAAAACTATATGTTGCAAAACCTCTATTGACAAAGAACCTTGTGGGGCAGCTAGGTGGCGCAGTGGATAGAGCACCGGCCGTGGAGTCAGGAGTACTGGAGTTCAAATCCAGCCTCAGACACTTAATAATTACCTAGCTGTGTGACCTTGGGCAAGTCACTTAACCCCAATGCCTTGCAACCCCCCCCCAAAAAAAAGAACCTTACTGTATCACAATTCAGTAAAATTACAGGCCATTTTTTTTTCATTTTTCCCCCAAATACATGCAAAAACAATTTCTAAACATTTGGTTTTTTTTTAATTTTGAGTTTCAAATTCTCTCTTTTCCTCTGTTCTCCCCACTTCCTGAGACAGTAAGCAATTTGATATGTATAAATGTGAAATCATGCAAAAATATTTTATATTAATTATGTTGTAAAAGCAAACATAGACCAAGGGAAAAAACTTTTTAAAAAGTGAAAAATAAGGGGCAGTTAGGTGGCATAGTGGATAAAGCACCGGCCCTGGAGTCAGGAGTACCTGGGTTCAAATCCGGTCTCAGACTCTTAATAATTACCTAGCTGTGTGGCCTTGGGCAAGCCACTTAACCCCCTTTGCCTTGCAAAAACCTAAAATAAAAGGTGAAAAATAGTATGAATCCATCAGAATTCATCATTCAGAATCCATCAATACTCTCTCTCTGAAGGTGGATAGCATTTTTCAACATGGATCCTTTGTAATTGGCTTGGATCTTTGTATTGTTGAAAATAGCTAACAGTTTCATCAATGTACAATATTATTGGTACTGTGTGCAATGTTCACATGATTTTGCTCATTTAATTTTGTATCAATTCATGTAAATCTTGCCAGGCTTTGTCATTTCTTCATCATTTCTTTTTTTTTTTTTTAGTTTTTTTTTTGCAAGGCAATGGGGTTAAGTGGCTTGCCCAAGGCCACACAGCTAGGTAATTATTAAGTGTCTGAGACCGGATTTGAACCCAGGTACTCCTGACTCCAGGGCCGGTGCTTTATCCACTGCGCCACCTAGCTGCCCCTCTTCATCATTTCTTTCGCACAATAATATTCTATTACAATCTGAAACCACAATTTATTCAGCTATTCCCCAATTGATAGACATCTCTCAGTTTCCAATTCATTTTCATCTCATAAATTTTTTTTTTACTTTTAAAAACAAGTCTCTTTGAGATACAGTGATATTGATGGGTCAAAGGGTGTGGACACAGTTTTATAGCCCTTTGGGCATAATTCCAAATTGCTCCCCAGAATGGTTGGATCAGTTTGCAACTCTTACCAAAGGTAAATTAGTATTCCAGTTTTCCCACATTTTCTCCAACCTTTATCATTTTCCTTTTCTGTCACATTTGCCAATCTGATGTGTGTGAAGTGGCATCTCAGAGTTATCTTAATTTTTATTTCTCTGTTCAGTAATGATTCAGATTTCATATGACTGTAGATAGTTTTGATTTCTTTGCTGAAAAGATAGCTTTGATATCTTTATCTGCCTGTTCAAATCCTTTGACCACATCAATAGAGAAATAACTTGTATTCTTACAAATTTGATTCAGAAATAAGGTCTTTATCAGAAACACTTGCTGTAAAACCTTTTTGCCACCTTTTGCAGACCATCTCCTAACCATCTTATAATAGGGAAAATAATAATGTACTGGAGATTTAGGAAGTACAAAAAACTTCACAGAATTACGTGTTCATTTCTTATAAGTAATTTCCAGATGTGATTCTTGATTTTTATGTATGAATGAATGAAAAAGTGTTGATTAAGTATTTATTATGTCCCAAGCACTGGTAAATGCTGAAAATACAAATACAAAGTATTTTACCTTAAAGAGTTTACATTCAATAGGAGGAGACAACATATAGAGAGACAGTGGTGGGTAGGGAAAGAGTTTTATTCTGCAGTCACAGAGATGATGAATGGAGTAAAAAGGTAGTTCATTTATGTGTCCTTTCCATAGTCAATGGTAGTATTGATTTGGTTACAATGTTATCCACTTCTTCCCAAGCCTAGAGCATTTAGCCGTGATGTTGCCTGCAAAGAAATATGACTCCTGATTAGTTAGCAAGCCGCTTAACCTGGGAACTATGAGTGGCATTAATAGACTTTTGAATGAGAACTGGAGATCACTCTGGAGTCACAGATAAGAGGAACATAAGCCCCACAATGTCCCTTGATTCTCAACACCTGTAACCTCAGGGATGCTAACAGCAAGGGTGTGTGACACTATGTTTGTTTCTTGATTCCCTCTTCATAGGGACTGTGAAGTATTCTTTAAAAAAACAAAAAAAAACTTATTTTTTTTAAAAGACTTTGTAATGAAAATGAAGAAAAAATCATCTAAAGAAGTAGAAGGGAATATTCTTCAGAAATTCATAAGGTGGAAGAATGTCACATAGAAGTGAAAGAAAAGAACCACCAAATACTTAGAACTAAGAATCAAATTAGTCTTTTTATGAAGAGGAAGAAGCCAGATACTCTGAAGAGGAAAGAGTTGCTGACCCCAGGAAACAATGATGTGAGATAATGCTTATAAAAGAAACATCAAGTATAGATCAGAAGAGGAAAAGGAGTGTGATTAGTGATTCTTTGCTGATGGATACTCATGTAGTTTGACAGTCACCTTGATAAATCATACTGAAGTCTATTTTCTATCCAGGGCATCCACCTAAGACATATTAGAGAATCTTCTAAGACTTTTCAAACTGGATAACTAATATGTAATTCTGTAGATTCCTGTGGACATGAATGATAGTATTAGAAAGAATTTTAAAAAAAGCATTTCTTTCTTATATAATCTTGGGCTAGAAATATCTTATGGGTATAGGTTTTCATTGTTATTGTCCATTAAAGATAAGGTGTTCAGAAGAGAGAGAGAGAAGTGGATTTATGAAGTAAATAACTATAGAGGAAGATAGTATCTGAGGACTGGATTTGGATTTCTAGGTAAGAATATAAAGTATGGGAATAGCAGGTTCCTGTTCAGGGATGAAGTATACCCAGCAAAAGCAAATGGTACAAAGGGGTTTTTATGCTGAAAAGAAAGGGGGGGGTGAAAACTACCCATACATATTTAGCAGACTAGATCCTAGAGTGAGTAGCTACAGTGTCAGAAGAATAAGAATTGAGACAAGCAGATGTTTGTGAGACAAAACCCAAGAAAGGAACCAGAAATTAAGCTCATAGTCTTAGATGTCCATACATAAATGGAGAAGCAAGAAAACAAATTTGACCTTACAGATTATACAAACTGAGATTTTATGAAATGAGAGCCATAACTGGAATATGAATTTTGATAATATTAATTTATTCAAAAGAAAGAGAATAGGTAAAATGGAGGGAAGGATAGAAATAGGGCATATATTACAAAGGCATATTATAATTGTAGTATTCCACAGACAAAATTGATGAGGAGTTGAAAAAAGATGATAAACCTTTCATAGAGTTTATGCAGTAATAATGAAGACCTTTAATTACCTGAACATATGCTCAGTATTTTTTTTTAGTTTTTGCAAGGCAATGAGGGTTAAGTGGCTTGCCCAAGGTCACATAGCTAGGTAATTATTAAATGTCTGAGGCCGGATTTGAACTCAGGCTCCTAACTCCAGGGCTGGTGCTCTATACACTGTACCACCTAGCCACCTTCAGTATTTTTTTTGATAATTTCTTTTTTACAGTAATGATAATTTCAAAAAGTAGAAGAACCAGGAGATTCTATTCTGAATCTAATTCTTACCATCACAGACTGTTTGGCTTAGGAATGATAGAACTTTGATTATCACTTCATTTTAAAATTTGTATTAGAGGAGGTAAGGAAAGGCAGGCATAATTCAAGATTTTGGGAAAGAAATGATAGAAAAGTCTGTTCTGAATTGAACATTTATAGGATAAAGGGGAAACGGGAAACTGTCAAGAATGGGACCCACAAAAAAACCCAATTCCAATGAGAAGGAAAAAAAGGGAGTTTTTCATAGAAATCAATATGAATACACAGTGAAATCATCTTTGAACTTGATTTTAAAGAGGCATGAAGATGTATGTTAGGGCAGGTAATGGGATGAATAAATATGCCTGCACAATCCTGTTGGAATTGTATTGAATTCTAAAGCTAAGAATGAACTGAGATTTGGCAATGAAATCTAAGGATAACAAAATGATGGGTTTTTTATAAAAGGTATACATAGGAAAAGAGGGGGTCAAAGAAGGGGTAAGACCATGGCTCAGGGTGAGTGAGACTAGGACAACTGACCATAGAAGGCAAAGCTGCTCAGTTTTTGTTCTGTGTGTTTTCTTTGCAAAGGAGATTAATGAGGAGGTGGTGCAGTGGATAGAGCACTAGTCCTGGAATCAGGAGTACTTGAGTTCAAATCCAGCCTCAGACACTTAATAATTGCCTAGCTATATGACTTTGGTCAAGTCATTTAACCCTATTGCCTTAAATAAATTAAAAAAAGCAAAGGAGATTAATTTTTGAATTGGAAATCACTGAATCACAATAGCTAATAAAGAACTGATATCCAAGGTAAATAAGTTAGGAAGATAATAACTAGCTGCTGTTATTGAGTTCAAGTCAAGTGACTGAGATGGACTACATCCTCAAGTACTGTAAGAAATAGAATATGTGATTGGGTCAATATCAGTGATTTTTCAAAAATTGTGGAAAAAAGAAGAGATTTTGCAGGATTGATGACAGAGAAACTTTATTCTGATTTTCAAAATAGGGAAGAAGATAGAATCTGAAAAGTAGATTAGTGAGATTAATTATACTTAGAAAAGAAAAATTCTATAAAATATTATTCAAGACTTGGTTAATGAATAGAGAAAAATAGACTATTGTAAAAAATCAGTATGACTTCAATAAGTTCATGTCATGACAGATTAAGTTTCTTTTTGACAAGGTTACTAAACATCAGAGAAATATAGTAAATATAGATTGCCTAGGTTTTTAATATTTGCTTAATTAAATCTACTTTAATTTTGAGTTTCCTACAAACTGAGAAGGTAAAACCAGGGCGCTGTCATTAGTTTGAAATTCATTATAACATCTGGTGTGGTGTTTGCATTCCACTGGCTGAAATCAGGATCCATGTAAATTGCTGGTTTTGCTTTTCTCCTACTTGGTTCTCTTTAGTAATGGTGCTGAACAGTTAATTATAATGGGTGTAGCCGAGGGTGTGTGTGGGGGGGGAGCATATATGTTTATATTTTTGAAGGCAGTGTATTTAATGGGCTTCAAAATAAAGTTCAGCAATGCATGAAATAATTCCAGGACAGAAGAAATGAAAGAATGACTTTTTTGGGGGGTAACATTATAGGGAAAAGCACTGCAGCAAGACGAAATACTAATTAGGAGCACCACCCTCATAATTTATGGAGGGAATCTACCCAAGGCTTTTCACACTCTGAATTCCTAAAAACTCCTAACTTCGGATTTTTCACAGGATGGTTTATTTTATGCATGACATTTCTATGTTGTGGACTTTACCCTTTTCCACACACGCCTTCTCCCAACTGTTTCCTTCAAATATTGCATAATCCACAATCAAAACATTGCTGCAGGAGAGGGAAAAATTAGATTTATAGGATGCATATGTTTTCTATGACTTCTAGATTTTCTCTCTCCCTACTTTTCATCCCCCTTCCCTGGTTTTAACCAGTTTTTGTTCTTGCCCCTGGCTGCTTTATGTGATCAAGCTGTTTGCCTCCTCTGTTCCAACCAAATAGCCTGGATTTTTCATGGGGCAGGTTGGACTATAAATCCTTGATTTTATGAAAAAGCAAAGCTTAAAAGATTTTGGAGCTTGTCTAAAAACTTTCATGGATAGTTACAATACCAATCACCTAAGGATACTATATTCCTTTAAATAAAGCCAAATGTATCAAAAGTAGCTTTTAAAATAAGGAATCTCAGACACCTGATAGTATGTCTTAGACTTTTGACTGATATTCTCCGCCTGCTTCTGTCAAACTTAGAGTCCATTAATGTTGTTGATGATGATGAAGACATGATGATTCTGTCATGTAATATGGAAACAATGATTGATAATTGCTCACACAAGTATGGTCTCTCAGAACTAGCTCCTTTCTGCACCTGACTGACATGGCAGTTGCTACATAGTATGTAACATATGTGTTAGGAAAATTGGGATATGCTTAATGGTGGATGCTGTATTTTCCCATGAGCAAGTTTGTTACTGTTACTTAAAATTGTAGGGAAATGTATGCACGAGTCTGATGTCTCATCACATCTGCCATGTCTCCTTCCCCAGTGATTCGGTGTTATAAATAATAAAATTCATGCTTGTGACATATTAAAAAACCCCTTATATTGAAGCTAGCCAAGTTATATGGAACTATATGGAATTATATTTGAGGGAATATAATGGACACATAGGAATCCATGTATTTAACAAAACCTTTTTTAATACTGGGTTCTATTTAATTTTAAAAAAATCTTTGCTAATCAACTACTCTGTCATAGGAAAGAGGGAAATTAATTATGAGTTAAATGGTATTTATCAGAAAACATCAATATCATTGTTTTTATCTCCTTAGTTGAGTTTTTGGTAGAATTGATATTGAGTTCCTGATGAATGACTTTTATCAGAAAACATGGAATATCATTTTTTAAAAAATCTCCTTAGTTGAGTTTTTGGTAGGATTTATATTGAGTTCCTGAATCTGGCAATTGATCTTCAGTATTTTCATTTATCCTCAATCATTAAATCTTCCCCCTTTCCCTACCCCCTCCCCGCTAGTGATGGAGAGAGTAGATTGTCAGAGATAGGAGAAATATGAAGGCGCTCTCTAGCACTAACAGACTAAGATGCAAAGAGACGTAACACACTCCCATCACAGCAGATGGAGCTGTATGACCATGTCACTACACTGTGGTTCAGTTTCTTTATCTATAAAATGGGACTAAGGCTTACACTTAATTACCTCACAGGATTGTTAGTAGCAAAGTACTTTGTGAATTTTAAAGTACTATATTAAATATGTGACATCATTATTGACAGCTCAAAAAATTCATAGATAGAAGAGACCTGGTAGTATAGTAAATAGAGTGCTGAATCTGATGTCAACCAGGTTGAGTCTGAGTTCAAATTCAGTTGCAGACACTTACTAGCTGTGTGACCTTGGGCAAGTCATTTAACCTCTAATTTGCCTCAGTTTTTTATCAGTAAAATGGAGATATTAAAAATATTCATCTCCCACCCCACCAAGGTTGTTGTGAGAATCAAATAAGATAATTTAAATCATTTATCTAAATTCTTGGCACTATATAAATGTTATTATAATATCATTATTATTTTTATTATCATCATTATTATTAACCCCAACCTTCTGATGTTACAGAAGAGGAAACTCTCCTGGAAAGGTAAAGTCACAAAGTTCTTAGGAAAGCTGGAGTTAGAATCCAGGGGTATTATTTCAGCATTTCCTTTTTTTGAACTGTTTGCCACACTGCCTCTTTATGCTAGCAACCTGTTACTTAAAAGAAGAAGAAAATGAATAAACAAATCCAGAAAATATAAATTTTTGAGTTAGTCTGATACTGTTGTCTGTGAGGCTGTTCTTTTGGGGGCAGAAATTGCTGTGTTTGGCAAAGGACTAGAATGCTTGTGGGTTTGGAAGGAGACCCAGAGCGGATGGTTAGATTTGTTATTTGGGTATGTTGGCTTCTTCAAGCAGGAGAGTTATTTTCAAAGTAGGGGAAGGAAGAGGCAGTCCACTGGAACAACCATGATAGGTTGTTTCCATGGCCAAATTGCTCATTCATAAAATGCCCTTTTTTCCCTTTCCACTCGGCACTTGTCCACTTCCACATTTCACGCTACAGGCAGCTCTTCCTCTTGAAGCAAATCAAAATCTTAGAATATTAGGATGAGAAAAGAACTTCAGAGAACATCTAGACAAGCCCCTTTATTTTACACAGGAGGTAACCGAGAACTAAAGGGGAGAAGATGTCAGCTAAAAAATAGGGGCTGAGGGGTGGCTAGGTGGCAAAATGGATAGAGCACCGGCCCTGGAGTCAGGACTTCCTGAGTTCAAATCCGACCTCAGACACTAATTATCTAGCTGTGTGGCCTTGGGCAAGCTACTTAACCCCATTTGCCTTGCAAAAACCTAAAAAAAAATAGGGGCTGAACAGGATCTTGATTTTAAGGGCTTCATCATTCTTCCTTCTTATCCAAATGTGGAATACTAAATGACTTTAGCCCCCCCACTATTACATGCAGGTCATATGTGATCCAAACTCTGCCAAGGGTATTTGGTCAGCTCCAGGCACTGAAAGTCATTCATTAAAAGCACATGGTAACCTGTATGCAGTAACACTGGACTGTATACATAGATGAGGCAGCTTACCTGAGGTGAGACTTGAAGGGTGCTCAGGCTGTGGAAGTGGGTTTGTTAGGAAAAGGACAAGGCATAGAAAAATGATTCTTCTGCTACTGAGCACCAACCCATAGGGCACCCTCCAAAACCTTCTTTTTAGATATTTTGTTCACTATATGTTAGTCTAGATCAGTGCTAGAGTAATAAGAAGGCAAAATGGGGTTTTGTTGCTGTTACTGGCTATTGTTGTGAGGTGGTGGAGGAGGCAGTTGCTTAGGAAGATCTTTTTTTTTTAGATTTTTTTAGATTTTTTAGGCAATGGGGTTAAGTGACTTGCCCAAGGCCACACAGCTAGGTAATTATTAAGTGTCTGATTTGAACCCAGGTACTCCTGACTGCAAGGCCGGTGCTCTACTCACTGTGCCACCTAGCGGGAAGATCTTTTTAACGGGTCCTTAATGAAGAAATAATTTGCACCTTCCCCATTTCTTTTATTGTATTATTTTTTGCCTTTCTGACACTTTCCCTCTCTCAGCAGCTCTTCCCTTTCCATGCCTCTTTCCCCTTCCCTTCCCCATGACTCAATGTCTCCATTTCTTTATCTCTGTCTTTATGTCTCTGCCTCTATCTGTTTCTGTCTCTGTCTCTTTCGGTGTTGTCTGTGTGTCCCTGTGTCTGTGTAGCTCTTTCGGTCTTTCTCTGTCTCTGTTCCTATCCCTTTGTATCTCTGTCTATTTCTATTTCTCTGTCTGTCTGTCAGTCTTTCTGTCTCTCTTATCTTTCCCTCTGGATTTATGACTCTCAACCTCTCTTTCTGGCACTATTCTCTGTTTCTATAAGTCCATTTTTCACCTTTAACCCCTCCTATCCCCATACACTCTGCTAACTCTTCCCCTTTTCTCTCCCTCATTCTCACTCTGGGTTTTCTTTGACTTTGTCTCTTTTCATTAGATCTCTCAGTTCCTACATCTGACACTGTTTTTGTCACTACCCCCATTCTACCTGCCCCTCTTCCTGTTTCTGCCTATGCCTTGATTTCTTATTTCTCTATCCTTTCAGTTTTCTCCACCTTGGCTTCTCTGCTCCTCTCAACCTCTACCTCTCTCTGCCTCTAAGTTATCTTCTTTCACACTGAGCCCCATCCCAGCACCTTTCTCCTCTGCCCTGGTCTCTGTCTTTTTGCTCTCCTTTAAGTTATTTCTATCCCTCTCCCTGCCTGTGTCTGTTTCCTTTCTTTTGTGTGTTTTCTACCCATTTTTACTTCCCTTCTCTGTATCCATTATTTTCCTGCCTCTCCATTTTCTCATTTGTCTCTGCCTATATTTGTCTTTTGGCCACATCCTTGTCTCTGTCCCACTTTTTCTCTGCCTGTCTCTCTCTGCCACCTCTTTATCTGCCTGTCTATCCATCTTTCTGTCTCTGTTTGTCTGTCTGTCTCTCTCTGCTTATCTGCCTCTATCTTTGTTATCTCACTTTGTAGTCTCTTAGTGTCTCTCTCTCTCTCTCTCTCTCTCTCTCTCTCTCTCTCTCTCTCTCTCTGTTGCCTGACTCTCTATGTGTGTCCCTTTCATCCATTATCTGTTTCTCTGTTCCTATTGAGTTGCAATTTGACAAATACTAAACTCCAATTATTTTTAAGACACTGTTCAGAGTGATAGGGATATGGAGGTAATAAAACATTTCCTACCCTCAAGAAGCTAGCATTTTATCATTATTTTCCTCTTCTCTCCCTCATGTTCTTCCTTCCATGCCCTTTCCCCACACTGTCACCCTCCATTCCCTTTGTCACCTTCTCTTTTTCTCTTCTCTCTTTTCTACCTCCATATATCTTTGCCATTTCTTTACACTAGACTAAGGAAGGCATTAGAAAATATAATAATGCATATGATTTATTAGTACTTAAAAAAGAACTTTAAAAGACCCAATTTTTCATCAGTGTGTATACTATTTCCACCAATGTAAATCATAACTTTTCTACATGGGAATATGCAGTCTTCACAAGTTTCTGTGGCCAGAAAAATTCATCATCTCATGACAATGTGTTTTTGAACTTAGCCTGGGTAGTCCTCAGACACAAATCCTGTCACTGGGTCAATGCAATTGGTAGAATTTAATAGAGATTATATCCCTTTGATACAACTTCAAGAAATCCACAGTCACTTTGATGCCATCTTGAGGCATCTAAGTAGTTTTCTTTTAGAGAAGGAATAATAAGGATGCCTAGAACCCACAGAGCATTAACAAATACACAACTTTGAACCCCCATCAATGTAGTAATATGTCAGACTATGTAAGATATTACTTGAATTCAGAACAAAAGGCATTTAATGAATCAAGGTAGCTAGATAAATAATAAAGACTTGAATTAATTCATGTGGTCTCTGTAATCATACTGAAAGGCTGCCACATTCAGTTGTCTCCAAGGGAATGATAATTAACTCTTTAATGAATCCCACATTTCCCCCAATACAGTGGGAGAGGGATATATTTAGACTATTCCCATCACTGGTGCTGAAAATCAAAATTTGTATCTGCTTGTCTTAATCCCCTCTTGCTTATCTTAACTCAGCAGGTTAATGAGCTCTGATTTTTCAGGAGCCAGACTCACATTTAAGCTTCTTGCCATAGCTCTCATAACCATCACATGATATATAGGATGCCATGCCTGGGCCTATCCCATGACTTCTCTCTTTGAAACCACAATCTTTTCTGTCCTGTGCAATTCTATCTGCAAGACTTCTTTAGCTTAAACAAATAAACAAAACTGTGCTGGAAGCATGCCTTAGTTAAGGGTATGGACCATAAGATTTCTTGAAAGTGTGGTATAGATAATTGCTCCAAACAATTGAAAGACAGTCCAAGATATGTTCAAGATATGGGAAATAATATCTATCCATAGAAACATTTGGGGGGCAGGTAAGTGGTGCCAGTGTATGGAGAGCTGATCCTGAAGTCAGGAAGTTCATCTTCCTGAGTTCAAATATGGCCTCAGATATACTTATAAGCTATGTGACCCTGGGCTCAGTTCCTCATATGTAAAATGAGCTGGAGAAGGAAATGGTGAACCACCTCGGTATCTTTGCCAAGAAAACTCCATCCAAACAGAGTCACAGAGAGTCTGAAAGGACTGAACAATAATAGATGCATCTACATTTGTATAACTCTTTTTGGATGGAATTGGAAAGAACTTTACCTATGTTAGCTACACATTTCAAAGAGTCAAGAAAATATGGAGGTTCAGTGCACACCTTTACTTTCCATCATAAGTCATCTAACAAATTGGACACTAGTAATGTAAGACAGAATTCTCAATGCGAGGGAGTAGGAGTAGAGCTAGAGAAGGTCATGTCAATGAATAGTACTTGTTCTTTAGGAGATCACAGTCTTATTATTAAACTACAGAATAATGGAATATGTACAAGAGATATGCCTATGTTGCTATATAAGCTCATAAGGTAACTAGCTGGGTGAAACCACAGAAGTTTTAGTGTAAAAGTTGTCATATGATTTGACTCTTAAGGGATTCATATGCCATTCATCACTTTTGTTTTTTTTTTTTTAGTATAAATTTATTTATTTATTTTTCCAACCACATGCAAAGATAGCTTTCAAAATCCATTTTTTGGTAAGATTTTGAGTTCCACTTTTTTCCCCTCCTTCCCTTCCCTCCCACACCTCCCCTTGTCAGTTGAGTAATCTGATAGGGTTATACATGTATATAACTATGTTAAGCATATTTCCATATTAGTCATGTTGTGAAAGATGAATAAGAACAAAAGGGAAAAAAACCATGAGGGGGAAAAACATAAAGCAGAAAGCAAATTTTTAATTGGAAAATAGTATGCTTTGATCTGTATTCAGACTTCATAGTTATTTCTCTGGATATGGATGGCATTTTCCATCACAAGCCCTTTAGAATTGTCTTTGATCATTTTCCAGCTGAGAAGAGATAAATCTTAACATTGTTGATCATCACATAATGTTGCTGTTAATGTGTAAAATGTTCTCCTGGTTCCACTCACTTCACTCAGCATCAGTTCATCTAAGACTGGTCTAGGTTTATTTGAAGACCCCCTGATCATAATTTTTTACAGAACAATAGTACCCCATCACAATCATATACTACAATCTGTTCAGTCATTCCCTAACTGATGGACATCCCCTCAATTTCCAATTCTTTGCCCCTGCAAAAAAGAGCTATTATAAATATTTTTGTAAATGTGAGATTTTTTCCCCCCATTTTAATGATTTCTTTGGGATACAGACCTGTCCGTTTCTTCAGGGAACACTATTCTATCCTCCCAAAAGATCATTCTTCCTCTATTTTCTTTCTGATACTTATTAGCATCTTATAGGGAACTGTCTCTCATCTCTCCATTTTCCTCTTTCTGCTTATTTGAAAGTCTGCTTATAGGAATGACTTGTGCATAGAAACATTTTTTTAATTATTCAATCTTTCTGTTTTAGTATAACTTTCATTTACAGATATATTTCTTCTCCTCCTCAGCTACCAAGAGAGCCATCTCTTGTAACAAAGAATAAAAAAGGAAAAAATAAAATTTCAAGAAAACTAACCAACATATCAGTCAAATATGAAAGTATATGCAGTGATTCATGGAAACATTTTCAACAGAATATTGTATGACTTCATGTCTTTTGGGTCAGTTTTATGCTTAGGAAAATGACAGGGAAGGACTTTAGATGCTGCCTCCTCTTGTTTAATTTCCCCAATTTAAGCATAGCCCCCAGAGGAGCTAATAGATTTTTAAAAATATGCAATATTACTTGAGGTTAGGAATCCCACACCCTCTAACCCTGGCTGCCTTCAAACCACTGGAACTAAAACACTCTTGGTCATTGGCCTTTGGAATTGTTTACACAGCTGCTCTTAAGCCCCTTAAAGAAAAACCAGTGAAGGTTAGAGCCAAAAACATAGAGCTTGCTGCTAGGCCTATGCTGCTGCTGCTATCTCCTAATAAATCTCAGGCTGGATTCTGGACTAATGAGTTAATTGCAGTGGCAGCAGTCAATTCTTACTCCTTCCTGATTTGTTTGGGATCATCCAATTGTTCACTCTTCTTAATTTCATAGTCTACTTAGTGCCATCTGGTGGCCTCAGATCCAGTAAGTATAGGTGTCATTATTTTGTTCAAAAAGCTAGATCACCTCTGTTCAACCCAGTGGTTAAGTAAAACCTATATTCTAAAATGCAAATGGTAAAATTCCCTTGAAATCTTCTGTGTTGCAGAATAGTTCAGTTAATGTGAACCTAAAGGGTTATGGAGAGGGTATTTGCTACTTTTTTAATGCAAGACAATAGCTTCTAGGTATTACACCAGTGTGATCAGGGTATAACATTATTAATTTGACATAAGAATTATCCTAGATATTTTATTTAAATAGGGAGAAGAACTGTTTGGTATTCTATATTAACACAATTTCATTTCTCTTATATAAACATTCCCATATTTTTTTTTTAAATTTTTGTAGTGGGCTTGTATAAGACAAAGACCAAAAGACTTAAATGGAATAAGCCATCTGCTCTTCTTTTAACTTGATGCATAAAAAAGAGAGTACTTTTTTGAAGTACAAGAAACTTTAATATATCTTTGTATATAAAGTTTAATTTTTTTAAATGTGTCTGAGTGGCAGATAAGTTAAGCAGATAGTATATATATTGTCTTTATATTTTTGTTTACCACATAAGAATTCTCAGAAAAATTCCTCAAATTAAGATAAGTCTAAAGGAAAATCATTGTAACTGGAGTAAGATAAGCCTGGCTGAACAAATGCTCGAAGCTAGTTCACTGTGGAGACTAGTGTGGAGTCTGGAGCATAATATTGCTCCTAACTACTGAAGCTCATTTTTTGTTTCCTAATTGTGTGTTCAGGTTTTATTATCACAATGACTTGAAAAGAAGTTGCAAATATTATGTAATTTAAAAAATGAACCTGAGATGAATGGGGATTCCTAGTTTCTTGTACGATATTTTTTTCCTCTTCTTTGTATATGGAAATGGTCATTATTTCCAGATATTTGTCAAGTGCAAAATAATTTTAAGTTATTTTCTATTAAAGGAAAAGAAACATTTTGCTAAGTGCTGGAAATACAATTACAAGCAAAAAGAAAGACAATCACTTACTTTCTATAGAGAGAATACAACACAGAAAAGAAAATTTACCAAATGGATTGGGGAGGGGTAGAAGAGGCTTGAAGCAGTGATCTTCCAGGATGGGATCACTTTCCCCTTGGACATGATACTAGTCAGTGTTCTTAGTGTGAATGGGCAACCATCAAGACCCACTGGGCAGTTTCTTGGGCTGTAGTAGTCCATACCATGCATCATCTAGTTCAGAACTGAGGTCCGTTTTCTATTTCCGCTCAAAGAAAAGGGAAGCAAAATAGGCAGGGACCTTTGACTTCGCTATAATTAATCTGGCTGAATTGTGGAATCATACAATGTTAATCATGAAGCTGGCCTTAGAGATCATCTAACCCAGGGATGGGAAATGGTTTTTTTTTTTTGGCCAGGGGTCATTTGGATATTTATAACTTCATTCCCAGGCCATACAAAACTATCAACTTAAAAATTCGCCTGCTATATATTGTTAAACATTTAATGAATTTACCCCTAAAAAAAAAACCCTCCTAGATGTATTGAATTTCTAGCTCCACTTGCAGTTGCCTACTGTGGAGATTCCCTATCCTGATCTAGCTCAACCACTCATTTTACAGATGATAGACTGAGATCTAGAGTGTGAAAGATTATACAGTTTAATTACTAGTGAAACAAGGAGTTTAATCCTCCATTTCTCACCAAATTGTATTCCCTTCTTCATTGTGCTCCAGAAAAATCTCCTTATTCTGGAAAATATCTTCAGCTTTTTTTGCCTCTTCTTTCTCCCCCCCCCCGCCCCCCCCCCCCGCCCTACCCCCAAAGCACTTTGGTCACTTTCATATTTTGTATAGCCTTTTATTAGAATGAAAGCTCCTTGAAGACAGGGTTTGCCTTTCTTTTAGCTTGTATTTGTATTTCTGGTATGTATCATTATGATTGCCACATAGTAATTGCTTAATAAATGTTTGTAGATTGGTTGACTGAATGAACCCAGATCTTCTGGCTTCAAGATATATGTTCTTTCCATATTGTTCAAACTGCCCGCCCTCTTGCCCCCTGCCTTTTAAAGCCTTTTGAAGAGGAACCTTAGAAACTTCTGCATACCTTAATTTGGTTCCCCATTTAAGGTTTGGCAGAGTTGCTTTTTTTTCTTTAATGTTAATTTTTTTCCTTCTCTTTTTTTCTTTTCTTTAAAGTAAAAAAATGACTTGGAACTCTCTTAGATATAGAGACTTTTTAAGAGTAGCATTGTAATGTAGATGGAGTGCTGGAATTGGAATTGGAAACTTGGATCATATTAAACTTCTGACTGACAAGCTGTATAAATTCAAGTAGTCACTAAGCTTCTCTGAATTTTAGTGCCCTCGCCTGTAAAATGAAAGAGTAACAAAATTTATTAATTGAATATTTCTTCAATAAATTTCATGCATATTCTCACAAATACATACCACCTAAATATGGAAAGAGTGGATTCTGACAGGGATCATGTATGGAGGGGCACACATAAAAGGAACACATGGAGCTAGGCCACATAAGTGAAGTAATATACATAGGAAACATTGCATAGGGTATCTGAAGTGGAAGGTTCTTGGGAAAGAGCATTTGAAGAAAAATCAATAGAGGAAGAAATATAAATGTTATTGCCATGAGAATACTACAGATCACCTTATAGAAAAAGAAAAGCAGAGTCTGTGAAATGTGGTGCAACATACATGTGATGTGATAAGACATGGAAAAACTATGTACAATATAACAATGGGACAATGACATGCTACATATGCCATGTAATGGTGTTTAATGGCACAATACATGCATGTAGTGATGTGGCACTGGTGTGGTATGATGTGACATGCAACACAACAGAGGCCACACACAACACAACAGTGTGGATCATGACAGAATATGTAATGCAGCATGGCACATGTTATGTGATGTGACATTGTGATGTGGTGTGACATATTTTTGTCATACAATCCTGATGTTTTAAAGTGCTTTGGCCCAAATGAACCAAGGGAACTTGGCCCAAGTCACACAGGTTTTTAAGTGACAGAGACAGAGTTCAAATCTGATACCTCCAACTCCAAATCCAGCACTTTGTAATAATTATGAACAACTCAATGATCATTCAGGAGACCAGAAGATCAATGATGAAATAAACTATCTGTGTCAGAAAAATGATAACTTAGGATGTGAAATGAGTGAATATATAGTCATATATATATATATGGCATATATATACACACACACATGTATATTTGTTTTGCTTGAATATGCATGTTTTTTGCAAGAAATTTGCTTTTTTCCTACTTTTTTCTCTCAGTGGGATGCAAAGTAAGAGGGAGAGAGAATAGATTTCTTTTAATTTAAAAAACAGAGAGGAAGGGTATTAAATAAACATGAAATTCATCATAAACTTTTAGTTAAGAACATTATATTATTCGTTTTATGTAACTATTTTAATTTATTACAAGACATTCACAAAATGATCTTTAAAGCAGAAGTGATATATATATATATATACATTTATAATATGAAAATAAAACATCAATAAACCTGAGTCTTTAAAAAAATGAAGACAGTATTCATGCCTTGCCTATTCTTCAGGTTAGCATTTCCAGATCCTTAAAATATTCTGAGTTTGGTGAGGCTTTGAGTTTCTTTACTGTCTAGACTGTCTTTTCTATAAGTTTCTATAAGTCTTTCAGCTTGTCAATTTATCAACAATTTATCAACAAACATTGAACAAATATTCAAAAAACTGATAGTTATGTGGATTACAAAAACACAAATGTAGCAGCTGCTATCCTCAGACAGCTTATATTCTATTGGGGAGACAAGATGTATCATGATCATACATATTCAAAATAAATAACAAATGGAGTATGTCCTTGTCAATATTATTCTTAAAATATGCTCTCCAGAAGTGAGGATATTCCCACCTTTTCAGAACACTGCATCTTTATTACACTATGAATTCATATTGAACTTGCAGGGTCCTAAAATTAAAATGCCCAGATTTTTTTTTAAATCAAAAATTTGTATTGTTTTTTAAAATATCACCAAAATTTCTCCAGTGTCTCTTCACTACCCCAAATAATTTTAAAGAAAAAAATAAAAAGAAAAAAATACAGCAAAGCTGATCAACTAATCAAAATTAATCTGGAAATATATGCAATTTATCTTCTACCTCTGCAAAGGATCAAGATAAAGTGAGTCTTCTTATATCTCTTCCTTGGGAACAATCTTGTTATTTTCACTATTTAGTTTTGATAGTTTTGTGGTGATTTTTTCTCCATTTACATTGTTTTTTCCATTTACATTGTTATAAATATTGCTTAAATATATTTTTGGCTCTATTAACTTCATTCTGGATCTAATCAAGTAAATCTTTTCCTACTTCTCTGTAATTATCTTATTTGTCATTTCTTAAAACTATTCCATCATTACAACAATTTCTTTAGCTATTCTTCAATTGATGGGCATTTATTTTGCTTTCAATTCTTTGCTATTACAAATAAAATCACAAATATTTTGGCATGGGTGAGGGAATTTCTTCTTATTAACAACCTAATTGGGGTAAAAGTTAAGTAGTGGAATTTCTGGGTTAAAGAATGAATTTTTTTCATTTTATTTACATAATTCTAAATTATTCTAATTTTTACTGATTCACAACTTGAGCAACATTTACTATGTCTGTCTTTCTACAATTCCTCTAGCATTAGCTGTTCCCTTCTTTATCATCTTTGACAATTTGCAGGGTGTGAAATGATACCTCAGAGTCTCAAGTATTTTTTATGTGAAACTTTTTTGTTCACAACCTCCAAAGTCTGCTTTTTGTGCAGATTTGGAACTCAGAAGAGAGGGCAGGACTAGAGATAGGGATTTGTATATTATCCATATAAAGGAGCTATAAGGAGCTATATCCCTGTCAATCATCAACCCATTCTTGTGCCAACATCTCAGTAGAATTTTCTTCTAACAAAGAGAAGGCTTAGACTCAACCAAAGAAAATGAACCACTATCCATGGATGGTACCTAGTCCATTGTTTTTCACAGTTCTTGAATTATTTTGCATCACACATCTTGTTGTGTTTATTTGTATATTTTCAAATTTTCAAAAATTTTAAAGATTTTAAAGACTTCTACATAAGAATTCTGTGCCCTAAATTTGTCTTTATCACTGAATGTGTTGACCAATCATTTCTCTTTCCTTGCTTTTAAGAACCACATCAGAATGAATGATCTTTAAGTTTTTTTCCCCTACTTTAAATTTCTCTGATTCCAAATTTTCCATTTCTTCTTTTACTAACCTCTTTTAAAACATACTTGTGTCTGGTAATGATAGGGATTGAGGAATTTTAGCATATCCATACCATTTTCTTTATTGTGGATAAGCATGACAGTCCAGTGCTGACATACATGACCTCATGGATCTGATTGTCCTTGGTAATCCTGGCCTTCCAAGGGCATGGTAGAAAGAAGAAGCTATTTTCAAATGGGTTACACTGACTGTGGATTCCATTATATCAAGTGCTTAATGGACTTCTCGTAACAACTGACTGCCTATGAGATAAGTGTGGAAAAGTGTGCTGCTCTTTTCTAAGTGGGTGATCTATTTTTGACACTGAGACCAATGGCAAGCCCTGCCTTTTGTCAGGTCAAGAGCTCTAGCCAAAGACGCTTCTACTGTGTTTTTTTCTTTCTATTTTTCATTTTTCCCTTCACTCCCACCCCCATCCATTTGTTGACAGCACCGTCTCTATCCCTGACATGTTACAGGCAAATGAGAAGATAGATAGCCTTGGTATTTAGCCACCTAGATAAGAGAATGTGTAATTTATTTTTCTTTGCTATTTTAGTTAGCAAACATCAAGATTGGGGGGGGGTCAAAAACCAAGTTATCACTAACCACTAGGTTATCAGGACCCACAGAAAAGAAGATTTCAGTTGCTACTGATTTTTATTTCCTGGAGAAGCAATTATAAAAAGGAAAAAAGAAAGATAGAAAAACAAAGAGTTGGTCACAGATGCCCTTAAAGCATGTAGAGTTCTATATAATAAATAATTGGGGGAAATGCCAGAGGAAAAACATATTTTCTATATACTACTGAATATTATGATATTAATATAGTATATATATGTATATACATATATATATATAATTAGAACAATTAAAACACATGCTGGAAAACTAGGAGTTTTTTACATTCTTATTTTAAGTCTTTGTTTTTAAAATATAGTAACAAACAGATAAATATAATAATATGGGAGATTGATTTGCATACATCCATTGACAATTTAAATAGGCAAATACTTTATTGGACAATTATATATATATATATATATATATATATATATATATGTATGTATGTATATAGTGTGGATCATAAATTGGCCTGAGGAATGGGCTTCTATGTCTACCATCTACCACATTTGGAAACTAGATGACTATGTACCAGCCACTTCTCTCTGAATGTTTCCTCCTCAAAATGGGGATGATGGTCCAGATAGCTTATTTCTTAGTGTGGCTGTGAAGATCAAATAAGAAAATGAATTTAAATGCACTTGGTAAACTAAAAAGTATGAACATGCAAAAGAGGTCAGATCCTGACCTACTGTGACCTTGTGTGACTTTGATTAGCACTTCTTTAATTCATTAACCATCTACTAGGCTTCTGCACTGTACCAGACACCTGGACATACAAAGAAGCAAAAACAAAAAAAAGAACAACAAACCAGTTCCTTCCCTCAAGGACCTTACAGTCTAATGAAGGTGATTACTTCCTTTGGTCTCAGATGAGAGATCCCTTTCACTCTTAAATCCTGTGATTCAATACATATTGTAATTTACAGTTTTAAAAAGAGTTTTCTGACTGAGAATTCACTTAAATGGTGTTTGTTTCTTCATTTATTCATTTTACAGAATGTACCCAGGTCATCTATTCCAGCCCACAGCTGAACAAGAATCCTCTTGAAAAATGTTCATCCAATGCTCAGTCAACTTCCCTGAAGAACTATAGGGAGGGGGACTACATTAACTTGTAGTACAACCTATCCACTTTTGTCTAACTGTTAGGAAATTTTCCTTCTATGCAGCTGATACCTGCTTCTCTGCAACATTTACCCCTAGGTTTTCCCTAAGGGAACCAAGCAGGCGTAGTTTGAAATACACTATTGAAAAAAATTTAGTAAAATTTCTGATTTCAAAGTTCATCCAGCTCGGCGATGTCAAACTTGCTACCTTGTGGTCAGCAAGTTTCCAGAACCATCTGACCTAGACTAAAATGTAAAATTGGGAAATGTTTAACAAAAGAAATAAAAATACAGTACAACATAATGTTTATGGTTTTCTAAATCTACACATCATCCACAGGTATCTCTTTCTATTGTTTTTTAATACTACATGGCTCTAGTCCAATACCCTCCTTTTACTGATGAGAAAACTTATTTTACTAGCTTTACTGATAAGGAGGCATTGTAATCAAACCATGTTGCTTGAATACATTTTTGGTCTTATAAAACAGAGCCTTGAATTGTGTTCCACTTAGGGTTAGTTAAATATTTTTCTTTCTGATTTTATTCTAGTTGTGCTATTATAAGTTAAAATAATTGAACGTAGGGGTGGCTAGGTGGTGCAGTAGATAAAGCACCGGCCTGGAGTCAGTAGTACCTGCATTCAAATCCAGTCTCAGACACTTAATAATTAAATTACCTAGCTGTGTGGCCTTGGGCAAGCCACTTAACTCCCTTTGCCTTGCAAAAAAAAAAAACAAAACCAAAAAACTAACTAACTAAATAAATAAATAATTGAGCACAGCAAAATTAATAGCCAAACACAGATGGAAAATCTGACAAGACTATTATATTTAATTGGTAAATAGATAAGCTTTCCAAGCTTTCAAGTCAAAAGCTTCAGGGTCACAAATTTTTGCTCTTAAATTTAATAGCACAAAATTCTATAAACTCCATTTCTATAGGTTTAAAATAACTATAAACATTAATCAAAACTGTTTATAAATTTAGAATTAAATTAATTTGATTAAACTAAATGCAAATCTTGCTTAAAGACAAAGAGTTAGTCTGCAATGTGAAACCAAAATAGTGGTATGTAATTTAACTTACCTATGATATATATTAGTTATTTAGCTTTATATATGGCTAAATAACTATGCTGAGTAATATGATAGGAAGCTTAAATTTGCTTTACAGTGGTTGATGATTTATGCATTATTAAAGGAAGCCATAAATACAATATTTAAGGCTGAAATCAGATCTCTATGTAATAATGAAGTTGAAGAAAATAAAACTAGTAGACACATTTGTCATTTAAGATTCCAGTACGACTTTATTTCACATTCTTCCAGATGCTTAATATCTGTACCCAGAGCAAAGGTTTGTAATAGAATGTCATTTTATGAATAAAAAAAATATATTTGATTAAGTGATGCTTTGAGAAATAAAGGGAATTTCCATTTGTGAGGGTTTTGTAAAAGCCTTTCATTTGTTTTAGACTTTTACTTTGGTCATGGCACTCAATTTTTATGGGAACTGACATATCAAATACTATTTATTATCTAATTCTATATAATTTCCTCCCCTGAAGAGTGAATCAGATTCACTTATTAGAATGAATTAAGATAAAATTAGTTTTTCTGTAGATTTTGAAACTAGTACCAAAACATTGTCTCCAATTTAAAAGTGGAGAAATATTTTTATATTGTTTGTGATAGTTTTGTTTCCAAATTTGCTAGAAATTCTTAGCATTATTTTAAATAAAGCATTTCATAAAATGAAAGTCAATTGGCAGGAAAACACATTATTCCAGTTGCTGTAACCATACATATAATAGTAAATCTCTTCATTTTGTGTAAAGATGAAGCTCCATAGATTCAGGTGATGTTGAAATTCATAAGTTACAGCCTTTCGTTCACCTCTGAAAAAGTATAAGTCACTGTTTGAGTGTAAGTCACAGTGGTAATATTTTAATTTTTATATAATTTTAGGGTCAACTCTAGAACAGTTATTTGTTAAATTCTTAATTTTAAAATTGTATATGCAGTACATTAATCTTTTTTTTTGTTTTTGTTACTAACTATCCTCAGAGATGAAAATTTGCACTGAGGAATACTTATTTCCTTGAAATTTTGCTATGTTAGCTCATCTTTATTCTTTTTCACCTTGTAATTGTTTGAATGACTATTTTTATTGTCTTTATTTATGGTGTCATTATCAAGTCTCCACTTAGGTCTTTATTTTTTTTGCTTGTGTTCCCTTTTTTAAATATTATTTGTTTGCATCATGTTCTATAAGTAAAACTTTATTATTTCTGCTTTTCATATTTATTTATAGTATTTGTAAAACTAGCATTTCATCCTGAAAAATGAGCATATTATTTATTTTTAGATTTAATTTGATTTCTTTTTCTTACATTTCAAAATCCTAAACTATCTCCCTTTTCCTTCTCACCCCATACTAGAAAAGGTCACCATTCAACATAAACCTGTGTGTGTGTGTGTGTGGAAAACCATATTATGCACACTTCTGTTTATCATTTTTTTATGGAAAGAGATAGTATTTCCTTCCATAGATTCTTTATTATTACTTCAGTATTTATAATATTCAGAATAGCTTCATTGTTCACAATTATTGTTTGAACAATATTGCTGTTATTGTCTACATCATTCTCTTGTTTCACTCTTCATTATTTATTTCAAGTCTTTCTATGTTTTGCTAAAAATCAACCTGCTCATCATTAATCATTACATAGTATTCTATCACAATCATATACCACAACATTTTTAGCCATTCTCCAATTGGTGGGTCTCTCCTCAATTTCCAATTCTTTACTGCAACAAAGAGAGCTACTATATATTTTAAAACATATAAGTTCTTTTCCTTTTTTCCATCATGTTCGAAAACAGATCTAATATTGATATTTTATAACTCTTTGGGCATAATTACAGATTGCTCTCCAAAATGGTTGAATCAGTGCACAATTCCACCAACAGTGCATTAGTGTTCGAATTTTTCCATACCTCCTCCAGCATTTGTTACTTCCTCTTCTATCATTTCAACCATTCTGCTAGGTATGGGATGATAGCTCAAAATTATTCTAATTTCTATTTTTCTAATCATTGATGACTTAGAGATTTTTTCCTAAATAAATGCATATAGTTTGGGTTTTTATCCTAAAACTACCTGTTCATATCCTTTAGTCATTTACCAATTGAGAAATGCCTCATATTCTTATAAATTTGACAACGTTATCTATGTATTTGAGATATGAAACCTTTATCCAAGAAACTGTCTATAATTTTTTCTCATATTTTATCACTAACCTTTGAAAGATGCCATAAGTATATTAGATATATTCTATTTTTTTTTAGTTCTACATATTTTTTTAGTTTATTTTGTTATATTTTTCCAGCTCTGAGATAGGAATGTTAAAGTTTCTGATTGTATTATTCTTCATATACTTTTTTTAAGGTTTTTGCAAGTCAAATGGGGTTAAGTAGCTTGACCAAGGCCACACAGCTAGGTTATTATTAAGTGTCTGAGACAAGATTTGAACCCAGGTACTCCTGACTCCAGGGCTGGTGCTTTATCCACTGTGCCACCTAGCCACCCCCTTCATACACTTTTAAAATGACTTTTTCTTTACAAATTTATTTGCTATACCATTTAATACACATATGTTTAGTATCTATATTTTTTACTTTTCTGTGGTTTCTTTAAACATAGTTTAATTATTCATCTCTCTTGGTAATATTGTGAATTTTGATTTTTCTTTGATAATTTGATTGTAGTTTGGGAGGCTTAATTGATATGAAGTAAAATTTGTGTCAGATTTTTATTTTCATTCTGTGTATGTCTTTACCTCTGAGTTTTATTTTTTTGTTATAAAATAGATTGTTGTGCTTCATTTTTTTACCCTTCAATAGCTTTTCCCTCTTATTAGATTATTTAACCTATTTCTGAAACTATTATAATTAAGAAAAGTTTTTAAAATTTAGACTGAAATTCATATTGGAAATAATTGCTCCTATCTACTATTAACTACATAGTAGTAGGTCATTTAGTAACAGGAATTTCCTTAATATTGGTAATTTTCAACAATCAAAACAAAAGTTATCAGAACAATATTTTCTGAAAATATTATTTTCATGTTTTATTCCTTCTATAGATTTCATTTCTAGATATTTAAAATAGTTGAAATATCAAGACCATTCACAAATTTATAATTTTTTAAAAATGTGTTTTATTTTTCATTTATGGAATAGACAAACATTTCCATAATATAGTATAATAAAAATTATTATATATGAAAATGCAAATTTATTATATACAACTTTAAAATTATTATGTAAATTTCATTCCCCTTCATTTTCCTTCTCCCTCCCTCTGCCCTAGAGATGGCTACCATTAGACATAAATATGTATATGTATGTATATATGTAAAATCATTCCATGCATACTTCTATTTATCAGTTCTTTCTCTGGGCTCAGAGAATTTCTTCCTTCACATATCTTTTGTCCTTAATTAAAATGTAAATCTTACTTAAAAAGATAAAAATATTTTAAAAGTGCATAATATTTGTGTTTACTGAGATCCATCAGCTATTTAACCTAAAAGCAGTCAGTTAAAATGGCAAAAGCACTGGATTTGGAGGCAAATGATCTAGCTTCAAATCTTGCATCTACCACTTACTGGTCATGTGAACTTGGACAAATCAATAATCTCTTGAGCCTCAATTTCCTCAAATATTAAATGAAAGTGTTGGAATCTGTGACATCTGTGATCCTACCTGCATGGTGATCTTAAATAAATAATTTAACTTCTCTGGACCTCAGTTCCTTCATGTCTAAGAGGAGAAAATTGGTTTTTGTGATTGCTAAGTTTCCTTTCTACTCTAAATTCAGTTATCTTATGTGAGTTAAACTATGTTGAACTTGATATCACAAGAATTCATGGGAAGTTGGAATATTTCATCTTATAGAATTTATTGTAATGAGACAGAAAAGAAAGTTTTTTTCTTATGGTATAAGAATCTTCTCTGAGCATTTGGGACAAAAAATGAAAATCCTTCTTGCTGTCTTATTTGAATGTGGAAAAATAGAACTCTAATCATCCTACTTTAGAAGAGATCAGGAAGACCAAATATAATTGGAGAGTCTAGATTTTGAGAACTGCCCTAACTGCTTCTTGTCAGAAAGATGATGGACACAAAAGCAGAAATCAACCTTACTTTTTGGACATATCCAATATGTATATTTGTACTGTGCAAATATGTGCTTTTAGTACAAAGGTTTTGTTTCTATTTTTAGTTGTGAACAGGGATATAGTGATATGATAATGTTGTCCAGAAAAAAGGAAGAGAAGACGATCATCAAAGCATTGAAAAGAAAATGCACAAAAGAGAACAGATGGAAATTCATAAGGAATCGAAAACAGGCAAGACAGCTTTGAAAATAACACGTGAATTTATATATACCTTTTAAAAAAGCAAGTAGTATGTAATAGAGACTTGCAGATTCTTAAGCAGTCTTTTTTTTGTTTTATGTGCATATGGAAATGTTAAATTTTATTTTGATATTTGTTGATTTTAGAATAAAAATGATTTTTTTCTAAAAAAAGAGAGAGCTTAGATATAGGTCTCACAATTTAGTTCAGTCTTAAGAATTTTCAGAGAACAGATACGGGAGCAAGAAGTGAGTCTATTAGATACACTGGTATTATCACCGCAGACCAATTTGAAACGCATTCTTAACTCACCACATAACACCTATTAAAAGAAGACAAGAAAAAGAGCTCTGAGGTTTATGACTTAAGAAGGGCCAGCTAAATGGCATTCTTTCTTTAATGATTTTTTAAAAGGTCTTCCCTTTTCTGATAATTAGTAGCATGAAACTAACACTGTTTAAAAGAAAAAACAACAGATACTATTTAAACTCTGAATCTACCTCATTTCATTTTAAATTCTATTATCAGAGATTAAATGAAGCTGGATATCATTTAAATTTAGCTGAATAATTTCTAAGATCCTTTTTTTTAAATCTTTATTTTGTTCAAGGAAGATCTCACAAGTTCTGAACTTTCTGAGAGAGCATCAGGATGTACCTGTGTGAAAGTACTCTAGTATGGTATCTTGTCAATTTTTCAAAGCTTATTAATTTAAATTTTGCTCAAAAACACATTTACATTAAATATATCTCTATATTGTATTATATTAATTTAAAAATATAACTTATTTTATTCAAATGAAGTACTATTAATGTTAATTTTTTCTAAAGCTTATAAATATTTCGTTAAATTTAAGTTTAGGTTTTGAATTTATTCTTATTTTAAACAGAATTGAGTTGTCAGTACAAAGAAGAAAGAGGCATGAAATTATTTTTTAATTACAAAAGCCAATGAAATATAACTTTATTTATCTATTTTATTATATATATGTATATTTGTTTTCCAATTACAAATAGTAGTAGTTTCTACCTCTCATTTTTTGGTATGGTTTTGAGTTTTATACCTTTTCCTCCACCCTCTCCCCCCTCCCAAAAGCAATCTGATAATAAAAGATAACTTTAGAAAGAGGATGTCTGGAATTTAGGTGCTCTAAGTGTTAAAATGTTGTACCAAGCTATGATTATAGATAATTCTAATAAAATGCAACCTGTTTGAGAACAGGGATTATCTCACTTTTCAGTCTGTATCGCCAGCTAACATCTAATGTGGTGTTTGGCATGTAATATCTTAGAGGTTTAAGACTGACTCACAGGTCACTTGCAGCTTGAACCAGACTAAAATATAATTGGGAAATTTTTTTTAACAAAATAGAATACAGTAAAACATAGATAATACTAAAAATTAAAACTAAATAAATATATAGATTCTTATGTATGGAATAGTGGCCCCAGTTTCTATTTGGGTTTGACACCAATATAGCCTATGATTAATAAATGTATGTTAAATAAATCACATTTGTAAGTTCTCATTGTCTTAAGTTTTTAGCATCTGGAATAATATCTTCTGCATGGAAGAATGAGATTTATAGAATATCTTTAATTCTCAAGACATTTTCACACACATATTATAGATTTTATCTTGTTAGTATTCATGGAGAACCTGAGATGAGATTATATAATTTGCTCCAGATCAGTTGACAGCTAGAATGTACATCTTCTTATGGCTTCCTTGCTGAAACTATAACCACTGAACTACTTTTGCCCTTGAGTATTAATTATCATTTTCTCTTTTTTATTGATAAGCTGAGGTGCTATTTTTGCCTAGAGTTTGGATAATCAATATTGAAACTAAGTAAGCACCTACACAACTTCTGAGAATATGCACAATGTATTTCTGTGCTGCTCAACAGTAAGCACATCAACACCCCTTTATTTTTGCTGCCCCACCACTTGTAATTGAATATGTTGTGATGAATACTAGTGATGGGTTGTATTTCAGGCAAGATGACTTGTTGACTTAGCTCCACCATTGGATGTCTCCTTTTCTAGAATCTGTCTCTTAAAAACAACAACAAACAACTCACTATTGACATGGCATTGCATTTTGAATTTAAAGCACTATATAAATGTGAGTTATTACTACTTTAACTAAATGAGTCTTATGACCAAGGAAATGTAATCTTTGTAGATGTTTGGAAAAGACTATTTCATGGAGTAGAATGAATCCTGGAGTCAGAAGACCTGGATATAAATCCTGTCTCTATCATTCCCCAGTTGTGTGACTTGAACAGATAATTTCTCTTCTTTGAGTGTCCTCTGCCAAAACAATTGAATTGCACTCTCAGGTTCTTCCTAGATCTAAAATTCTATGATTCAAAGTTATGTGGATGAGGTCCCCAGTACAAGGGGACTGAAATCTTATATTCTTTTTATAACTGCTCATTAAGCACAAGTTTGGTTTTAGAGGGGGAAGGAAGATATAGTTCTCTATATAATCTGATAACAATATTAATATTTTTACTTTATATTTACTTAATACTAATTGAATTACCAATATTCTCCAGGGTATTACAGTCTTAACATTTCTCCAACAAAAAGGGAGCTGAAATAATGTAGATAACATAAATATATATATAGAATAATAGCCCTCTTATCTTGGAAAAATTCCATAGCTAGGGAAATTTTGTCACAAATATCCACCTATCCAGATGATTGCCCTATATATCTCTAGACAAACCTCATGTATTTCTCATCCAGAATCTAATAAACCCTATGGGCTCTGGGCAGTTTCTTGGGCAGTTAGATCAATCCCTACATTTGCAAGTGAAGAAACTGAAGCAATGAATTGGAACACGACTTAACCCAGATCATACAAATTGTATCAGCTTATAATTTGAACCTAAGGCCTCTGATTGCAAATTCAGTGTTCTTTCTATGATATACTGTCCTTAAGTTATAGCAACTTTTATATGATGTCTGCAGGAACTCATTAGAAGTTACATATTCATTGCAGTTGTTTCTAACTCTTCATGGTCTCATTTGGAGTTTTCTTGGGGAAAATGTTGGGTTTTTCTCCAATTCATTTTATAGATGAGGAAACTGAGGAACTTTAGTAACATTGCTGATAAGTGTCCAAGGCAAAATATGAACTCATTAAGAGTCTTCCAGCAGTCTATCCAATGTGCCACCTAGTTACTCCTAAGCTGGTCTTAATTGCTTGCACACATTGACTTTACCCATTTTTAGTATGTTAACTCTTTGGTTTATGCTTATTTACTGTTGCTCTCCCCTCCTCCTAGTCTTGACTGTAGTGCTTAGTTCCTTAGCCCATCTCCTTTAGCCTAACCCCATTCTGCATATTCAGTCTTCTTCCACTACTTCCCAAAATGGACTCTGGTCCAAGTCATCTTATTTCTTGAGTTTTCCTCTGAATATGTCTTGAGCATTTTAGTCTCTAGCAATTTACATATACATTGATTTTTCTTTGCTGCCATTCCACATCTCAAGCTGTTCTTCTAGTTCCCACTTCCTCCATGAAGTCTTCCTTGACTTTCCCTAGTGTTCTCCAATTGGATGGCACTTGAGTGTAGTGGAAAGAGCAACACTGGATCTGAATTAGAAGATATGTATTTGAAGTCTAGTTCTGATATAAACTATCTGAATGATATTGAGCAAGTCATTGAACATCCAAGGGGCCCTGTTTCCTCATCTAGGAGATCACAGAACTGGGCTAGAAAATTTCCAAGGTGCTTTCCAACTTTCACTCTTAGATTCCTATGAGCTCTTAGTCTTTTCTGCTCTTCAAATATTTGTCTATACCACTCACTTGGAACTTAGCAAGAAAGCAGAATAGAATTCTTTGTGTTATTTAGATTTTCATGTGTTTCCAGCTAAACTGTAAGATCCCTGAAAAGCAGAGTCCTTAAGTGTACTTCTTGTATTCTCCTAGAGAAAAGAGAGGACTGCAGATAGGTAAATATTCAGTAAATATTGTCTTGTTTACTTGAGTGAATGAATGATAATTAGAAGACAAAGAATCCCATGAAGAATCTGTTTCTGTGAGAGTGGATTTAGGGGCTATAGAAATAGCAAGCTCTTAGACTATTAAATTGATAACTTTTTTCCAAAGAGAAAGAACTGAGCCTGTCAGTATCATGAATGCCCTTCAAGACCCATCTTCCAAGTATGTGCTGCAATACCCACAAATGAGGATATAGAGGCAGCAACTGCAGAGCTTCGGGCGACCCAAGTGGTGTCATGTGAGACTTTTTAGTGGTTCTCACCTTACAATCCATCTCACTCTCAAGAGTCCCTTGGGAGTGACAGGGACTGAGTTGGTTGTCAGCTCACCTAAAGAGGCCTTGTGATTCTGGATTGGAAATAGACTCTTTGGCTTCCCTTTCCCTGGGTCATCTCTCCTGCCCTTAATGCTCAGGGACTCCTCCCAAAGGTGCAGAAAGCTCACAATTTATTCTATTTTGAAGATTTTTTTTGACTTGGAATATGATTGCTGTGATATATGTTGACTTGGGAGATATGTTGTTACAAAAGAAATGATTGCAAATGCTTCAAAACATGATGAGCCCAGAAAAGGCTCTCAGTCAGTCTAATCCTGAGATGGGGTTGGGTTCAGGAAATCTTAACTGGAAAGGCAGAATCCTTAACTTTATGACATTTACTAAAGAAAAAACAAAATCTAACTTAGTGAACTTCTGTTATATGTCATTTGGGATGCCAGTTTCAAAGAACCATTTGGTTTTGGACAAGGGCGCATGATACAATGTCAGAACCTAAGCTGTTATAAAATATGCTTTAGACGTCCAAGTCATGCACAGTGAAAGCAAAAAACCCATGAGTAATTTACATGTCTGCGCCACATGTCTGTGAACTATCCTGATGGGTTTTGGCTTTTTCAGAACTATTTGATAGTGGAGTTCAGACACACAGTAGCCTTTTATTCATAGTCTGCTGCTTTTGAAAGGCTAAGGAGAGGCTTTAAAAGATCTTCTTCTTCTTCCTTTTTTTTTTTTTTGCAAGAGAAATTCCTCATTTTTTCAACCTCCTTTTTTCTTCCTCAGTTCTTATCCCCTCTGTTTCTTCCTTATCTCTGTTTCTTTTCTGCAATGTAGTCTTCTTTTCCTTCTCCCTTTCTTTCTCCTTCTTCTCCTATCCCATAATAACTTCCCGAATAGGAATCCTCTGTGAGCTGGACAATCTAACATGGGTCCTATTTATTGTTCATTATGTTTGTGTCATATGTTATGAATCTCTAAACCTTTCTAAACCAGTTTTATCATCCACAAAATGAAGCTAATAATGTTTTCAAAACTAGAAGCTAACTTTTCTAAACCATAGTTTTATTATTTGTAAAATGAAGATAATAAAATTTTTCAAAAGCACCATTATTATTATAATTTCCTTAGCATACAAGGAGCAAAATTCTGTAAGGGTTCATTTATAGTACTTTGGAGACATAGATTCAGGTTTTTAATTTTCTTAAATTTCAGCTTTAATTTTGCAGAGTTTAAGTCTTTCATAATCTTTTCAGTCTTCTCATACCATACAACTCTCCATGTGCCCTATGATCCAAAGGCACTGTGCTCCTTGATGTTCCTTTCAAAAGACCCTCCATCCCCCATTCAATGCAATTTCAGTGGCAATTTCCTTTGCCTGGAATTCTCTTCCTCATCATATCTAGCTCCTGACTTACTTGGTCCATTTTCTGCAAGAAAACTTTTTCCATTTCCCCTTAATGCTAATCCATCCCTTTGTAATTATCACTAACATAATCTGTACAGATCTTGTTTGCTCTTCATAAGGGTAAGGATGGTTCTTGTTTTTCTCACTATACTCAATGCTTAACACAATGCCTCACGTATAGGAGATGCTGTTGACATGATGACATAGAATTTCAGTTTTATTAATGACAATGTCTTAATTTTTAAATAAAGCCATATTTGGAGCTAAGATTTTTATAAGACTTCTCTAGTCATATAAGTTGTCATAGGAGTGGTCTTTTTTTGGAAACTATTAGACATTAGGGGATAGTCTTTTGGAAAGAGTACTTGACTTGAAGCTCAGAAAGTCTTGATTTGAGATCCTGCCCTACCATTTCATATCTGTTGGTTGACACAATTAACATGTCTTACTTTCAACCTCTTTGAAATTTGGACAAAAAATGTCTATGCTACCTAATTCTCATGGTTGTTATAAGTAAAATGATTTGTAAATCTTAGGGTGAGACTTACTATTTGCAACTATTGATTTCTTTTTTGATTATTGATTATTAATTCCTTTTTTTCAAAATGATTTGATGGTTAGAGTGATAGCATAAGGAAGAGAACTGTTGAATGGTGTATCACTTGAAGCAATGCCAGAAAAATTCTTATCTCCTCCTTTGGGCTGTAAAAGGGGTATGACTTTGTTTTATAGTAAAATAAGTTTAACAAAACTTTTTTTTAGGTTTTTGCAAGGCAAATGGGGTTAAGTGGCTTGCCCAAGGCCACACAGCTAGGTAATTATTAAGGGTCTGAGACCAGATTTGAACCCAGGTACTCCTGACTCCAGGGCCGGTGCTTTATCCACTGTGGCACCTAGCTGCCCCTAAACAAAACATTTATTAAGCATTTTCTGAATGCAGACAATATTGCTGGAAGGAGATAGAAAGTAGGAAACTATCCTATAGAAATGGAACTTACAGTGAAGTTTTGAAGCACTATTTTTTTTGTAGTTAGAAAATATGACCATTTACAATGTTTACCATGGAAATAATGTAAAGACTAATAGATTGCCTTCTGTGGGGGTGGGGAAGGAAAGCAAGAATAGGAGAAAAATTGTAAAACTTAAAATAAATAAAATCTTTCTTAAAAAAATATGGCCAGGGGTCGGCCAGGTTGCTCAGTGGATAGAGCATCGACTCTGGAGTCAGGAATACCTGAGTTCAAATCTGACCTCAGACCCTTAATAATTACCTAGCTGTGTGGCCTTGGGCAAGCCACTTAACCACATTGCCTTGCAAAAGCTAAAAAAAAAAAGTCATCTAAATATGTAAATTGAAGCACTGGGGTTTGGGTCACTTAGCAAGTTAGTGGTGAAATGGAAAAGAAAAAAATTTGGTTTCCCTCCCATCCTCTTCAAAAGTGACTAAACCACCTACCAGATTTGTCAGATTTCTTCCCTGCTAGCATCCCAATATGGAACTGGATCCTTATAAACTGATTTCCAAGTCTTGTCCAACAATGCTGGAGAATTCTTGTCTTGAAACATTAGACTTGAACCCCTAGGTTTACAAAGAAAAATTTATACCTATTTCCTGCTGCCTGGATTCCATCTGGGATCACTGGTACTAAGCTGTTCTTTGAATTATGTACCCGATGGGAGCTCATGATGAGTGAGGAATTATTGTGCCCTTCCAGTTGGAAGATTGAGTGTTGAAAGTGACCATAAACTCATTATTCAGGTTAGACTGTTCTAACCTGAACAATGAGGAATGAATTCTCTCAGCAAAATCATCCATATGCACATGAACACATACCAGCTCCATACCACTCCAGTTGGAAAGGGAGATGGCAATTTCATGGAAGCTGACTTTTTGATTAATGTCCCCCCTTTATCAAGCAGTGGAGACTGTGACATTCCTGCTATCACTGGCTGATAATCTGAAAATCTTCTGAGCTGAATTGTTTTGCTCTGAGCAAACCTGGCATACCATATAAGTTGTGTTTCATTCCTCATAGACATCTTAACAGTTGCAAAAGGGAGCTTGTGGATTTGAGCTTGATAAGTAAAAAATATAAAAGGAAAATCATTTAAAAATACAGAAAAAATCATTTTTAATGCCATGGCACTGGAATTTGGAGAGCTTTTTTGCATATGGTATGAGCCTATTATATCATTCTTTTCCCATTTTGCATTAGCTTTCTTTTCTAATCCATAAGATACCTTAGCATAGAAGTCTGAAAAAGATGCATAAGTTCTCAGTGTTCTTCCCCTTTCCCTTATTGGTAAAAATACTAGGAAGGTTTAAGATAAAGTACTCTTTAATTCTGCTGTTTGGTTCATTGAATCATCAAGTGTTAGAGCTGGATGGGGGCTTCAGTTCTATTATACTTTTAATCTGCCTTTTTTAATGTGAGTCCCTAAGACCTAAATTTCTTGGAGGCAGGGACTTTTTTTTTCATCTTTATATCCCTAAAACCTAGCATAGTATGTGGCATATAATAAATCTTTAACAATATCTGTTGAATTGAAAAGATGCTGTAGATAATGAAAAGATGAGGATATTTGATTAGAATGCCCCAATTGTCCTAAGAAAAGACATAGTGCAGAAAGTAAAAGTTAGACAACAGAAAATGAATGCTTAAGGTTTTGAAGGAAGTCCAAAACAACAGCATGCTTTTTATTACCCTTTTATGAAGTATTGAAGTATAAAATATAAAGCCATTAGTCAAAACTGATGCAATTTAGGAAAGCTGTTACCTTTGTTTGGCTGATGTTCGGGATTACCCCAGTCTTGCTCATCAGATCTGGATTTCACTGAGGCAGAGAAAAACTTCATTCAAAGAGTATCCTTTTAGCTAGTCAATTCTTTGCCTTTTCCTTGTACCTCTATCACAGGGCAGTAAGAAAAAAAGGAATTTCTCTCATTCTTCCTTGTTCTCTGTCCTTCTATTCCTCCCCCATTGATTATGGTATTAGGACTACTCTGCCTATAGGAGATGCCATTGCCAAGCAGGGCAATGCCACAGATTCATTTGAGAAAATTCTCAGAAATGGCAGTCCTGGCATCAGAGGGAAAAAAACATCCAGTTAAGGATTCAAGAGAGATTTAGTCCTAGAGGTTGGTGATTGAATTGTAGAGAGGACAAGACCCAGTTAACTTAGCTAGGAAACCTTCCCATCAGCAACAGTACTCTTGGCTTGGGGGGAAGCAGCCTGCGGACAACACAATAAGAGAAAGGGCACCAAGGCTCCATAGTATCAGGAGCATGAGTTACCTTGGCCATCCATGTTCCCTGTATATTCGAAATTTTTAACTACTCTTCCCCCTGAGGCTTTATTATTGTAGCAGAATGTGTGCTCCAGGTTTATAAGGGGAATATTTTGTAGTTACTCATCTTACTGTGCTATTCACTGTTTTGTGTAAATTATATTATTTGCAGATGATTAAAGGTAAATGTATAATCCCACATAGTACTTTGAATACAAGTTGTGCCCATCATCTGGGGGATTCAAACTTTGAAGGCAAGTTTGGGGGAATTCCCTTCTCACCTTTAGGTGGCGCTAGAGATTGATAAAGGATAATCCTTGTCCTCAAGTTTATAATCAAACAGGGGAAAGAGACATGTGCAGAAACATGTAAAATAAAAAATAAAGCATCTTAAGTATGTAATACAAACAAGAACAAAAGTGTAGTAAGCCTTTTGAGAAAAGATTATGTCTCCATAAAGAAGGACTTTGGAAAGCTTCATGGAAGAGGCTGTATTTGAGCAGGATCTTAAAGGGTAACAATTTTTTTTTTAGGTTTTTCTTTTGCAAGGCAAATGGAGTTAAGTGGCTTGCCCAAGGCCACACAGCTAGGTAATTATTAAATGTCTGAGGTCGGATTTGAACTCAGGTACTCCTGACTCCAAGGCCAGTGCTCTATCTACTGTGCCCTGCCCTGCTAAGTCAGTTTTACTGAACTGGGTTTTTTCCCCTCTTTTTTTTTAATTTTCTGATGGCTCTTTTATAAGAGGATAGAAGAAGGGATACATTAGGATCTGAATATGATATAAAAACAAAAGCTATCAATAAACTATTAAAATCCTAATGGTCAGAGAGTTAAAGAAAGTCTTTCCCAGTGATAGGAAATAAGCTAGATAATATCTAATTTATATTTCTGCTGAAGTATTTATAATTTTCTGTGAGCTGTGATCAGTATAATTTTATAACTGGAGCAGTTAATGGTGCTATTTGTTTGGGATTTGGGAGTAACTTCTAGAAATAGTGCAAAGCTTTTGCCTTGTTTCATTTCCAGTTAACCCACATTTTTTTCCTAGATGCAATCTTAAAGTGGAGAGAGGGGAAAAAGTCAATCAGTACATATTTGTTTCTACACATTTGTTTCATTATTTTCTTGTTTCAATGGAGAGACTACTATTTACAGTTGTATTTAGCTAATCATTCCTTTTCAGTAGAGAAAGGAAGGCAATGGTGGAATGAAATGTATTTGTTCCTGCTTTCTGCCTACAAGCTGTGTCCTCTTGATACTAGTGATTTCTAAAGAATGTTGTCTGGGCTTTTGGGAGACTCTTATAATAGTTAAGAAGGAATTCTTGGTATCTTTATTACCACATTAAAAATCAAACTATTCTGTATTAAAGAAATCATGCTAAAGATAGAAGTATGCTTAGAATGCTTGAGGACCATGTCACATAGCAATTTTGTCTCATAAAATGAAGCTGGTGTACTTTGCAAGGGACAAAGAGTATTCTAAATTTCATGCAGTTCTATTTGCCAAGCCATAAAGATTTTTTTCTTTCTTTGTGAAAAAAATGAAAATTGATTTAGTGCTGGTTTTATTTGGGGATAGCACACATTAATTTTTTCCTAGAAGGCTGGAAAGTATAGATTACAAAAATTTATCTTGTAATATGTCTAAAGTTGTAAATCTGATATAGATTTAGAGATGTAAAAGGAAGCTTAAGAATGTTTTATTTTTTTGGAAGGGTGAGAAGACTAACCTGATATGTCAGGATGTTTTGTAGTTTTCCAAAATAAGCTGCATAGCCAATTCATTTCAAGTGGATAATGTTTGAAAACATATAGATTAATCAAGGTCAAGTCAAAAATAGCTCACTTATCCTTCTTTCCTATTCCCTCTCTTGTTATGCCTCAAGTAAACTAAAGCATTTTTAACAGAATGTGTTTTAACAGTGGGAGGATTAGAATTCAAGAATGCCTTAAAGGACCTAGCTGTATCCATTGATGCAGGATATCTTTTTTTTTAATTCATAAGGAAATAGAGTAGGTTGAAAATTTTTATTGCAAAGTAAACTTATGTCAGTTGACACCCCAGACCTTGAGTGTTAGATGCATACATAATATTCAATATTTGAAGACTGGAGTGGGGGGCTGCTAGGTGGTACAGTGGACAGAGCACCAGCCTTGGAGTCAGGAGGACCTGAGTTCAAATCTAGCCCTAGATTCTTAATAATTACCTAGCTGTGTGACCTTGGACAAGTCACTTAACCCCATTGCCTTGTGAAAAGCAAAAAAAAAAAAACAACAAAAAATTCAAAGACTGGAAAAGCATGTTTACAGAGCATGAGGAGAAATGTGGCTCTTATCTGATTAATCAGATTTGTGTAACTATCCTAAAAATTCATGTCCAAGGTAGATTTCGACTTTTAGTGACTGAATTTATTTTATTTTTTAGACCGAGCCTCTAATTCTTTTTCTTCATCAGATCATAGATTTAGAGTTTGAAAAGACCTTCAAATTCAACTTAACAGCATAAGGAATTTGAGTGATTTGCTTAAGGTTACTTCATCAATATTCTACAAATGTAAGTAATACATGAAAGAATTGGAATTTGAAAACAGGTCTTCTGACTTCAAATTTAATAGTCTTTTCACTATACTATATTGCCTTATACAATTTCATCTTAATTATTTAAAAAGATAGCTAGGTGGTGCATTGGATAGAGTGCTCAGCCTTGAGTCAGGAAGGTTCAGTCCATCCTCAGACACTTACTAATCATGTGGTCCTGGGAAGTTCTGTGTAATAGAGAAAACAGTAGCACTTGCCTCTCAGTGTAGTGGTAAGGATCAAATGAGATCATAATTGAAAAAACAGTGTCTGGCACATAGTAAGCACTATATACATATTAGCTAGTAGTAGTTGCCATCATTGTAGTAGTAATGGTAGTAGTAGCTCTTTCATATCTTTGCATAGTGAGCCACCCAAGGATATGTTATTTAAATATACTGCTGTCATCTATATTAAAATATTTAAGAACCAGAAAAATAGCATTTGAGAATATGTTAAATATAATGCTGATAGTTTTTTAAAACATTTCTATACAAATAATATTAGTGTAATTCTATTTTGGAAATATATTTTGATACTTCAGTGTATCCACGATCATATTTATTATGGGTATTCTTTCCATTTGGGCAAATGGCATCATATCCATACCCTGTCATTTTGTAGAATACTTGTCTATGTCCTTCCATAAACACTTCATTGAAGATCTGTATGTCAGAATAGAAACCTTCCTGTGTTTTATTGATGTTTGTTCTTCATTCTTGAAGAAGACTATGACATCAAGGAGGTGAAACCATGATACGCATGTGAATTGGATTTGAGTGAGGGAGTGCTGTGCTAAATCATCAGCCTCACTTTCTCCTCCAGAATCATCTGAATCCAGTGGCCAGATATGAATTGAGATGACTGGAGATGACCTTGGATGCAAGGCAATCAGGGTTAAGTGACTTGCCCAAGATCACACAGCTAATCAGTGTTAAATGTCTGAGGCCAGATTCAAACACCATCTTCCTGACTCCACTTAGTTGCCTTCCTTTAGGCCCTTCATAGATACATCTGTTACCACTCATTCTTGCTAGATGCATCGTCCACCCCCTCTTCTGATTATGCATTTCTCAAATGATAACCCTTATATATTTAAAAAATTATTATGAACTTAATCATAAAAACACAAAGATTTCAATATATAAAAAAGCAAAAAGACTTTCATAATAAGTTGTATCATTTAAAATATATAATATACATGTTACATTTAATAAGATAGTAACAACATTGCTATTTCTATTCCTGTTAACTTGTTTTCTTCTGAGTTATTCCTCAATAGATAAATAGTCAAGGATATTCTCAAATGAAGAAAAAGACAACTTCTTAAATACAAGTCAGCTTTGGTAACATAAAATAGTTTTAAAATGTGTCTTTTTGGGTCACCCACCCTTCCATGAAATTGTGATGCTCCATAACTTGCTTGTCTCTGTTGAAGAGGTGGACATCCTCTCCCATTTCCTTTGGGATTTTCTTCTTTGATCATAACCTTTATTTCATCTTCAATCCCTTCTTATCCAAAAAGATACCCCTTTGCTGACTGCAAACATGCCCAGGTTTCCCATTCTTATTCTTTACTTACCCTTTAATGTTATTAGACCATTGACCTATATTTCTTTCTCCCTTTTAACAGCTAAACTTGAAGGTCTGTCATGGCTCTGCTCTCCAGAATCATTCTCCAGATTTTATTACGTTACTCCACATGGGCATCCTCCTCCTTTTCAGTTCCCTGCTCTGTGTTGTTTTTATTAGAAAATAAGCTTCTTGGGGTGGCTAGGTGGCATAGTGGATAAAACACTGGCCTTGGAGTCAGGAGTACCTGGGTTCAAATTTGGTCTCAGACACTTAATAATTACCTAGCTGTGTGGCCTTAGGCAAGCCACTTAACCCCATTTGCCTTGCAAAAACCTAAAAATAAAAAAATAAAAAAAATAAGCTTCTTGGGAGTAGCTTCTGCATTGCCTTGTATTTCCAATGCTTAACCTTTTACTGGCACTTAGTAAACAATTAGTAAATGTCCTTTCTATCTTTTTATCTTTCTTATCTATGTTTTTAAATTTTTGTTCCTGATTGTTCTCTCCTCCTTTGTCTTTCCTGATGCTGGTCTCTCTTGGTTCTCCTCTGATCTCCCTAACAACTTAGTGACCTTTCTGGGCCAATATCCTCCTTGGACTCACTAAGTGTGAAAAAATCCCCAAGGCTTCGTTTTGGGTTCTCTCAGTTCTCTTTACCCTCTATCTCTCTTGGGAATCTCATCAGTTCCTATGGGTTCAGTTATCATCTCTATGCAGACGACTCCCTATGTAGATGGCCCCAATTCTTTCATCTTTTCAATCCTTCACTATCTAGCTGCACACCTGCCAACTGGACATCTCTGTCTGGATATCTCATCATCACCTTTAAACTTAACGTATCAAAAATGGAACTCATATTTCCCTCCACTCCATGTCTGGCTTTCCTCCAAACTTTACCATTTCTGTTGATATTATAGCAATCCTTCTTATCACTTACATTTTTCAACTTTATAATCATCCTCATCACTTTCCTCTCCCTTACCTACTCAGTTGCTGTCTTTTCAATCCTATTTCCTTAATATTTCAATTTCTCATATCTGTTCTTTTTTTTTTCAGTCATGCCATCTTCCCCTTTGTTCATGACCTTATCCTTTCACATCTGGACAATGAAAATAATATAATTTGTTCTAACTTTTTCTATTCTCTGATTCATCTTCTATCAAACTTCCAAATCGATATTCATAAAACCCAAATCTGACTAAATTCCTTCCCCTCACTAAAAATCTTTGCTTCTAGGATAAATGATAAATTCTTTACTCTAGCATTTAAAATACTTCACAGTTTGATTCCCCTCCCTGCATTATGATCTTATTTCCCATTATTCGCCTTCACAAACTTTCCCTTTTAGCCAAATAGGCCTATGATTTCTTCCCTGACCGTAATATTAGCTACATTTTCTGTCTTACTGCCTTCTCATAGTTGTTCCCCTATGTTTAGGACATAGTACCTTTTCATCTTGTTTTCAGAGAATCCCCAACTTTATCCCAAACCCAGGAACCATCTCCTGTTTGAGATCTGAATCCATTCCATCCAAATTATTAGCACTTTTCCCTCTGGGAATTACTTTGCCTTGTTTTTATAACTTTTGTATTTATTCACTTGTGTACATATTGTGTTCCCCAAGTAGGATATAAGTTCCCCAAGGGCAGAAACTTTTGTTTTCATCTTGGTATGAGCAGTAACTATAGTTATATAGTTATGTCTATAGTAACTATGTAGTCATATGTAACTACATAGTTACTATAGACATATAGTAACAATAGTAAACATAGTCTTATGTATGTAGTAGTTATTTAATAAATGGAAATAAATACTTGGCATTAGAGGGAAAATGTTGACATGAAAATATGAGATTTTGTGTCAAAGTGTAGCCTAGGATCATTGAACACATGGCTTAGTTTTTTAAATACAAGCCAGCCCTCCATACAAGTCCTTGTGACAACCTTGTTCTGCAAGTTGTAGAATCTTCCAAGGTTCAGAGGCTTAAAGCATCATTTCAGTGACAGGTCTGTTCAATGTCTGAGTACAACTATGTTGACCGCTTGGTAATGAATTCTTTGACCATAGTAGCCCATAAAATAAATAGATCTTAAAGAACAGGTAGATAAGAATTGTTTTCTTTGTTATAAATATAAATAATTTCTTCTTAATTTCCTCCCTTATCCCTAATAAGTCTTAAATAATGTTTTCTAAATAATGGAATACAGAACTAAAATGTTAAACAGGATAAGGAAAGTTCAAGAAATAATTTGGATTTAACTTGGTCATTGGTGGAAACTGCTATCCATTGGAATGTGGAATATGGAATATTCACTTATTCATATGGAAACAAGCACATTCAGTAGACCTTTGTAAACAAGGTGTATTAAATCATGCCTACATCTGACATGAACTACTTTGCTAGATCTTCACTTCACCATAAGGACAACACAGTGTTTGAATAGCAGCTGCTATTTTTAAATGAAAAAATAATTGTAAATTGAAAATGCTTCCTCTATAAAAAAAACTAACAAAAGATTACTATTTCTTAGTTGAGCTGGTTTTTGAGACTACTTTTTTTTTGCAGATCTGGGTTCAAATATCTAGGTAAATAGCTTCAGACTTAGTCCCTGTTGACATCTTGATCACAATACAATATATGATCATTTGGTGCTCAAGACCTATGAAATGACCCAAGCTTGTAAAATGATTAAAGATCCACAAGAAGAGACTGATGTGTCCTCCTGGACTCTTGTCACATAAAGCTTACATCCTTCTAGCCAGGGTAAAGGGATGAGGTAGTTATTCAGATATCTGATAAAATTATTCTTTTTTTTTTTTTAGATTTTTCAAGGCAATGGGGTTAAGTGGCTTGCCGAAGGCCACACAGCTAGGTAATTATTAAGTGTCTGAGACTGGATTTGAACCCAGGTACTCCTGACTCCAAGGCTGGTGCTCTATCCACTGCACCACCTAGCTGCCCCGATAAAATTATTCTTAAGCTTTCTTTTGTTTGGTTGTTTTTTCAGTCACATCCAGCTCTTTATGATGCCATTTGGGGTTTTCCTGACAAAGATACTGGAGTGATTTGCTATTTCCTTCTCCACATCATTTTGCAAATGAAGAAACTGAGCAAACAGGGTTAAATACCTAGCTTAGGATCACACAGCTAGTAAGTGCTCTGAGATCAGTTTTGAACTCAGATTTTCCTGACTTCAGGTCTGGAGCTCTAGTCACTGTGCCACCTATTTGCCTCCAACTTGTTCTGGCCTATATTACTTAGCCAAATGGTTTTTCTGATTCCTCAGTAACAGTTGCTTCAATTCTCTATTCTGCTTTGGCAACAATCCAAAGGAAGTGGGGCCGTTTCATGTAGTAAGTACAGAAGATCAATGTAACTGGTATACTTGTATCATCATGATCTAAAAATAACAGGAGAGAGGAAAATAATGAATTAGGTAGATCCTCCATGGAATTGCCATCAGCCATTTTTTTCCCATTATTGATCAGAATTAGTTTCATAATAGACATTTCACTTCCTGTAACTTCCAAAAGATAGATGCACACAGACATGCCAAGAATTCACCAGCTGCTTTACTTTCATCAAAGAGACATCAGTAGCATATGTCTAATTAATTGAAGCATCCTATAACAACTATGTCCTGTCTACATGCCAGACTTGTTATCTGTATCAACTGCTTTCTCCTGAAAAACTTGATGGCTTACTCCAACCATGATATTATTTCTGGTTTTCTTCTTTTTTGAATTTTTAAGTGCTCTTCTTTTTTTCCTCCTTTGTGTTCTATACATAGGTAAATCTTAATATTATTAACTCTGTTCCTGTATTCAAATGGTATTTTCAGTAATGACTATCCTCATTTTACAGATGAGAAAATAAATTCAAAGACATTAAATGATTTCCTTTAATGACACAGCTAGTAAATTGCAACTTAGATTAAAACCCAGTTCTTTAAATTCTAAATCTCATGCTTTTTGAACAATACCCCTATGAATCAGACCTATTAATTAATAGTATCAAGGACAATTCTCTAAAGGCTTTGAAGCATAAAAATTTAAACAGTTCACTGCCCCCCTTCTACACATTTAACTAAAAATAATTTTTTTTAGGTTTTTGCAAGGCAAATGGGGTTGAGTGACTTGCCCAAGGCCACACAGCTAGGTAATTATTAAGTGTCTGAAGCTGGATTTGAACTCAGGTACTCCTGACTCCAGGGCCAGTGCTCTATCCACTGTACCACCTAGCTGCCCCATATTTAACTAAATTTCAACCAGAATGATTGAGGAATAGGATAGTTTAATCAATTCAATATCACATGTCTGAGTGACTCAATTATAGTTGAGTATCAACATATTTACCTTTTATTGGCTTATTTGTTTGTACCAGGGATTTTATTAGTGTCAGGGGTTCTACAGTGAGGAAACAGCCTCTTTTATGGAGAAAGGCAAATCTTTTGCAATTTATAGTCTTAGAAATTTGCCTGGGGGCACAGAGAAATTAAAATGATTTGCCTAGAAACCACTAGTCTGAGGCTACTCTTGAACATAGATTGTTCTGACTCAGAGGTCAACTTCCTATCCATTGATACAAAGATACTTTTCCATTTATTTTATGGGAAGATCAGTTTTCCAAGAATTTTTTTAAAAAGTACAACCTGTGTGTGACCTTGGGCAAGTCACTTAACCCTATTGTCTTAAATTTAAAAAAAAAAGTACAATCTGAAATTATACTCAGAGAGTCTCTAGGTGTTTAGTAGGTCATCATGTTAAACATTAGTTATCACTGTTAAGTGAGGAAGGTATAGGAAATTGAGTTTTATCTGTATTAAACCAGGATTTATTCTGAGTATTTTTAATAAATTGACAGTACATAAAAAATGATTTTCCATTTTTCTTTTTCTACATACTAGATTTTAGAATGTGAAGAAAATTTTGGTCATGGATCTATCCAATTCTTTGTTTTCTGTGTAAAAGGAGAGCTTTCTATACTAAATTCATGTATTGATATTAGTTCATTTTAGACCACCCTCACAGGGGCAAGTCTGTGGCTTTATAATTCTCATACAGCACAGAACACAACATTGTGTGGGCAAAGTCAGGGTTTTTTTTTAATGAAAATTTTTACTATTGATAAGTGTACATGGAATAGAAGTAAATGTTCCATTGTCTCCCATTTCTTTATTATTTTTTACTGCCTAAGAAGTCATAAAAGATTACTCTTATAATATGCAAATTTTTTCTTTATAATTTATAATATTACAATTCTTGTTCCATAGCACATGAAACAATATATGTTAAAATATTTTGAAAGCAAGACATAATAGATGCCCAACAGTTGAGGAAAAGCTAAATAAACTGATATATGAATAATGATGTAATATTACCATACTATAAGAAATGAAAATTATGGAGAAAATACAACAAAGATTATATATGAACTGTTGCAGAGTCAAGAAAAACAATTTATAAAATTACAGTGGAAATGGAAAGAACAAATTAAAATTGAATGATAAATAATTATAAAGAATAAACATGGCTTGAAAGAAGAAAATCCCATCCCTACCCTTTGCAGAGGTGGAGGTATACAAGTGTGGTAAATTGCACATATTTTTAGATTTTTTTGATACTTACTCTTTTTCTTCTTTTCTTTTGTCTTAAAAATATTATTTGTTATGTGGGATGACTCTCGGGGTGAAATTATAGTGATATAAGAAAAATCAAAAGATCAATAAAAATATTTTGTAAACACAAGGTGCTACATATAAATAATGAATTATTCTGAAATACATGTAAGCTATTCTTAGAGCTAATAATCTGTTATCTTTTCCAGTATTCCTTCCTCACAGTACATTCATTTCTGGGTGAAAAAAAATCTCATTTCATTTTGGGAATGTTTCTTCTGGAGGCACTTGATATAAGTGGTACTTTAAGACACTTGATATAAGAACTATCAAAGTATAATGGAAAGAACTCTGTATTACAAATCAGGATGTTTGGATTTTGGTTCCCCCCATTTTTTTGTTCAGTCATTTAAGTTCTCACCTCTTTGTGACACCATTTGGGGTTTTGTTGGCAAAGATACTGGAGTAGTTTGTAATTTCCTTCTTTAGCTCATTTTACAGATGAGGAAACAGAGCAAACAGGTTTAAGAGACTTTTCCAGAATTGCACAGCTAGTAAGATTTGAACTTGAGAATATAGGTCTTTCTGGCCCAGGCCCAATCTTTTATCCTCTGTTCAACCTAGCCTCTCATTTTGGTCCTAGTCTATTAGGAAGTCATTTCTCTTCCTCTGAATCTCAGTTTTCTCATTTATAAAATAAGAGCATGTTATACTAGATAATCTTTAAGATACCAAAATTATAAAAATTCTATGCATCTATGACCCTATAATCACCTGCTGCATAGTTGGATTGCATGTTCAATTTATTTTACTTTTTATGTTCCCTTTCTCATTTTTTAGTTTTCATTTTTTTAATTCAAAGCAGACACCAAAAATGACCTTTTCTATACTCATAGCAAAATGTGAAAAGAAGATTCTACATGAAATCATAACTTATTATTTTATACTTCTTACTTTAAAAAAAGCATAAAATTCTATGAATGTTCCAAATGTTTCTATCAAAACTGTCTTGACTGTACTTCCTACGTTCTTTCCTTCTGTTCTCTTCTGTGCATTAAAACATTGTTATAATGCACATGCCCAATTTATACTGATTCCCTGCAATGACAATGTCTAGTATAGACATCAGATAAAAGGTCCTACTAATCTATGGAGCACTTGTAGGACCCTTTCACTGAATAGTTTACTCTGTCTGGATAAATTCTGGATAAATAGAATTGTAGAACTGCAAATGATATTAGTAGTTATCAGCCAGTCTTATTCAAAAATCTAATTTCTTTCAGATAAGGGTCCTAGCCTGTTGTTGTAACCTTGGGATTTTCTGAGTCTTTTTGTTTATGGCAGACATTTTTAACAGATACTTATAGCAAATGCTAATGTTATTAGTTATAAATTAGATCTATAATCTGCATGTAGGAGTTGAGTGTGCCTCACACCATCAAAGTGACCTGCCCAAATGCAGTTGTTCCTGGCAGTAAGTTATTATTACACATACTTTGACTTTTCATATGACCCAAGGGCAAATAAACAAACTTCAGCAGTGACTCTCTGGCTGTTGCCCTTTTTAAAAAATCCAAAGACATGTGACCTCCTAATCTGCTTTTTTCATATGGAAGCATGTCTGTCCTACTCATAAAGCATCATCTGCAGTCCTTTCCTTGCTTGTCTGTATCCTGGATTCCTCCTCCCCCATTCCCTTTATAATAATGCCAGTGATAATAAATGGCTAAATGGGGGAGTCTAAATAAAGAGACAAAGAAAGGGCATTAATGATATTTCCATTTAAATCTTTCCTCTCTTCTTGATCCAGGGAAGCAGGGACAGAAAGGCAAAACACCTTCAAGGAAAAATACATATATAGAGCTCTGGTTCTGGTTTTGTATTTAGATTGAGCTTTTTCTGACAAATGGGTTATAGGAGTTGGAAAGTGCTATGTCACACTGTGTTGTTCTGATATGAACATCTACCTATCATTAGCAGGGGTTGTCCTAATAACTCTTGCATGTAGAACACTGTGCTGGTCTGGTTGTAGACATCTACCAAAGAATGAAAAAGCTGAATGACAACCTTTACTAATGTATCATGTGGTAAGGATAGTTGAAGAAATCTTTATCATTGTTTTATAGGGGTAGAGCAGTCTATCAACAAGAGTTTATTAAGTGTCATGCCTTGTCCTAGGTGCCAGAGATTCAGACAAAAATGTAGTAGTCCCTACCCTAATAGAATTTCCATTCTCTTGGGGGAAACAACATATAAATATACATGCAAAATACAAAATGTCACAATTATTGGTCTCATCTTTGATCACAAAGGTTGACCTAGATTTAGTATAGTAACAGCTCTTAATTGGTGAATTTCTCAAAGATTACCTTTAGTTTGTTTTTAAATAAAGTTTCTTTTTAGTTTATTATTTCAATTTAATTATTAACACCAAAAAAGATTGTGGGAAGGATGGGGAGGGGTGTTTCTGTGTGTGTGTGTGTGTGTGTGTGTGTGTGTGTGTGTGTGTGTGTGTGTGTTTGTATTTTTATTTTCCAGACATCACAGAAATTCTACCTGGGAACTGAACTAAATACACACATCACTAAAAAAAATCCAAACTTCAAACAAACCAACAAATATTTATGTTTGCGTACTCATCCTAGAATCACCAGCTACCTGTGTTCTAAGGCTTACTCTCTTAGGGATGGGAACTAGACCTGTGATTTTTGTGGTCTAGGAAACTCCTAAGTAAAGGTACTTCTTATATCAAAATAGCACCTTCTTCACTTAGAAAATTGAATAGAGAGTACTGTAACTTGTCAAGGGTCAGTCACCCAGACAAAATATGATGGAGGCAAAACTAGTTCTTTCTGAATTCTAGGTTCTCTCTTTTTCCTCTATACCACTGTTGTTTTGTTATGTCTAACTTTTCATGACAATATGGATTGACAATGCTGTCCATAAGATTTTCTTAGCAAAGATACTGGAATGGTTTATTATTTACTTCTCCAGTGGATTATGGCAAACAGAGGTTAAGTGACTTGTCCAGGGTCACAGGCTAGAAAGTATCTGAGGTCACATTTGAACTTGGGTCTTTCAGGCTTCAGGCCCAGCACTCTATCCACTGAATCATCTAGCTGTCTCTTAAATTTTACATACATATCCTTAATAGCCTTAAACTTCATATGCGATTTTATAAACTTAGATTTAATCATTATTAATATAATTACATATTTATATTTGATGACTTTAATTTATTTGGTGGATAATTACAACAATACTTATTGAGTCTAACAAAGATATACTTTCATATTCCTCCTCCCATTAATATAAAACATTTATATACATATATATAGTTATATCCAAGCATATGATAGTGTACATATACACATATGTGTATGCTATAATATGTATTTGTGTCTATAAATACCAAAGGCAGATACATGTATATATGGAGGGGGAATTACTTCTCCTCTTACCTTAAGCTGTCTTATTATTAGATTGAGTTCCTTAAGGGCAGGGATTGCCCTTATACCTTTCTTTGCATCCCTAGTGCTTAGCACAGTAGTAGGTGCTTAATAACTGTTTATTCACTGACTGAATAATTTATTAGGACTCTCCTATTTCCTCTTATGTTCTGATGGGTGACACAAGAGCATTGTTTTAATTTTTCTTTTCTATTGATCAAAGCACATGATCTCTCTGAAGAAGTTGCTCTCCAAAGGAGGGGGGAAAATTAGTAAATTCTTTGGTTTGAGATAAGATGATGTGATGTTCTGTAAGGCCAGGGACCATTTTTTATCTACATTTGTATTACCAGGGAGCCAGACACTAGTACAGAACTTTGTACACAGTGACATTGAGAATGAATAGGAGACTTGATCTGTTATTTCATTAATCTAGGGAAATACTGGATCAGGACTTTTTTTTTTCCTACCAATGCCAGGCAACAATTTTTCTGAAATTTATAATCTTAATAGAATTTCCTAGAGTATGAAGTGGTTAAATTAAGTAACCTGCACAGTCAGGGTCACACAATCAAGATGACTTAGAAGCAGTCCTCAAATTCAGGTTTTCCTGACTTTGAGGCTGGCTCTCTACCCACTAAGCTAATCAGTCTCTCAGCATATAGTAGGTAATTAATACATTTTTGTTTGTTGTTAACACAATCCCCAGTTTCCCAAAATGAATAGACACTGGTGACTTCTGTATTTTTATGTCAATAGATCATCTGCCCAGTTTTGACCTCCATGGAATGAGCTGTTGGAAGATGGGAAGAATGTGGAGTATCCCTGCTCTTGCCAGAGTTGTGATCGATAGCCTACATTTGTACTGCACTTTATTGTTACAAGTCATCTTAGACACATTAGCTTATTTTGTCTTGTGGAAAATCTTATGTGGTAAATAGGGAGAACCTTATGAGGCTGTATAACACAAATAGTGTTCTCCCAAGTACTGCTTTCCAGGCATTCCATTTTGCCTATTAAGAAAACCATTGTATTCACTGATTGGGTCTTTAGAAAACTGAATTCTGGAATCTGGAAGGATATAACACCCTCTGAGGGAGTGAGTCAGGAAGCAGGAGATTAGGAAGGATCTTTATAAATCTCTCATAGTTGAGTTTTAAGGATATCTGCACCTCACCTGTCAGAAAACGAAAGATTATACACTAGAAACTAGTTCCCGTTACCAGTAGTGAATATGATAAATAAATGTTAGGTTTGCTTTTATCAATAAATTATGATTATTTCTGATATTTCAGGTGGCCTGACTATTTCTGCAGACCTCTGACAAAGAGATTATAAATAATGTAAATATTACAGTTGTTTAAATAGGTTTGCTATTGAATTAGGGTATCTTTAACCTGGAATTGTTGACTTGTGTGATGAATGAAAAAAGAAAGCAGTGATAACTTGGTACATTGTAACAAAAAATTGTAACAATTGGTACATTGTAACAAAAAATGGAGGAAACTTTTTCTTACAATTATCTAATTATGCTTCTGGATGAGAAGTGGCAAGTGTGATGGATTAATACCTAGGTTTTCAGATTAATTAAAGTGGTGAATGGTGAGGTAGAATATCTTTAACTCAATCTTCTTGAGTTTAGTCTTTGGCTTCTTTACCAAATTTACCCAAGCTGTGGGTAAATTGTCACATTGTCGCTGTGCTTGGGATCTGTCACTTTAGGCAGCTTGCAAGTCTACATTCTTTCTTTGTAGCCAAAGCAGATATTTTTGCCTTGTGTGAATCATCTGAGCAGCGAGAACACTGGATTGGAAGGCAGGATCACCATTATCACCAAAAAGCATTTATCAAGTGCCTACTGTACTTACCCGGTGAGTCCTGCTCGGGCCCTGTCTTTGCCAGTTCTGGGTTCTAAGATCTTGACCCACCCACCCATACAATGAATGAAATAACCTGCCTTCCCAGCCTAACAGTTTAAGTCATGAATCCGAACAAAGAACCATAAACAGAAACCTTTATAGCTTTCTGCAGAAGTAGTAGTTTTAAAATCTAAAAGTAGTTTTCTTTTTCCAAATCATTATTTGCTGTTCTGAATTACTTTTTTTAATTTCTTTTTTCCCCTAAGGGGAAAAAATGTATCATTTCCTAAAGGGAAAATGACTGGGCATGACAGGGATTCAGAAAGAGCATGAATGAACACAAGGGAGTGAAACTGGTTTTCCAGCTGTCTCTTTTCTACCTACGCAAGCAGAAATGCTTCTCTCCCCCACCCCCAGCTGCCTTTTTTTTTTAAGGAAATGCGCTTGATTTTTGTGTTGGGCAAGTTTTGGGGCCTCATTTTGTTAGAGTGGTTCTTCTATGTTCACAAAGCAGAGATTTTTGGCATTAAGTATTCCACAACCATGTGTTTTGGGGGGCCACAGAATCCTCCAGTACTGCTTTCTTGTAGGGCAGTTCCAAATCCATAACTCTTGTAAAACCTCTAATTTTATGGTGCGTAGCTGGGGTGGCGTGTGCGCGGTAGGCTGAGCTGATTGGTAACACTAAAGTTTCCCCGGGAAGCTGGCAGCCCTGTAGGATTGACAGCCACAGCTTGGTCTTGATGACAGATGGGAATCTGCTGTGTCTGCAGGACTCCACCCCCTCCTCCCTACTCGGCCCCCCCCCCCACACACACATACACACAGATTCTGGCAAGTTTTTGATGCTGTGGCCGGTTGAACACCATTCACAGCAACAAAGTCAACTTGGTAAGGAAAGAAGTGCTGCCAGCAAGACACAGTGACTCCATCTGCCCAGTTTCCACCCTCTGTTTCTCCCTCATTCATTTTTCTCCTCCTTTCTCCCTTCTAACTCTCCCATCCTCCTTTCTCCTCCCAATAGCTACACACACACACACACACACACACACACACACACACACACACACACACACACACACACACACACCCTGGTGTTCTTAGCCTTCCACCTCCCCCCCCTTTCACAGTCTGCTGTCTAGACCAGTTAGTGGAATGTCCTGTCCCTGAATATCCAGACTCACACCTAATGGGTGTTTGGTCTGTGACCCTTTAAAAGGCCTGAGGTTTGGATTTCACTTTGGTGTGTTTCTGTCTCAGGCTGCATGTCTAGAAGTCAGAAGATATAGACTCTTTACAAAGGTCAAGTTCTTTTTCTTATGGTTATTGATGATGTGGCTGCTGAGTCAAATAAAAAATGAAAAGCCTGCCATTTGCTTAGGTCTTTCAGGTTTACTAAGTTCTACATTTGTTGCCTCATATGACCCTCATAACTGCTTTATGAAATTTTTTAATGATTATTCCCATTTTACAGGTGAGTCAGCTGAGCTTCAGAAAGGGGAGAAAAATTGACCCATGGTCAATCAGCTATTAAGGGCCAGAGGCAAAGCTTTGAATCCAAATCTTTTGTGACTCCAGGTCTAGCACTTTTTAGCTAGTTATAGCTAAGTTACAAGGCCACTTTTGAACTGAAAAGTTTTATACATTTTTCATGATACTCTCATCCTATGGATTATGTTGTAAAATAATTCCTTTCTCAAACCCTGAATGTGTTCTCTTTTCTTTTTTGGGGGGGACTTTATCATATCTTATCCTATCCTATCATAAGTCCTTCAGACTTCTCTTGGGTCGCAATATTGCTGAGAAAAGGTTAAGTCATTCATAGCTGACCATCCCGCAGTATTGCTGTTACTTTGTATATAGTATATTTTCCATTGCATCTGCTCTTCCAAGATTTTTACTGAGAGCATTATGTTCATCATTACATATATATAATATATATATACACACACATCATTTCATATATATGTATATATATATATATTCACAAATACAAACACATACCTTCTCAATGGATAGGAATCAAGAGTGAGGGAGAGAATTTTGAACTGAAAATTAAAAAATAAAAGTTAAAAAAGAGAGTCTTACAGTCAGATTGGGTACTCCAACAAAAATGGGACTCTATATTTACATGTAATCAAAATGTTTTGTGTGGTGTGTGTGTGTGTGTGTGTGTGTGTTCTCCTCTCTTAAAGTTTTAGTTTGGATGAGATCTAACAATGAGATCAATGCAAGAACAGTGATGTCAAGTCAGCTAGCATATTTTAATGCCTAATGTGTGCTAAGTAAGCTCTTTGCTAAACACTGAGGAGATACAAAGAAATAATAACAAAATTGCCCCCCCTGGAGCTCCTAGTCTAATGGGGAAGACACATGCAGACAAATGGATAAGAACAGGATATATACAGGATTTTCTTCTTTATTGAAATGTTATTTAATTTTTTCATTTACATGTTTACATGAAAAGATCATGAACATTCATCCATTTGCAAGTTTATGAGTTCCACGTTGTTCTACCCATCTCCTTTCCCTCCCCCCTCCCCAAGACAGTAAACAAACTGGTAAAGTTATATATGTATAATCATGTTTAATACAATTTCAATGTACCGTATAAATTGCGAGTAGTCTCAGAAAGAAGTCTCTGAGATTCAGAAGTACTGAAGTAGGGGCAGCTAGATGGCACAGTGGATAGAGCACTGGCCTTGGAGTCAGGAGTACCTGAGTTCAAATCCGCCCTCAGATACTTAATAATTACTTATCTGTGTGGCCCTGGGCAAGCCACTTAACCCTATTGCTTTGAAAAATCTAAAAAAAAAAAAAAGTACTGAAGTAGATTTCCTGCAGAAGTTATGACTTTAGTGAGACCTGAAGGAAGTCAGGGAAGCCAGGAAGTGGAGATGAGGAGGGGATGTGTTCATTCAGTTAATATTTATTGAGCTCCACTATGGACAGAGTTCTTAAGTGAAGAATAGCAAGGAGACCAGTGTCTCTGCATGTACATGGTAGGGAATATTGGAAAGTTAGGAAGATTCCAGATTATGGGGGCTTTAAAAGTTGGAGGATTTTATATTTGATCTTGAAGGTAATAGGGAGTAAGTGGAGTTTATTGAAGAGGATGACTTGGTCTACCTAGAAGATTACTTTGACTAGTGAGTAAAGACTGGATTGGAGTGGAGAGACTTGAGGCAGGGGGTATTGCAACTGTCAGACTCTTGGAATAGTCCAAGCATGAGATAATGAGGGCCTGAACCAGGGTAGCAACAGTATAAGAGAGAAGGAGACATATATAATAGATAATATAAAGGTCGGAATAATAGAACTTGGCATCTGATCTAATATAAGAAGGTGAAAGAGAGAGAGAGAGGAATTAAGGATAAAACCCAGGTGGAAAGGCTATCTTCCAGGTAAGAATTCTATTGTGTGTTTCATTCTGTCTCTAAGTACATGAGGCCACCTAGTCCCTTCTCTTTATTTTACAGATGAGAAGAGTGAAGGGTAGGGGGGAGAGGAGATAAAAGTAATTTTCTCAAGTAACCCAGGACCTCTAATTCCATAAGTTTGTTCCTCCAATCACTCTACCATGCAAAATAAGAAATGATCCAAATTTCCTCTGTTTCCTTCTCTTATTATGTATGTGCCTAAAGACTTAATATAGGTACAAATAACTAAACTACCTTTTTGATGTTAAGGTCAAGTTAAGGGCAGTTTTTCAAATCTTTTCAAATCTAAAGAAAGAATCCATTAGAGTCTTTACTTTTTTGTTGTTTAAATATTTTTATTTTTGTACAGAAGATTCTGCCCAATCTGAGTGTAAGATTCTCTATTTTTGACTTTCATTTTTTAATTTTTATTTCAAAATTCTCTCCCTTATTCATGATTCCTATCCACTGAGAAGGCAAGCAATATGAAACCCATCAAACATATGAAATAATGCAAAACATATTTCCATATTGATCATGTTGTAGGTAAATAGACAAGAAAAATAAAGTAAAGAAAAATGCTTCAAACTCATAGTTCTCTGGAAGTGGATAGAGTTCACCAATTAACATTTCACCTACAGCAGTAGTGTCAAACTCAGCTAGGAATGGGAATAATTAAAAAATATGGAAGACTCCCTACAGCTGTATATTACTGGGTCTCCCAGGGTGTGTGTGATACCTCTGACCTATAGTATGTATAGACCACACAATTTGGAAAGTGCTTTCCTATTTCTTGTTGTCTCAGTGGAGCCTCACTACGACCCCCTCAATTAAATAGAAAAGATGATATTATTCCCTCCCCCCCTTTTACAGATAAGGAAACAAGATACAGAGAACTGGGTCATCAGGATAGAGGTAGTATTGAAATTCAGGCTTTATTTGTTTGTTTACATGCTTGATTCCCATACTTGAATATCCTTTCTCCCTAAAATGATGTCCTGATTCTTGATGGAAAAGCAGGGAAAGAATGTTAAGTGAGAGGGATTCAACTGATCTTACAAACTTGTGATATTGTATAACTTGCAGAAAAAGATTCCCTTTTAATATTTATCAGCTGATTTAAAAAATAAAAACAACATGCTGCTTACTTCTTTTAGATTCTTTTAAAGACTCCTCCCAGGTTTTTCTGAGCTTATTTTAGATAACACTGACCTTCATTCTTCAATTGAAACATGTCAGAATGGTTTACTAGTGAACCTGGATGTATTTGTTAAGTCTTTGAGACTGATGACACCTCATTAGAATAGCTTAGTGAGGCACTCTCCTAATCTTTTCTCTCTTGGGGAATGTTTGTATCATTTTCCCTTTCTTTTTTTTAAGGGGAATTGTGGATTCCAGATGCTATTATGTGCCAGGTGTCAGCTGTAGATAATATACCAGCTAGGCCTAGAACTGCTGTCAGGGTGGAAGAGGGGCTCTGGTGAACTGATTGCATATGAGACATTTGCCATGGTTTTCTCGGGCTCTGTGAATGTACTTTTATGGTTTTATAAACACAATCACTCCAAGTCAAGGCCCTCAAGGATAAAGATATGAGAATATACAAATTTAATGCTTCCAGACTTAACTCTATTAGTCTTGGGAAGGGGAGGGGTTTATTAAATTTTTTGGACTACTCTCCGGTCCCCAAACATGTCATTTATTTTTAGGTCTCTCAGTTTTGTTCACATAACAAATCAATCTGCCTAAATCTATCCTTTAAAGTTCATCTCAGATGCCACATTCTCCCATGAAATCTTCTTCCATGTTTCCTTCACCAGAAGTATTGTCTCTCACCTCTGCTACTGATCTTCCAGGGGTATTATGAGGAAAACACTTTGTAAATCTTGAAATGTCACATAAATATGAGGCATTAGTGTTATTGTGAGGGTGTCTCCATAGCACTTGGTTTTTATATCATCTACAGAAGTTCTTACATTCTGCTTTGTCTTTTTGTTGATGTATGTATTAACTACTCCCATTAGAGTCCCTCAGGACAAGGATCAGGTTTTCTTCAATTTTTCTATTCCCCATAGTGCCTAACACATAGAAGGTAATTAATAATTTACTTAAGTTGTTCTATCTTTGATTATCTATTTTGATTGTTGTATATATTTTTTGATTTCCCCTGAAAATTAGTACAATGGTCTGTCCATAGTAGGTACATAGAAGGTAAATTGAATGAAATTATTACATTGAATGCTGTAGAAGTCTTATGACCCCATTGAGCCCTTCCTCGGGTATAACTTAAGTGTTGACCATGTCTAAGTAAGTTTTACTCTGTGGTTGGCAGTTTATTCAAAAATGTAGAAAGTTGTATGGATATTATTTTCCTCATCTTTGCTATTTAAATTATTTGGATGTACCCCTTTTGTATGTATTAATGATTTTTTTAGAAGTCTGGTAAATATTTTGTCTAATTTCTCCTTGTTTTTTAATAACAGAAACTTTCCTATTCTAGAACTCTTAGAATGAGCACCAATAAAGAAAGAAAACAATAAAGTGAAAAAAAGAAAGGTAGTTAGGAAGAAAGGAAGAAAGATTCTCTTTTTATAAAACTTTTATTTTTTAAATTTCAGTCCAGAATTCTCTCACACACTCCAACCCCTACCCATTGAGATGGTAAGCAATATGATATTCATCAATCATATAAAATAGTGCAAAACATATTTCCATATTGATCATGTTGCAGGAAAAAGGCAAGAAAATAAGGGAAGGGAAGAAGGAAGGAAGGAAGGAAGGAAGGTAGGAAAGAAAACCAACCTTGTTAGTTTCTTCTGCTTTGGAAAAACCTTACCTCCATCATTGAATTTTTGTGCAGTTTTGATTTCTCTTAAGATTTTTCTTTTCATTACATGTAAATGTGTCTTACAAAATATACCTATTTGCCCAGTTTAAGATTCTTTATGACTGCTAGGTGGCACAATGGATAGAATGCTGGCCCTGGAGTCAGGAGGACCTGAGTTCAAATCTTACCTCAGACACTTAATAATTGCCTAGCCATGTGACCTTGAGCAAGTCACTTAACCCCATTAACTTAAATAAATAAAAAAATTTTGAAAAGCAGATTCTTCACAACCAAGTTTCACAATCAGTACATATGATAGAATCTCTTCCCATTTTTTACTCTCTTCAAATAGATATTGTTCTTGCAATTTCATAGGGATAAGGAGCTCCTGCATAAAGAAACTCCACATAGTAGTCTCTCTCTAATGGTTATTTCCCTTAGCTCCCAAAATAGGTCACCTTCTTTGATACTTTCTGTCTCAGAAAGTTGCATAGAACATTGATAGGTTAGGTGACCTGCTTCTGGTCATATGTTTGGTTGGCTGTTGTCCTTTGTTATGGAAGCAGGCCAAAATGACATCCCTATGGTGGGGTCAAAGTATATTGTATCCCACTGTGGCTGAATAGATCAATTAGAGCTTGAAAGGCTCAGCCATATATTCAGTATTTGTCAGAAACAGAAGTTGAATTGACTTTAGAGGCCATTCACTACAGAGGTGTCAGACAGAGGTGCATTGTAGACTAATGCACTTAAGAAAATCAATAAAAATACAATAAACCATACATCATGTTAATGGTTTTTCTAAGTCAGTATGTGGCTTCCAGGGTCCCTAAGTAAGGTTTAGTGCCCCCTGAACTCTTGCCCTACACCAAGTAGCCTCTTTATTGTTTTGATATTTATTCATTTGAAATGGTAGGTATTTTTTCTACATGTTCTAAGGCTTTATTTCCTTCACAGCTAGATCAAATTTATATAGTCATATATTTTAAGCTGTGTTTTTTGGTGAGGTCTATCTGCTTCATCTCTTTACCCATTTCTGAATTTCTCAAAATACTGCCACCTTTCAATGAAATTGATTGTCCTATTTTACTTCTGACTTCATTCTGTTTTTTTACTAATGTTTTTTCTCTTGGGTACAATGGGCATGAATTTAAACTGAAAAAGATCTTCCAGGTTATTAAACAACAAAAATCTAATAATAGGAGGTTTTTAGAGAGGCAATGTAGGAGAGTGGAAAGAGTTCTAGATTTGGAATCAGAGGTCTTGGGTTAGTTTACTACTTGTTTGACCTTGGGCAAGAGACTTGACCTGGGCTTTCATTCTTCCTCTGTGAAATGAAAGGGTTGTACTGGAAGGGAAAAAGAAACAAATTGAAGCCATTAAATATCGTGAGGGAGAAACAGGAGGCGATAGGTCAAGCAAATCTTAACTACTGTTGTCGTGTCAACCCCCATTTCTCTTTGAATTATGATTGTAATAACCCAGAACCTTGAACCCAAAAGCCTCGGGGATAGTGGGACCCAAAGTTACAGAGGGGAGCAATTATTGTAAAGTCGTATCTTCATCACTGTCACAAACACCAACTGCTGACAAAATGCCACCAATGGAGAAGATAGGCTCCAAAATCCTAGATTGACCACTCCACTCAGACCACTGGTCCTGCTTCTCAGCCAATCCCTGCAGTCATCATGTAAAAAAGCAACATCTATCAGTCTGGAAATTACTTCTATGGGTGTAGCAGCAATAGCTTCTGAAAACTCAGAAAAGCAAGTTTTTATTATCAAAGTCCTTGGCACTGACAGATGATGAAATACTGGAAACTGATAATGATTTTTATCAGTGGAAATGACATTAAAGAAGAGACATTAACATTTGTTTTACTGCTGCATTCTAAAAACTGTGGGACTTTTCCATTTGACTTATAGATGAAACTTTCTCCATGTGTTGACTCCTTCAGGACAGAGATTATCTTTTTTTTTATACCCAGTGTCTAAAACAGTGCTTTGCACATAATAAACAGCTAATGAATGTCTTTTAATCACTCATTTGCTTATTCATTCAATCATTCATCCGTAAATGGACATGTTAAAGCTTCCTTTAACAACATGCTTCACAAAGTTATTACAAAGCACCTCTTAAAATTTAAGTTACTATATAAATTTATGAATTTGTTATTCTTTATAAAGTTATTTGTTACTATTAAAAATCAGGAATTCCTTTCTTGAGATTTTTGTTTTTGAGAAATCCCACAAAGTCCTTATATTTCTCTATTCAAATATGACTAGTTCAACATGTTTTACAATCTTGGTTTTCTACAAAAACAGACCTGTAGGTTTTTTTTTTTTGCAACATGTTTGATTCCTCAGTTATTCCTCTGTTAATTTCTAACAGTTGTGGATGCTGGTTTTATATATGTGTAAAAATAATAACTCCCCAAGTTCTTTTCTGATCTGTCATCCAGTTTTTCCAACCCAGGATTCTATGATTTTTTTTTGGGGGGGGGGGAATAAATATATGCTGGAAACTAAAATTCATATGTTTGCCTCTGGAATGAAAATCACATGAGAAATGATCCAGACAAACATACTACATCTTGCATTCTCCTTGTATCTTCCTTTGAAAGTGGATAGACTGTTCCATAGCCAAAAATTAAGCTTTTTGAACCAGGAAATCCTTGAGAGCCTTTGTAGAAAGCAGTAGTTGTATTAAACCCTAAGGCTACACTAAGCCATTAGGCTTAGTCATTTAATTAGACTTAATCAATTTAATCAATTGATTAAAACCATAGTAATCAAGAAACTGCTAAATGGTAACTGTGCTTGGTAATTATGGATCATAAGATTAAGATTATTTAAATTATTAATTCCTTTCAAAGAGAATTTTAGTGCTTTACTCTTTACCTGTGGGAAGACTTTTCCTAGTCCCAGTTTCCTTTCTTTCCTTCTGACTCCAGACCTATACTGTGGTATCTTGATTTTGTTTATCCTTGTCACCATCTCTTTCTCTTAATGCTGATCATTTGAGACTGAGGCCAGATCAAAGAAGACGGGCATATTCCTATTAACTGAGAATCATTTTTGAGCATCATGCACCAGTGGTGTCAGGACAAGAAACAGAAAGCACAGGGTCTTGAGTCTGGAATCAGTGATCTTCAGATTCAGAATTAAGTGTTGCCTTCAAGTTCTTAAAGTACTGAGAGCCTGGAGGAGGACTGATATGGACAACTGATCTCCAAATGTGTGGAAGGAAGAGATTTATTTTGTTGCTATAAATATTTTGGGCTTGGGTTAGCTCTCTGTTGTTGGAGCACAATCACAAAAGATGCAGCAAGTAAGAGGTGACCTCCACATTACTGCCTAGTACACTTGATTTCTGTTCAGTCTGAGAAACTATTGGCTTCTCTCTGGACCTATACCTAAGAATATCTTATTTTTCATAGATGTGCATGGATCAATATTTGACAGTGTATTTGTTATCCCAAAGACCATGACTGATGAGCACCAAAGAGATGCAGCCTAATTTTTCTTTAGCCCTGTTGAATGCTTCTCCTTCCCATCCCCAATTCACCAAGAGATATTAAAACCTTTTTTTAGCTGATATCTGTGAACCAATTTGCATGTGACTGTTGTGCTTATGTGAGCTTGGGCAGATTGCTTAATTTCTTATTTTCCTCAGTTGTAAAAAAGAGATAATAATACCACCTAACTATGGGATTGTTATAAGAAACAAGTAAAAAAATACACGCAAAGTTCTTTATAAAATTTAAAGCCCAATACAAACCTTAGTGTTTATTATTGTTCTCATGTTTTCATTTTCCCTCTGGTTACCTGTTGTTTAAAAAAAAAGAAACGACTCTCCCTCCTGGAAGCCTCTTTAAGGAGGAAATGGTTTTCCTTTTTCTCACCCATTCCCATCTTTGATCTTTTCTACTTTTAGGCTGTTTCATTAAATTGAAGGAAAGCATGGTTTTAAAATAGACTTAATCTTTTTCATTTAAAATACTTTATTTTAAAATTTCTCTCTCTTTTTAAACTGTCATTTCCCAATGAATTCTTTTACCTCCTGCTTCCAATAGAAACTTTCCTCATTACAAATAAGTACCATCAAACAAAGCAATTTATCACATTGACTATGTCTGCAAATATATCATAGCTTTGGACCTGAAAAGGGCCTTAGAAGTCATCTAATCCAATTCGCTCATTTTCCAGAAGAAACTGGGAGATTAACTGAAATAATAAGAATGAAAGGTTGCATATGAACACAGATCTTCTAGTTTCAGAGACAACATTCCTTCTTTTGTACTACACTATGTGTACAAACTTAAGAATCAAGAAGCATATTCCTCCAATTATGACTGAAGTCATAATTGGCCACTGCATTGATAAGATATCTGAAGTCTTGCAATACCTTGATTTTCTTTACTTTAGTGTAGTCATTGTTAATTTGTTCTGATTCTGCTTACTTTATATCAGTTCATACAGATCTTTTCAAGTTTCCCAATTTCTTCATATTTCTCATTTCTAATGCTTAATAATGCTCTATTAAATTCATATAACAAAATTTGTTTATTCATTATTCTTTGTTACTACAAAATTCTATTTGAAATGTTTTATATATACAAGGCACCCTTCTTATCTCTCTTAGACTTTTTTGGAGAATAATATATTCAGGAGGTATTTCTGAGGGTATTGCTTGTTATATTAAAAGCGAGATTCATTATTACTTTACTTATTTAGATTTCAGTATAAATACCGGGAACAAATGCAAGATTTTTTATTTAGCATTCAAAGTTCTTCATAATTGAATCTCTTCCTATATTTCCAGTCTTCTTACAACTTACCCCTCAATATGTACTATTCAATCTAGTGGACACTGGCCTTCTGGCTGTTCCAAAGACAAGATATTTCATCACTTGACTGCAGGCATTTTCTCTAGTTGTCCTCTATTTCTAGAGCTCTCCTTACTCTGTTCTGACTACTGATCTCCTTGGATTTCTTTTAAGTTCCAAATGAAATCTCACTACAAAGATTTCTCAAATTTTCTTAATTCTGGTAACTTTCCTCTGTTAATTTTTTCTCCAAATTATCCTGTTTATTTCTTTGTGTGTGTGTGTGTGTGTGTGTGTGTGTGCTGTCCTCTCAATTACATTCCATGAGGCTAGAGACTGTTTTATTCCTCCTTTTTGTATTCCCAATCCTTTACCCAGTGCCTGGTAAATAATAAGCTCTTGTTTATTGAATTATAAATGAATGTTATATTTATCAAATTCCCTTGCTATACCTATAAATATGTTAAAGATATTTAATGTGTTTTATGCTTATAATTTTCTTAATGCTTAACTATCCTGTTAGAAATTCAGCTAAGTTATAATAAATAGCCATTTTAGTATATTGTTGCAAGTTGAATAAAATGCATGTGTTTTCCTTCTCTGGTTTTATACCATATTTGTATGTAGTATAATTATATACTTTCATTGTAACATGTGGCTGTGAGGGTAGCATTTGTACATTAACCAAAATGATGTTCGTGTATGCTTTCTGAGATTGTAGTACTGTTAAATTGTGACACAGTAACCTAATAGGAAGCCAAAAGAAAATTGTAGGAGACAGAGATATGGGATTGGAATAAGTGAGGGGAAGCAAAAAAAAAAAGAACACTCTATCATCAGGTCCTGAAGTCTTATTTTATAAACTAATATAAAACCAATCAAGTCCTTAGTAGACTGAGCACACTAAAAAAAATTTTGTTTTGTTTGTTGTTACAGTTTATGTACATAGTTGATTTTTATTTATCTAACTTATTTTTTAAGCCTAAATTTATACTTATACAGCATATGTTTGATATTCATTCCGTTAAGTCCCTATCCCATTGGCATGCTGGGTTCCCAGAGTAGCTGTTACATTTCCCCTCAGTATTTCAGTGTTAGCCTTGAGGGTTAGGAAAGTATCTTTCTAATGTTATATCTCAACAGACCCAACTATTGTGCTTCCTATGATTAAATATGGACTTTATTACTGTTTAATGTTAGCTTAATTTATGTTGTCACAAAGAGTGTGTATGGTTTTATTTTTTCTTTACTACATCACCTCCCTTATCTTGTTTTTGTATTCTTCATATTTATTCATTATAGAACAATAATATGTTATCACATTTATATAGCAACTTATCCAGACATTCACTAATCATTAAACATCTATAAACACAATTCAAAATGTTCTTAAAGCCATGATTTTTGTAGATATCCAACTTTTTGAAATGGTAAATCTTTTTTTATTTGTTTCTTTTTTACTTTTTACAAGGCAATGGGGTTAAGTGACTTGCCTAAGGTCACACAGCAAGGCAATTATTAAGTGTCTGAAGTTAGATTTGAACTCAGGCCTTCCTGACTCCAGGGCTAGTGCTTTAACCACTGTGCAACCTAACTGCCCCTTGAAGTGGGTAAATCTTAATCGTCATTATAGATGGTGGTATTGAAATCTGCCTTTTAACTGGTATTACGAGGGAATGTGTTTGCATTTCCTTCTTTAGGGAATCTCCTTTCCCAGAAAATTAATGATAACAATAAAAGCAGTAATGTTGAAAGGGAAAAACCAACCTAGAAGCCTAGATTTGATTATTTTTCATGTAGTTCTATATTTTTCCTTTTTCCTATTTGTTTTAGTCATTAATTCCTCACTAGTGTCACAACAGTGTGAAAAGTATTCGGGTTCTATAAGTGAATAAAATGATTGTAATCTACATCATGTATACCAATGATGATGACAACAGGAAGTCCAGTTATTTTTTTTAAATGCCCCTTGACTTCTAGAAGTCAAATGGTGGAATAAGTAGTAATTCGCCATAACTCTCCCATATTCACCTCCAAGTAACCATAAAATAGTACACCAAAACAAATCCTAGAACAACAGAACCAGTTAAAAGAAGGGGTGAAACAATCTTGGAGTCCCTCTGTCTCACTTATGTTAAAAGGCAACACAGTTTAGGACAAAAAGCTTCCCAGCAATCCAGCAGCAAACCCCATCTCAGCAAACCAACTAAATCCTGAACCCCAGTGTGATTGAATAGGCAAATAGCAACACCAGGATCCCACGCCTCTCCCAAAAGTCAAAAAAGATGAGTAAAAAAACAACTAAAAAAAAAGAAGAACCTGACCATAGAATGGAAGATCAAAACACAAACTCAGGAGAGGACAGTTATGGCAAAACACCTATGGACAAAACCCCAAATTAAAATGGGAAGTGATCTCAAGCCCGGGAAGAAGGAACTTAAAAATTTTATAAGAGAGGTAGAAGAAAATTGGGAAAAGAATTATGAAAAAAGAGTCAAAAACTTGGAAAAAGAAAGCAACTGCTTAAAAATTAGAATTGATCAAAGGGAAAAGAAGATACAAAATTCTATTGAAGAAAACAACTACATGAAAGGTACAATTGACCAAATAGGAAAACAAGAAACACACTTGAAGCAGAGAGACACACAGAGTAAAGGTAATGGACTGAAACACAATCTATTATGCTTCAGCTGAAATTAAAAAAAAAAAGCAGCAGTAGCAATCCTTATCCAACATAGTAAAAGCAAAAATTAGACCTAATTAAATTAAATAAAGAAGGAAACTACATCTTACTAAAAGTTACTGTACACAAAGAAGCAAGGTAAATAATAAATCTATATACACCAAGTAATATAGTATCTAAATTCTTTTTTTAATTGAAATTTTGTTTTATTTTTCCAAATTCCATGCAATAATAGTTTTTCAACATTCATCCATTTGGAAATTTATGAGTTCCACATTTTTCTACTACCCCCTCTCCATGGAGGCAAATAGTCTGGTAAAAATTATACATGTACATTTGTGTGTTGTTTAACATATATATATATATATATATATATATATATATATATATATATATATATATATGTATATGTTAGTCATTTTGTGATAAAAGAATTAGAACTAGGGATGGCTAGATGGCGCACTGGACAAAGCACTGGCCCTGGAGTCAGGAGTACCTGGGTTCAAATCCAGTCTCAGACACTTAATAATTACCTAAATGTGTGGCCATGGGCAAGCCACTTAACCCCATTTGCCTTGCAAAAGCCTAAAAAAAACCCCTAAGAATAAAAAGAATTAGAACTAAAGGAAAAGGGGGAAAAAATCAAAAGAAGGAAGCAAAACATAAAAGAAATTTTAAAAAGTGAACATAGCATGCATTCAGATTCCATAGCTTTTTTTCTCTGGATTTGGATGGTATTGTTCATAGCAGGTCTGTCACAGTTGTCCAGTATCAAAAATGAAATCACTGCCATTGAAGAACAAATTAAAGCAGTCATTAGGAAAAATTTTGCCCAGCTATATATGCCAATAAATCTGACAACTGATGTGAAATTGATAAATATTCATGAAAATATAAATTATCAGGGTGGCTAGGTGATGCAGTGGATAAAGCACTGGCCCTGGAGTCAGGAGTACCTGGGTTCAAATCCAGTCTCATACACTTAATAATTACCTAGCTGTGTGGCCTTGGACAAGCCACTTAACCCCATTTGCCTTGAAAAAAACCTAAAAAAAATATACATATATATATATTATATATATATATATATATATATATATATATATAAATTAGCCAAGATCAGGCAATATGTTGCGTAAATAATCCCATTTTAGAAAAAGAAATTGATAAGTCATTAATAAACTTGCTAAGAAAAAATTCCAGGACCAGATAGGTTCACAAGTGAATTCTATCAAACACTTAATGAGCAATTAATTCCAATACTGTATAAACTATCTGGAAAAATAGGTTAAGAAGGAGTCCTACCGAGCTCCTTTTAAAACACAAACATGATGCGTGCTAACACCTAAACCAGAAAGAGATAAAATAAAGAAAATTATACATCAGTTTCCTTAATGAATACTGATGTAAAAATTTGAACAAAGTACTTGTAAGATGATTATAGTAATATATCACAAGGATTATATACCATGATAAGGTAAGATTTATACCAGGAATATAAGGTTAGTTCAATATTAAGAAAATTATCAACAGAATTATCAACATAATATCAATTACAAAAGCAACAGAAACCACATGATTATCTCATTAGATGTTGAAAAAGTCTTTGAAGGGGGGTGGAGCCAAGATGGTGACAGGAGAAGAGCCTCTCTTAGGAGCTCTCTCTATATAATATTTCAAAAATCATAAAATAATGACTCAATTTTTCTAGAGACAGAACCCATAGAGAGATCCAGTGAGGCAGTTCTCCAGCCCAAGGTAACCTGGAAAATAGTGGAAAGGCTTGACTCCACAGTGTTGGAGGAGCAGCCTGCCAAAGTGAAGGAACTTCAGCCTCCCAGAGGCAACCCCAGGGTACCTGGGAGTTGCAGCTCATGGCAGCTGGAGCAGTTTCCTAACCTACACCCCGGGGAGCATGGGGCACAACTTGGAAGATCAGCCGGGGATGATGGGGACCTCTGCAAAAGCTAGCACATGAAGCCCAGCCCTTAGGGCACTCAGCAAGCAGAGGTGGCCATGGTAGCCCAGATCCAGGAAATGGAAACAGGCAGAGCCTGTAAGCAGGAGCCCCCAGGCAACTGAACCTTAAGAGCTCAGCCCACCAAAGGGAAGGGAATGGAGAGAGACTTCAAGGTCTGTCCTTTGTACCTGGAACAGGACTCTGGGACTCTGACCACATTCAGATCCTGATAGCAGTCTAGGCCCCCCCATAGAACAACAGGGTCCCCCTCCACCTAAGCCCTGTGGCAGAGGGGTGCACTTTGTAGTCATTCACAGACCAGGACGGAAGATAGAGCCTCACACACTGAGATCCTTGTGGGGGAGTGTCCCAATAATACTCAAAAGCTCAGGAAGCACCCCAAAACCAGGCACAGGCTGGGGAAATGAGTAAACAGAGAAAAAAGAGGAACACCACTGAGAAATACATTGTCTATGATCCCAAGAAGGATCAAAATACTCAATCTGAAGATGAGGAAGTACAAACTTCTGCATCTAAAGACTGCAAGAAAAATGGAAATTGGGCTCAGGCTATGACAAAGCTCAAAAAAGATTTTGAAAATCAAGTAAGGGAGATAGAAGAAAAATTAGGAAAAGAAATGAGAGAGATATAGGGAAAATATGACAAAGAAGTCAGCAGCTTAGTCAAGGAGATCCAAAAAAATGTTGAAGAAAATAACATGTTAAAAACCAGCTTAGGTCAAATGGATAAAACAATTCAAAAAGTTATTGAGGAGAAGAATGCTTTAAAAGCAGAACTGACCAGATGGAAAAAGAGATAAGAAAGCTCTCTGAGGAAAACAAATCCTGCAGATCTATAATGGAGCTAAAGGAAGCTGCTGACTTTATGAGAAGTCAAGACACAGCACTTCAAAAACCAAAAGAATGAAAAATTAGAAGAAAAAGCAACTGACCTGGAAAACAGATTTAGGAAAGATAATTTAAAAATTATTGGAATACTTGAAAGTCATGATCAGGAAAAAAGCCTTGACATCATTTTTAAAGAATTCCTACAGGAAAATTGCCCAGATATCTTAGAAGCAGAGGGCAGAATAGAAATTGAGAGAATACACTGATCTCCCCAGAAAGAGATAAAAAGAAAACCCCTAGGAATATTATAGTCAAGTTCCAGAACTCCCAAGTCAAAGAGAAAATATTACAAGCAGCCAGCAGGACACAATTCAAATATCATGGAGCTTCAGTCAGGATCACACAGGACTTAAAAGCAACTACATTAAGGGCTCATAGGGCTTGGAATAAAATATTCCGGAAGGCAAAAGAACTCAGAGTACAACTGAGAATCAACTACCCAGAGAAACTGAACATCCTCTTCCAGGGAAAAAGATGGACTTTCAATGAACCAGGGGAATTTCAAATGTTCCTGTTAAAATGGCCAGAGATGAACAGAAAGTTTGATCTTCAAATACAGGACTCAGGTGAAGCATAGAGAGTGAAGAAGAAGGGTAAAATATGAGGGACTTAATGATGATGAACTGCATGTATTCCTGCACAGAAAAATGATACTGATAATACTCAAAAGAAACTTCTCATTTAATAGAGTAGGTAGAAGGAGCTTTTATAGATGAAGCACAGGAGAGAGCTGAATTTGAAGATATAATAAATTGTAAAAATGGTTAGTGGCTAAAAGGGAAATGTAATGGGAATAAGAGAAAGGAGATGTGGAATAGGCTAAGATATTTCATGTAAGTTTTTTTTATTACAATGAATTACTGCAATGATATGGAAGGGGGGAAGGCAAGGGGGAATGAGGGAACCTTCTCTCTCATCAGAGGTGGTTTGGAATATACTCAATGGGGTATACACATCTAGAGTAAGAAGGAGAGGAAGACGGGGGAAGGGAGGGATGTGAGGGATGGAGGAGAGGGTGAACAGTGGGGGAGAGTGGTCAGATATGACACATTTTCTTTTTTACTTCTTGCAAGTGGCTGGGATTGGATGGCCTGTCTGGGACCCCAGGGCTGGGTGGTTGCTGGGCCTTAGAGGGCTCAAGGCCTCTTGAACCCAGGCCGGTGATCAGTCTACAGCTACCCTACAGCACATTTAAGAAGAGGGGCAGAGTGAAAGGAGAGAGAAAATATAATGTATGGTATTGGGGAAGTACAAATGGAGGGAGTTGTGATCAGCAATGGCAACAGTGGAAAAATATGGAAGTAGCTTTTGTGATGAATTTATCATAAAGAATGTGATCCACCCATGACAGAGCTGGCAATATTGGAACACAGACTTAAGCACTTTTTTATCATTTTATTATTATTATTTTATTTTATTTTGGTTTTTTACAACACAATGGGGTTGGGGTGACTTGCCCTGGGTCACACAGCTGGGTATCTGGGGCCAGATTTGAGCTTGGGTGCTCCTGGCTCCAGGGCTGGTGCTCTGTCCACTGTGCCACCTGGCTGCCCCTATTACTATTTTTTAATTTTATTTTTAATTTTTTTCTCTTTCCTTTACTTTATTGCTCATAAGAATCTATATTTTGGGGGGAGGGGTGTTATGTTTATTCTTAAACAAGAATATTTTAGTAATGTATAAAAATATCATTTATACAAAAATAAATATAAAAGAAAAAGCCTTTGACAAAATATGGCACCCATTCCTATGAAAAACAATACAGAGCATTGGAAGAGAGTGTTCCTTAAAATTATATAAGATATCTATCTAAAACCACCACATTATCTATAATAGAGGATAAGCTAGAGACCTTCCCAGGAAGATCAGGTGTGAAGTAAGGATGCCCATTATTACCAGAGTTATTCAACATAGTACAGGAAATGTTACCTGTAGCAAAGAAGAAAAACAAATAGAAAGAATTTGAATAGATAGTGAGGAAACAAAACTATCACTCTTTGTAGATGATATGATGGCATACTTCGAAAACTCCATTGAATCAACTAAAAGACTAGTTTAAATATTTATCAACTTTATCAAAGTTGTAGAATGAGATAAACATAAATCATCAGCATTTCTTTATATGACAAACAAAACCCAGCAGCAAGAGATCAAAAGAGAAATTCCATTGAAATTAACTTGTGATTCTACCTGCCAGGACAAAATCCAGGAATTATATGAACATAATCATAACACTTTTCATACAAATCAAATCAGAACTAAACAACTGGAAAAATACCAATTGCCCATGTGTATATTGAGCCAATATAATAAAAATTCTGCCTCAACTAATTTATTTATTCAGTGCCAAACTAATCGAACTACAAAAAAAAAATATCTGATAGAACTAGAAAAAACAACAACAGAATTAATCTGAATGAACATGTGGTCAAGAATATCAATGGAATTAATGAAAAAAAATACAAAGGAAGGTTATAGCAATACCAGGTCTCAAACTATCTTATAATTATCAAAACTATCTGGTACTGGCTAAGAAACAGAATGATGGATCAGTGAAATAGATTAGGCATACAGGACACAGTAATCAGTGACAAACCTAAAGATCCCAATCTTTGGGATAAGAACTTACTATTTGTCAAAACTGCTGGAAAAACTGGAAAACATTAGGATAAAATCTAGGTATAGATCAACATCTCCCACCATGTGCCAAGGTCAAAATAAGTACATAAAGGGTGACACCATAAACAAATTAGAAGAGCAAGAAATAGTCTACCTGTCATATATGTGGGAAAGGGAAGAATTCATGACCAAACAAGAAATAGAGAACATTACAAAATGTAAAATAGATAATTTTGATTTTTATTAAAATAAAGTATCTTTACAAATAAAACCAAATGCAACCAAGATTAGAAGGAAAGCAGAGGGGGCAGCTAGGTGGCACAGTGGATAGAGTATTAGTCTTGGAGTCAGGAGGACCTGAGTTCAAATTTGACCTCAGACACTAATTACCTAGCTGTGTGACCTTGGGCAAGTCACTTAACTCCATTGCCTTGCCAAAAGAAGGAGGAAGAAGAGGAGGAGGAGGAGGAGGAAATCAGAAAGCTAGGAAATAATCTTTACAGCAAGTATCTGGATAATCCAAAGACCTCATTTCTCAAATATATAGAGAATTGAATTAAATTTATAAAAATACAATCCATTCCTCAATTGACAAATTGTCAAAGGATATGAATAGGCAGTTTTCAGAGAAAGAAATCACAGCTACCTTCAAGCATATGAAGAAATGCTCTGAATCATTTTTGATTATAGAAATGCAAATTAAAACAACTTTGAGGTACCACATCATACCTATCAGTTTAGTTAATATGACAAAAAAGGAAAATGATAAGTCTTGGAAAGGATATGGGAAATTTGGGACACTAATGCACTAATGGTTATGAACTGATCCAACCATTCTGTAGAGCAGTTTGGAACTATGCCCAAAGGGCAAACAAATTGTGCATATTCTTTGATTTAGCACTACTAGGTTTGCATCCCAAAGAGATCATAAAAAGGGGGGGCAAGGACCTACATGTGCAAAATATTTATAGCAGTTCTTTTTGTGGTGGCAAAATGTTGGAAATTGAGGGGATGTCCTTCAATTGGGAAATAACTGAACAAACTGTGGTATAGGAATATAATGGAATCTTATTGGGCATTGAGATTTCAGAAAAACCTGGAAAGACTTGTAGGAACTAATGCAAAGTGAAATGAGCAGAACCAGGAAAACATGTATACAATATCAGCAACATTGTGTGATGATTAACTGAACGAATCAGCTCTTCTCAGCAACTCAATGATTCAAAACAAATACAAGGCACTTGTGAAAGAAAATGCTATCCAATTCCAGATAAATAACTGATGGACTCTGAATACAGATTGAAGCATATTTTTTTCACTTGCTTTATTCTTTTTTGTTTTTTCTTTTCTTTCTTCTTTCACAACTGTGACTAATATGGAAATATGTTTTACATATTAGCACATGTATAACCTAAATTGCCTACTATTTTAGGAAGAGTGGAGGGAGGAAGGGAGAAAAATTTGGAACCCAAAATATTGGAAAAATGAATGCTAAATATTGCCTTGTTGTATATTTGGAAAAGATAAAATACTATTTTAAAAATTACACCTTCCCCTGAGATTGATTTTTTTCCTAATTTTTTTTATTTAAGGTAATGGGGTTAAGTGACTTGCCCAAGATCACACAGCTAGGTAATTATTAAGTGTCTGAGGCTGGATTTTGAACTCAGGTCCATACTGACTCCAGGGCCAGTGCGAGCCAACATGTTCTCTCTTGTCCCTTCTGTGAATAAGTTGCTAGGATATGTTTGCCACCACCTTCTCCTTTCCCCCTTTCCTCACTACTCTCTTTAATTTGCAAAGAGCACTAGATCAAAACCCCTTTCCCCCATCTCCTTTTTTTCCTCTTTCCTCCTTGAAGTAAATGGTTGGGAGTTGTATCACAGGCCCTATCTTCTATCAGGACAATGAAGTGGACAGCAGAGGTTACAGATTGATTTTTACCTCTTATGCCCCAAAGACATTCTCCTACTTTCTGCCATTAAAGATTCTTAAGGAGAGGAAGTTGGACATAAATGGATAATAAATTATTGTTGAATTGGATTGGATACTGAAATCCATCAAGAGTTTGACTCCCTTGAAAGCCAGGGAATACTACCCCTGCTAGAAGTTGGACTAGACAGAAGGCACTTGAGCTTTTTTATTATATTTCCATTATTAAGTTATTAAGTCTCCCTTGGCAAAATCTATCTCCCTTAAAGTTCTTGGCTATTGCTTTTGCCTTTAGTCCACCATTTGCCTTGCCACACCTTTGTTTATATAACTCTTTGCTGGCTCACTATCTACATCTCTCACTGTTCTCTGTCAGCTGCTCATGTCACTCATCCTGATGAGGAATTCATCCTGGCTTCATTCCTTCATGGATCTGAGATACATCTTCCTCTTCCATATTCAGCTTTGATCCATGGCATCCTGATTATCCTGAAATTACCTTCCACTGTTGTACTGAATTGTGATCATTAGTAACTAATGACCACCTCCGCCAAACTCACATTGGTAAGCATTTTCTAGGAGTCCTTGTCAGTAATTTTTGACTAATTCAGGCTTAATCATCAAGTGATATCGGTAGAGACTAAGCTGATCCCATTCACTAAAAAATAAGTAATCCTTTGAGAAATCTTTTATTCATTGATATAAAGCAGTTGTGTCAAATAAAAATAGAAATGGGGCTACTAAACCATATTGACTTGGAAAACCACACATTTACTTTTTATTAATATATCAACATATTAAAATTAGATAGGAACTACATTTTAATATGATTCTGACAGTATTTAGCAGGCTGCATGTCATCTTTGATCTTTCTAGAGGATATGTTAGGAAAATGTTAAGTTTTCTATGACTCTTGGAAGGTGCTCTCCTTGGATGAAAACATTCTTTTCATTAGTTTAAGGCATGGGTCTTAACCTGAAGTATGTGAATTTAAAGAAAAAATAAAATTGTATTTCAATGTGATTGGGGTTCTTTGTAATTCCTGCATTTTATTTTTATGTATTTAAAAACATTGTCTGAAATACAAATCTGCCCAAAGAATCTATGCCACAAAAAGTTTAGAAACTCTCTTTTTTAAGAGATTTGATTAGTGTGGATTTATGTAACCCAATTAACTCTCAAGCCCCAATCTGTCAGAAACCCTGCTTCTGCCCAAATCTTCTATATTTTTTGAACTCCAATCACATAACCTTGACTGAGATGACTGGCATTCTTTCTGATTTTTTTTAATCACTAGTGGAACAGTAGAGTATAGGCAAAGCCATAAGGATTTTTTCCATGCCACTTATCATCTTGCTTTATTTGTTTCCCATGTCTTCCAGTTTCTTCTGTAGATCTATGTTTTATCAAGAACTGTGTATTAATCCTTTCAATCCCTCCTGGTTTGCAGTCAAACTGCTCTCCCTCTTCTTTCTTGGTAACAGAGGTAGAGTGAGGAAGTTACATGAGGCATTGGTACATCATTGTTAGGATGCTTACAATCTTGACCTATTCAGAATGTCCCAAAAAGTGTAGTGCTAAGCTTTAATAGGCAAAATTGCACTGTGATTTTTGTATACCTATATATATATTCTTTCACCTTAGGGAACGTGCATTTGAGTAGAGAAACATATTGTCCAAGAGAAATATACATTTGTAATGCTATAAAGGGGCATATAAGAATAAGGTTTTTTAATTTGGTTCAAAAATAGACCAAATTGTAGTAAAAGCTATGAAACTCTTTGGATTTATTAAACAGAACTCTTTACAACCTTAACCATGACTGCCCCATATCCAGGGCCATCTCCTGTTGTCTTGGTTCATATCTGGCCACTGGACACAGATAGCTCTGGAGGAGAAAGTGAAGCTGGTAACTTAGCACCCCTTCACTCAAATCCAATTCTTGTGCTTGTCATGGCATTACCTCCCTCATGTCATGGTCTTCTTCAAAAATGAAGGACATCGGGGCAGCTAGGTGGCATAGTGGATAAAGCACCGGCCCTGGAGTCAGGAGTACCTGGGTTCAAATGTGGTCTCAGACACTTAATAATTACCTAGCTGTGTGGCCTTGGGCAAGACACTTAACCCCATTTGCCTTACAAAAAAGAAAAAAAAAACTTAAAAATAAAATAAGAAAAAAAAATGAAGGACATACGTTATTATACTTCAGTACCTGAATCAAAGCCCTTCTCCTTCAAGGAGTCTAATTAATGTCAATACAACTCTGATTACTCTGTTTTTTGCACTCTTGCATCTGGTCCCTGTGACTGCAATAATGTAGACCAGGGGTGGGGAATGGCAGTATAAAACCCAAGAAATAATTTGGTCTGGTGCTGCCAGGGAAACTGGCATTTGATAAATCTAGGAGTTTTTTAGGGATGAATTAATTAAACATTTGACCAAATATAGCAGGCAAATGATGTTATAAATAATCAAATGACCCTGGGGGGGGGGAAGAGTTTAGACTCTCTTAAATTGGTTTCACATTCTTTCATTTGTATATATTTCTTCTTCTGTTTGTTAGTTTTTGTAACTCCTTTGGGTATATTTGAGACTTATACCATGCTATATGCATAATAGGCACTTAATGATTGTTAACTGATATGTAAATTGATGTCAGTATACTTACCTGGATGACCAAAGGGCCTTGAAGAGGAAGATATGACTCAGTATCAAGATAAAAAAACTCTAAGCAAACTTCGGATTTTATTCTCCATATGACATCTGGGCAGCTGATTAGCTGGGCCAGTGGGTAAGCAGACCTTTCAGCATGCCATTCTTGATGCAATGGAGAACATAAGTGGATTCATGAAAAACCTTGACACTCTTAAGTCTTGAGAGTGTGAAACTCAATCTTTTGGCAGCAAATCTTAAATGACATGTACTTGAAACTTTAAGTATATACACAGTTCACAGCTTTGTAACTGAAGAACTTGGGAAATTTTTTTTTCCCTTTAAACAAAGTAAATAAGTCAGTTTAAAATTTCTATTGCTGCCATTCAAATAATGTTACATAGTAACATCTTAGTTGGTATTTTTAATAATATGACCCTGTACAATTAGTACTCAATCTAGCTGAGTCCTCTATTTTTTGGATCCTATTTTCCCCCCTCTAAGAGTATATTCACACATTTATATCCATAATAAACTATCTTAGCTTTAAATTTTATACATTTTAACCTATATTAGATTACTCTCTGTCATGGGAATGGGAGGGAGGTAGAAAAATGTGGGATTCAAAAAAGTTTATAGAATGATAAATGTTGAAAATTATCTTTGCATGTTATTTGGAAAAATAATATTAAAAAAAATAAATTTTATGCAATTTGGGTTGAATTACATGCTAATCCCATTTTAAAACAAGAGCTTTTTTTTTAATAAAAGAGAAACCCCTTTCTTCATTTGCCCCGTTTTTTAAAATAAAGGAGTCAAAGCCAGATTGGTAGATTAGAAAATCCTGAATGCTTCTCCACACCTCAGTGTTGGTTTTCATAAAAGGTGAATTCTTTGGGGGTTTTTTTTTTTGGTTTGTACTTTTTGCAAGGGGTTAAATGACTTGCCCAAAGGTTACATAGCTAGATAATTATTAAGTATCTCAGGCCAGATTTAAACTCAGATCCCCCTGACTCTAGGGCCAGTGCTCTATCCACATTGTTACCTAGCTTCCCCTAAAAAGGTGTGTTCTTAAAAATTTATGGAACTAAATTCTCTTTGCTTCGGAAACTCTTTTTTCTTCTTGTTTAGAGCAAACATCATCATTATTTCTAAGAAACAATAGCTAGTATTTATAATAGTGCTCTCAGGTTTACAAAAGTGCTTCCAGTAAATGGGGTGCCCTGAAAATCTTAGTGAAGTTTTAAACTAGTGCTTAAAATTATTACCCTCAGAAAGCTAGTGTTTAAACCTTCACTAAAACTTTTGGGACACAGTGATGTATACGTGATTCTCACAAAAACCCTGTGAATACTGCTGATAACTCCTATTTTACAAATGAGGAAACTGAGAGTTAGAGAGGTCAAATGACTTGCCCAGGTCCACCACAGCCAGGTAAATGTCTAAGACAGGATTTGGTCTTTTTGACTTCATGTTCCAAACCAGATACCTAAACCAGAGCATTTGGAAATATAAATGATCAGTAACTATATTTGCATCATTCACATTTTTTCCCTTTTTTCTTTTCTTTTTTCCCCAATTACTTATAATGATAGTTTTCAGCATTAATTTTTTTTAGTTTTTTTTTTTTTTGCAAGGCAAATAGGATTAAGTGGCTTGCCCAAGGCCACACAGCTAGGTAATTATTAAGTGTCTGAGACCAGATTTGAACCCATGTACTCCTGACTCCAAGGCCAGTGCTTTATCCACTACACCACCTAGCAGCCCCCTAGCATTAATTTTTTAATAAGATTTTTAAGTTCCATATTTTTCTTCCTCTCTCCCTTCCTTTCCCCCTTCCCTGAGCAGCAAGTAATTTGACACAGGTTATCTATGTGTGACCATGTTAAATATATTTTCTTATTAGTCATGAATCAAAACAAAAAGGGAAAAATATGAGAAGGAAAAAACATAAAGTAAATATTAAAAAGTGAAAATAGTAAACTTAGGTTTACATTCAGACTCCATCATTCTTTCTCTGGAAATGAATGGCATTTTGCATCTCAAGTCGTTAAAAATGTCTTTGATTATTGTTGAGAAAAGCTGAGTGTCACACATTCAATAGATAGGTATTTCTGTTCAAGATGATTTTGAAATATACAGGGTTGCTAAATTGTTATTATCATCATGCAATAATTTAAATTTTTATAGTGATTCACAGCTGATAAAGCATGTACATTAGTCATCATCTGTTAGATAACAGCAGTCCTGCAAGGTAGGCATTTTTTTTTTTAGGTTTTTGCAAGTCAAGCGAGGTTAAGTGGCTTGCCCAAGGCCACACAACTAGGTAATTATTAAGTGTCTGAGACCGGTATTGAACCCAGGTACTCCTGACTCCAGGGCCGGTGTTTTATCCACTACGCCACCTAGCTGCCCCAAGGTGAGCATTTCAAATACTGTTCTGATCAATTAGAAACTCAGAGAAAAGTAAATTAAATTTCCTGGGGTCCCAGATATTCTGATTGGAAGTTCAGTCTTATGCATGCCTAGCATTCAGGATCACCTTTTGGAGAGTTTTATTCCCCTATGGCAGCCCTTTCTTATCATCTGGCAATGAGGCAGGGTCTATGAAGACCCTGAGATCCTCAAATAGCAACAAGGTTGAGGAGCTTCATGGAAATTGGCGAGTGTTCATCCTTTCTCCAATGAAAACACACTGAAATGTGTTTTGGGAGCCAAGATCCAGGGTGCTAACAGTTTTTTGGATGTCTGGTTAGCAGACCTCTATAGACCCTGCATTCTTCTATATTCATAGTAACAGGGGCAAGAGAAGGGACCATTCTGCTACCAAATTAGAAATAGGAAGCATTTGAAGTGTTCCATGACTGCTGAAAAGCCTTCAGGGGTTTGTCATATAATTGAAAGAGGTCTGGGGAGGTGCATGTAAAATGCAACAGCTAAACCCCTTTTCACTTTCTTTCTGGATGCTGAAAATAAAACAGATTCTTTATTTGTGGAGCAGAGGCTGGTTTCCTCCAAATACACTTTTGTTCTGATCCATTAATAGTCAGTCCTTGTATTTCAGTGAATTTAGTATGTACTCTGTCTTAATATATATTTAAATCTCTTTTGAAAAATGTTGTAGGGGTGGCTAGGTGGCGCAGTGGATAGAGCACCAGCCCTGGAGTCAGGAGTACCTGAGTTCAAATCCGGCCTCAAATTCTTAATAATTACCTAGCTGTGTGGCCTTGGGCAAGCCACTTAACCCCATTGCCTTGCCAAAAAAAAACCTAAAAAAAAGTGTTGTAGAACATGCCTAAAGATATTATAATATTTCATCTCCTCAACAAGAATACTCCCTTTAATGGTACAGATCTCAACTTATCCTTGCCACCTTGTTCTCAGTCATTCTTGTATTCATGTCCTTAGTCCTATAAATCCTTTAAATGGGACCTACATATAATATGTGTAAATGCATAAAAAGAGAGCATTCCAAAAATATTAATGCAATTTTAAATTATGAAATTATTTTGTATGTTTAAGTTATAGAATTATGTGTTCTATAAGTATAAAATATATAAATACACACAGGTTTTTTTCAAGTGATTAAAACTTAAAAGTTTAGTAACAATTCTGGGACGCCATGTCTATAGGCAGTTTTATTTCTTTATAACTCTCACACCTTATACATTGAAGTAAAATACTTGTTACTTCTCTATCATTTCCTTTCCTTTACTTGTTTTTCTTACCTAGAATGGGTTGCTTGAATTCTCTATTTCTGACTGATAAAATCTTACTCTTTATGCTACTTCCCTGCAACCTTTTTTATTTCCCAGAGCTACAAGTGATCCCTATCTTTGCAAATCTCTCATTGCTCTCTGACTTCCTCTTTAGATTTATCTTGTTCTAACATGTACTAACATGTATTATGTTTTGAGACATTTCCCCTTGGTCATAAATTAGATTGTAATCTCCTTGTGGGCTACAAGTATGCAGTTTTTTCATTATTTTTGTTTTTGTCTTCAGTGCTATGTACTTGTGGTAGGAAAGAAGTTCATTGAATCCAGTTGGGGTGAATTGGAAATTTGGTTCCTGTAGAGGTGGTAGTGAAGGGAGGACATAATATGTGAGAAGATACCAGAATTTTTTTTATACTGCCAAGGATTTGTGACTATTTTACCAGTGAAAGTTTCTCATATCCTTGTTCTTATCTCCTGTATCCTGATACACTCAGGTAAAAGGATTCTCTTTATTTCAGTCATTCATTCTCATTTATCCATTTGTTTGTTCTCTTTGAATTTTCCTTGGAGAGGCAGAATGGTACATTGGCTAGAAGGTTGGCCTCACAGCTAGGAAGTCTGGCTTAAAGCACTATGCTTGACACATGCTAGGTATATGACCCTTGGCAAGTCAATTAACTTCTAAGTGTTCTCAAACACACAGTGGAGGGGAAAATCAAATTAAAATATAATTTGAAAATATTTAACAATAGAAATGAAACAATTAAACATAGATAACATATTTTAAGACTAAATCAAAATACTGCCTACAAGGATTCTTATGTGTGGTTTAGTGACCCTATTTCTATTTGAGTTTGTCATCATTCTTCTAGGCAAATTTCTGAGTGGAGATTCTAGATATGTCTGCTTGCACTGGTAGAGAGTTATTTTATATGGGAATTGCCCAAAACCAATTAAATCAGATACACATTTCCTATCCCTATTTCATTTTATCTGAATCTCTCCTTTACCCCCATCACTCCCAATTTATACTTTTTTGGACTGTACTTCAATTTAATTGGTATATGGAATTTTAGTTGAGGAATCTCCTTCTACCAAGGATTGGCATTTGTTTTAGAGTTACTGGAGTCCTGAGAGGTGAGTGACCTTCCAGGGTCACACAACTAGAGGCAGAGATGAAACCAAATCTTCAGAGGCAGGAGGTGAAACCAAATCTTCCAGACTTTAAGGCCCATTTGCTATTTATCTACTACATAAAGCTGCCTCTCCATACTTTTTGTTTAATAAATAATATATCACCGTAAAGACTATGATTTATAAGTTAGCTACAAATCTGCATGAATTCATGGATTTGGACCAAAATAACAACCATCATCATCATCATCATAATAATAATAGTAAAAATAGATGATATGTATGTAATGTTATAAGATTTTCAAAGGATTTCACATAAATTAGTTATTTAGACTTCATAGCAGTCTCATGAGATAGATATTATTAATACACCCATTTTACAAAAAAAAACAGACAGTGGGGTTAAGTGATTTGCCCATTTTCACATTACTAGTAATTGTCAGAGGAGAAACATGGGTTGAGATCTTTCTGCTAAGTCTAATAATCTGTGCATTATACCTTGTTGGCTTCCTTTTTTTTAAGGTTTACAAAGTTTATTTTTTTGTTTCTTTTTTTTTTTTGGCAAGGCAATAAGATTAAGCGACTTGCCCGGGTCACACAGCTAAGTACTGTATTTCTACATGTATAAGATGCACTTAATTTGGGGGGCCAAAATTTGAAAAAAAAATAGATTAAATAAAAGTATTGAACTCAAGTTTTTTTCATCATGAAATTCAAGGACCTTCTGCTCATAACTTTCAGGCATCTTTTTGAGCAAGTCTGATGCATGGACACATGCTTAGTCCATTCTGTTTCATGAACCTGAAGTACCAATTGTGTCCTCCTTTGAAATCAGTCACTTCTTTTTCATCAGCAATTCTTCTGGCCTCCTGCTGAATGGTCTTTGTAGACACAGGAATTCCTATTGCCTTTTGCTCTTCAGTACAGCTCTTCAATTGCTTTTCTAAATCAGGTCATTTTGGTAACTTGTCTTTCATGGCCTTCTTCTGCCGTGGCTTTTTCAATAGGGTTTCTTCTTCCCTTAGCCAGTCTTGGATTGTTTTCTCAGTTGGAGGAAAACCAAACTTACATTCAGCAGCATGATTTCCATTCACTTTTGCAAACTGGATCACTTTTAACTTGAATTCAACACCAGATGAATGAAAATCTTTTCTGAGCCATTCCTGGGCAGAATGTGGCAAAATGTAACCTAATATACCATTAACAAAAGTGAAACAATGAATGCTAAGACAACAAAAGCAAAAAAGTAGGAAATTCAAGTAAAAAAAAAATCTTCATCCATTTTTAGACACTTCTAGTTTTTAGACCTCAAATTTTTCGAAAAAGGATGCATCTTATAAATGGGGTAATATGAAAAGTACTAAATGTCTGAGGTCGAATTTGAACTTAGTTCCTCCTGACTCTAGGACCAGTACTCTATCCACTGTACCACCTAGCTACCCCAGTTTGCAAAGTATTTTACAAATATTATTTTATAATTCATTTAGAATATATATTTGTGCCCTTTGAATGCAAAATTCATAATTTCCCCCCAAATTTGTGTCTCTCTTCCCCTTGGATTTTGTATCTATCTTATAAAATTCATCTATCTCATTTTGTATTATAGTTATGAATTCAATTAGAAAACACTTAGTACTGAAAGAACAGGAAGTATTAACATTAAAGAGATATAGTAGGAAGAGAACTGCAAATAATCAAAAGACTTGGAGTTCCATTCTAAGGTCTGTTACTTAACCAATTGACTGAAAAGAGTAGCCCTGATTTCTAACATTCCTTCCCAGTCTAACAATACTTTTAATTTTCCTACCTACTTCAGCAGAACATCCCCACCTAGTGGTAACTGCATCATCTTTGGATTTGTACAGGAGTGTGACAAAGGAAAAAAGCTAATAAATTGCTTGTGGTCTAAAACTTTATACTTTCATTTGATGATGACTTGTTTATTACCGGCAGATTTTTAAGATGGTAAATTCCTCAATTAATGAAGAATCAGAGGAAAAGGTTCAAGAAGGGAAGAAGATATAGCTTCTAGAGGTTATTTAGTCAACCCATCCCTTCCCTACTCATCCAAATGGGAATGCTGTTATTTGGTCATCTGCCTATGATTAAAGACCTCCAAGGACAGCTATAACTGCCAAGGCCTCCCATCTCACTTTTTTAGGGAGCTCTAATTAATAGGGAATTTTTCCTTTGAGTTGAAATGCGCCTCCCTGAAACTAATGCCCACTGAACTTTTTCTACATAACAATTCTTCAAATATTTAAGGATGGCTATCATGTCCCCATTGAAATCTTTTCTGCAATTAAACACTAATTTACTTCAGTCTATCCTCTACATTCTAGTTTTCAATTTCCTTTTTTCTGATCTCCTTCCTCCAATTAACTTCATTTCAGTCCTTCAGTGAAGACAAAATTTCATCAAGGTGACTATTGTCTTCACCAGTGCAGATTGTAACCTAAAGCTATCCAATTTTTTTAAACATATTTGCCCTTATATCTTCCACATAAGGTCTTCCCATTATGTGAGGGACTTCCCTCTATATCTTTTTTAGATTTCCTAGGTACTATTACAGCAGTTGGATTGTTCATCTTTTGCACTTAATTTCTTTTCTTATGTTTTTATATAGGCTGACTCCCGTGCCCAAAATGATGATCAAATCCCTAGTTTGCTTCTGGGTTCAGCTCATGTACCCCTTATAGAGGAAGTCTTCCCTGATCCTCTTAGTTATCATTGTTCCTTTTCCCTCAAATTATCTATTATTTACTTTCTTGGAAATAACCTACACGAGTAGAGTATAAACTTCTTGGGAGCAAGGGCATTTTTCCTTTATTTGTAGGTTTAATACCTTGAGAACAACACTTTAATACTAGTTGAGTTTAGGAGGCGGCTAGGTGGCGTAGTGGATAAAGCACAGGCCTTGGAGTCAGGAGTACCTGGCTTCAAATCCAGTCTCAGACACTTAATAATTACCTAGCTGTATTACCTAGCTGTGTGGCCTTGGGCAAGCCACTTAACCCCATTTGCCTAGCAAAAAAACCTTAAAAAAATAAAAATACTAGTTGAGTTTAACTGTGCAAATATTTATATTAAAAAAGGATGAGTTTGGGGTGGCTAGGTGGCACAGTGGATAAAGCACTGGTCCTGGAGTCAGGAGTACCTGGGTTCAAATCCAGTCTCAGATACTTAATAATTACCTAGTTGTGTGGCCTTGGGCAAGCCACTTAACCCCATTTGCCTTGCAAAAGCCTTAAAAAAAAAGATGAGTTCTTGAGCTAGAAAGCATCTTGGGATTGTCAAAATGCACCACAGTTTTCCAAATGCAATCTAAACTAATTGAGTTCAAATGAAATAACATATGAAGAGTACTTTGAAAATGTTTAAGTTCTGTATCTATGCTAGTTGCTATTGTTATCATCATCTGTTGCTTCTATTCAATTCTACATCTAGTTTGGTCTCCATCCCTTATACTTGTAGATATAAGGTTCCAATTTAGTAAATCTTAATGAACTGGCCTTTCAGTTTTATGTCATAATTTGGACAGTAGACATTTTTATCCATAATTTTTCTTGAATAAATTAATTTGATCTATTTTGAGAAATCATGACTTTCTTTGAGGTCATCCTGTAATTTTCTGAGTCTTGATGAAATCAACAAATAGGAGCATTGGAGCTAACTAAAGAAAATCCATCTTCTGTTTGAACCCAATGGAGAACGTCCTTCATGGCAATGGAAAAAACATTAGATTAACCTCCAATGTTATGTTACCAACTGATGTTTGAATATCACCAATTGTATGTCCTATAGACATCTTAAACTCAGGATGTACAAAACTGCACTCATTATCTTTTCTTCCAAACCCCTATCTCTTCCTTAACTTTCCTGCTACTGTTGAGAGCACCACCATTTTGCCAGTCACTCCAATCCAGGAAATGGAAAAAACATCTTTTTATTTGATAGATTAAATTAACATTCCCAAGAAGGTCATTAAATAAGTTCACCATGGTTCTATTTGTGAAATAGTTTTATATGATCTTAACACCTATGCGAGAGATTCCTTTTTGGAGGAGATCTTTTTAAACTATTTTGCTCAACAAATATCAAATGCCTTTTTTGTAATTAACATATAATGCAGTGGGAGCTTACATTCTCTCCGTTGTGTCACCATAAAAATGTATTGTGCTATAGAGAATGATTTGTAAAACTCTACTGTTCTCTTCTCATTTTTTAATTCTTTTCTTGATATATATGTATAGACTATTCATATAAATATTTTATCAAGATGAAAAATTAGGCCTATAGATCAGTTATTATTGATGTCTTTTCAATTGTCATTTTAAGATATTACTGTTTTCTGTGTTTTTTGCATTCTTTTAATATGTTATCTCTCCTAGTTTGTTTTTTTTTTTAAGGAAAAAAGGTTGTTCATTGCTTTCATTATTGTTTCTTTCTAGTATGGATTCTTTGTGTGTATTTTGTCTAGTCCAGTCACTTCACCTTTACTTTTTTAAGTGTCATTTCTACTTCCTTGTTTGGCTCGTCACTCTTTTTATTTATTTATTTATTTATTTGTTATTTATTTATTTATTTATTTATTTATTTTTTGGCTCTTCACTCTTGATGCAAACAGGTCATTCAGGAAACACTGATGAATCTGTTTATTCTCTTCATTGTCGTCTCGCCAGTTTATTCTATATATGTTCTTGGTATGCTAAAATTTAGTTAACTCTCGTGCCAAATTTTCAACATATTTCAACTTCTCACTGACTTTAGATGATTTTTGTGGAACTATTTCATATATATATATATATATATATATATATATTAAAGCATGATCTGTTGGGTTTTTTTTACAAATGAGTTTATATTCTGATCATGTATTGCCCTTGCTTGTCATGTCTTTTCACTTGGTAAGAGAAGGCAAGGAGGTTGCTAGGAGGTTGCACTAAGGAGGTTGCTAGGTTCTTTGTGCATACTCACTGTTGCAGCTTAAATTTATGCTGAAAATGGTGGCAATCAAGGTCAATATCTTTGCCTTTTTTCAACTTTGTATCGTGGATAGCTTACTTGAATAGATTAGACTGAAGCTGCAGTTTCTGCATTTGTCTTCATTAGCATCTTAAATTTTATCCATTCCTATTTGATATGGAATTTGACCTTTGTCTTGTCAGTAGTCTGTCTCTTGATCTTATAAGTCAAATGCAGTGGCCCTTTCATAGTCATCATCTTTCTTGACATTTTTGCAACCTTTGTCACTAATTCTTTTCTCCTTAATATTAAATCTTCTCTCTAGTTTTTCCTCAAGACTGTTTTTTTCCTCTTCTCTTCTTACCTATCTGATTACTCCTTTGCTGGATTTTTAATCTATATCAAGACTATCCCCCACTCAACTGTCAAAGTGATCTTCCTACAGTTTAGTTCTGACCATTCCATTCCCCTTTGTGATCAACTCCAATGGCTCACTTTCCTCCAGGAACAGACATAAAATTTTTCTTTGGATTTTAAAGCACTCCACAACATAGCCCTTTCCTTTCTCTTTGTTCTCTAACCTTACTCCCCTCCACATGATCTATGAGCCAGTAACATTGTCCTCTTTGCCTTTCCTTGCACAAGACACTCCATCTCTTGGCTCCATTAATGTTCACTGACTATGCTGCATGCCTGGAAGTGTCTTCCTTCTCATCTCTACCTCCTAGCTTTCATTAAGACTCACCTGAAGTCCTTTCTTCTTCTGAAAGGAGCCTTTCCTCTTTTCCCCAATGCTGATGGCCTCTCTCTGTGATTAGATCCAATTTATCCTGAATATATATTGTTTGTATATAATTATTTGCATGGTGTCTCCTTATTGGATGATGTCTTTGAGGATAAGGACTTGTTAGGTTTTTTCCTTTTTTGGTATCCTTAACACTTAACACAATGCCCTTCACATACTTGTTGATGCCAAAAAGAGCAAATTTTGAGGAAATCATTTCTTTTTTATTGACAATTTAGATTTTTGTGTGGTTATTATCATGTCTAACACTTTCATACTTTTTTCTTGACTTAAGTATTCATATTATATAGGCATATAAATCCTTTAAAACTCTACAAAATTTTGGTCTCTTTCATTTTTTTAAAACTTGAACCATATTTTCTAGTGTACTTTTTGCCATTCTTCCTTCTGTCTACTTTGCATTTGGATATTACTGACTGTTGAAGTAGATGTTGCCTTGATCTGAAGATGTTCATCAAATTCTCCGTAGAACTTCCGTACTTCTTGATTCTCTGTAGTAGATGTTAATAATGCAGTTACCTTCATGGTGGACTTTTAAAATTTAAATTTATTACAATTACTTCCAAACAAGATGACCAGATTTCCTATGTAATGATATTTCTTTTTGCTTTTGGGCACACAAAAAAAAAACAGTTCCATTCCTTTTTCATCTTTCTAAGGAGAAGCTGTGAGTTATACTTCCATTTGGATTTCAGTATTGGTAAGTCACTTCTTTCAATAGTATGCTAATTTGTTAGTCATTTGAGAAACAACTTATATTTAGATTGCCAACAATTAATATTCATAGATAGCTTTAAAAATATTTAATTCTAAGGACATTCTGCTTTTTCCCATTACTCTGTCTCTAGTAATATGGAAACATGATGAAGCTGTACAGTACTAAGAGCTATTTTTATTTTTCTTAATTTAATATGTTACTTTGGCCAAAGAAAAATCATTATCTTGTACAGGAGACCATGAATACTTGTATTTTAAAAAATTATTTTGATAATTGTATTTTAATATAATTGTTTTCCCTTTTAATCCAATGTAATTTGTTTTATGCATTTAAAACATTGAGAAAATGTCCTCAGACTTCGCCAGATTGCCAGAGAAGTCCATGACACAAAAAAGTTTATGAATCTCTGCTTTAGTGATTAGCCTAATGGTGATGATCCTCTTTGAACTTAGCTAGGTTAGTCCTTGGACAACACTCAGTATTAGAAGGATCACATTCAAAGCCCTAAAGTCTTTACTACATGGTTGGACTTCTGAGAGCTTGTATTCTTCTGGCCCAGGCTTTACAATCCTGGCCCAGAATTATCTCCATGCTATGATGAGGTATTGGAACAAGACTTTGGGAAGGAGATTACTAAGACCTTCACTAAAATATATCAAAATTGAACACTGGTGTGTTCCCGAAGTGGTCTAAACAGGGCAGAGAACAATAGAATTTGTTCTTTTCTGGGCACTGGGCACTATTATTAATAAATGATATAAATAAGAATATATATTATTAATATAGAACTATGGTTATATTAATTTTTCATCTCCCTATTTAGCTATTAATTAATATTGAACTTATTATCATCTAAATCTGACCTTCTTATCATCATCCTTGTGCATTTGATCTGTTGAACCTAAGGGCAGAATTTATATATAGCATATTGCTTCTCTGAGCTTTAATTCTTGGACTATAAAATGTTCACAATATATTCATTATATCCTATAAAATATTCACAATATATTATGTCCTTCACAAAGTTGTGAAAATCAAGTGAAAGCATTTTGTCAACTAGAAAGCAACAAGCATCAGTCAAATTAGATTGCTGAAGAGACTAGGAAGAAAATTCTTTTAATTCAGGAAATAGTGTAATGCCTTCCATTATACTAATGGAATTCATGGGCAATGACTTTTTGCCTTTCTGGTCAGGAGTACTTCTCTGTATTAGGGGAACTGTCGATTTAGATTTTGGTATGGGAATTTGAACCCTAGTTCTATCATTTACTATCTGTTTGACCTTAGACACTCATTTACCTGCTCTGAACCTCAAATTCTTTGTAAAATAAAGCGTTTGGAATAGATAACTTCTGATTTCTCCAGCTCTGAATCTATGATCCTATGATACTCTGGATCAGCTGCATCCTTTGTAATTCTTAAATTAGCATCATATAAGTGTTAGTCTGCTACAAGCATTAATTTAGCATTGTTCTAGGCACCATGATAAACATTGAACTCAACAAAAGGCAAAATTACAGTCCTTGCCCTTGAGGAGTTCACATGTAGGAAACTGTACATATATGATGGAAGAAGGCAGAAGCAGATTTGGTGGTGGGGACAGCAAGAAAATCTATGGCAAAATATGAAACTTTAATTGAATTGGGGAAAGCCTGGAGGCAGAGGAGAGGAGGAAACATTCTACTTTTTTAAATTGTTCTTTGAATTTTACAATTTTTCCCTCAATCCCACTTCCCCCTCACACACAGAAGGTAATCTGATGGTTTTTACATTGAATTTTTTTTTATTAGGAAGGAACATTCTAGACCTGGAGCACAGTCAGTGAAAAGGCACAGAGCCAGAACATGGAGTGGAAATTGTGAGGACTATCATGAAGGGGTATGTTATTGAGTTTGTAGAGGGGTAAAATGTTTAAAAGTGTAAAGTGCAAAATATAGAAAAGACTGAAAAGGGAGGAAGCAACCAAATTATGAAAGGTTTTAGATATCAAATGGAAAACTTTATATTTGACCTGGAGAAAATAGAGTCATTAGGCTTTATTGTTTAGTGAGTTAAACATGGTGGACCTGCTGTCTGGGAAAATGTCTTCCAAAGCTTAGTAGAGGATAAATGAGAATTGAGAGAGACTTGAGACAATGATACCAGTTAGAAGGCTGATGAAATACTCCAGAATTGGGGTGATAAGAGTTAGCTACAGGGTGGTGACTTTGTGAGTAGATGGAAGGGAATGTATAGAATAGATTTCACAAAAGTAGAAGTGACAAGGCTTGGGCCAGAGCATCAGGGACAACTACAATAAGTGGCTTTGATCTGAAGGAAAATTCAACAAAGGAGACTGAGAAGGAGTAGACAAGAGGAAGAAAAATATGAGAGGGAAGAATCACAGACCCTATTTGTATAGCTTTATTGAGGGCTTCTGATCTACTTGTGCTCCTCATTTTAGTGGAAATCATTTTTCTGTTGTCTACAGCTTCTGACTATTTTTGTGCAGGATTATGTTAGATGAAGAAGGACCTTACTGAGATTTCTCTTTGAATTTTCTGGCATTATTCAATCTTTTACTCCTCTCACATTTTTGGTGGAGTAAAAGTGGGAGAATTAAGTTCCTGTTATAGTCATAACTACAATTCACACCTAAATTTTTTTTTGCAAGGTAATAGGATTAAATGACTTACCCAAGGTCAGACAGCTAAATTAGTATTAAGTGTCTGAGGCCAGATTTGAACTTAAGTTCCTCCTGATACCTAAATAATTTGAGACCCATTTTTTAGGGGTTTTTTTTGCAAGGAAATGGGGTTAAGTGTTTTGCCCAAGGCCACACAGCTAGGTAATTATTAAGTGTCTGAGGTCAGATTTGAACTCAGGTACTCCTGACTCCAGGGCCAGTTCTCTATCCACTGTGCCACCTAGCTGCCCCAAAGGTCTGAGACCCATTTTTAAAAAACTTTTGATCAGGGCTTCTTAACTTGGAGTCTGTTAATTAATTATTTATTTTACTTAAAGATTTTATTTATTTTGAGTTTTACAATTTTCCCCCCTAATCTTACTTCCTTCCCCCCACCCCTTACAGAAGGCAATTTGCCAGTCTTTACATTGTTTCCATGGTATACATTGATCCAACTTGAATGTGATGAGAGAGAAATCATATTATTAAGGAAGAAACATAAAGTATAGGAGATAGAAAGATCAGACAATAAGATAACAGTTTTTCCCCCTAAATTAAAGATAATAGTCCTTGGTCTTTGTTCAAACTCCACAGTTCTTTCTCTGGATACAGTGGTATTCTCCATTGCAGACAGCCCCAAATTGTCCCTGATTGTTGCACTGATGGAATGAGTGAATCCGTCAAGGTTGATCAACACCCCCATGTTGCTGTTAGGGTGTACAGTGTTTTTCTGGTTCTGCTCATCTCACTCAGCATCAGTTCATGCAAATCCCTCCAGGCTTTCCTGAATTCCCATCCCTTCTGGTTTATAATAGAACAAGTATTCCATGACATACATATACCACAGTTTACTAAGCCATTCCCCAATGGAGTCTGTTAATTGGAAAAAATTAAAAATTTCAATAACTTCATTTTAATAAAATTGATTTCCATTTCTAATCTATGTATTTTAAACACATTATTCAGAGTAGGAATATATAGGTTTCACCAAACAGCCAAAGGGAACCATAAAAGAAAACAATCAAGTCTCCAAATTTAAAATCTTGGATGACAGAAACCACCTAGTTATGTTACAGATAGATGTGACATTATTACAGAGTTTATCCCCATATAATATACTCCAGTCACTGCCAAGTTATGATTTATTATGGCTATGGAGAAAAATCTCTAAGAATTGTAGCCTCAAGAAGGGCTAAATTCCTCAGGACAAAATGAGTCATAAATGACATGTAGCCAAAGGAGTCTCTTTCAAAGCCCTACAAGGAATGAGGATCAGGAAACCTGATTTTTTTTTGTCCCTGATCTCTTATCAGCTGTATGCTATAATGAAATCTCTGGCTGGGCCTTAGTTTCCTAATCTGTAAAATGTATTGGGGTTGGACTAGGTACCAGATAGATGAAGGGGGGGGCTATATGTAAGTCTATCTTAGCAACTGGTGATTTGAGAGTATTATTCTGACCTCTAAATCTATCCCTGTAGGCCATAAGCAACTAAATAGGAGGAAAGTAAGCCCCTTGATGAGTGGTGATGATGTGCCAGCCATCAGACCTTGCACATAGTTGATGCTCAATAAATATTTGTTGGATGAATGACTGATGATGATGACACTTTATACTTAGGTTTCATTTTACAGTTTACAAAGTCTTTTCACACCCATTATCTCACTTGATCCTCACAGTAATCCCCTCCCTTATGCCCCACATCTCATCAGTTGCCAGGTTCTGTCTATATCTCCCACATCCGCCCTCTCTTTTCCACTCCCCCTGCAGTCAACCCAGTAGAGCCCCTCATTATCTCTTGCCTAGAATATTATAACCACCTCCTCCTAACTGGTCTTTATGCCTCCAATCTCTCTTCTGTCCAATCTGTCTTTCACACATTGCCTGTGTGATCTTCCTAGTATTGCCACTCTGCTACTATCACTTTGCTGTTGAAAAACTGTCAAGATCCTGTTGTTGCCTACCAAATAAAGTATAGGGTTGCTGGTCATGGCATTAGAGGCCTCCTACAAACTGACTCTGGTCAAATCCTTCAATATAGTCTGTACTCGGGGCAGCTAGGTGGCACAGTGGATAAAGCACCGGCCCTGGAGTCAGGAGTACCGGGGTTCAAATCCGGTCTCAGACACTTAATAATTACCTAGCTGTGTGGCCTTGGGCAAGCCACTTAACCCCATTTGCCTTGCAAAAAAAAAACCCCTAAAAAACAAAACAAAAATATAGTCTGTACTCCAGGCAAACTGGATCATTTACTGTTCTTTTGTTCCCTCTTGGAGCCTTTGTTTTTACTACTTCATGAAGACCTCATTTTGATATAGTCTCTCCTTTGCTAGTTCCCCACATATTACATTCTTTTTCTCTCTCTTCAAGTCCCAGATTAGGTGGGATTTCTGTTTTTAGCTTTTCTTTGCTCTTTACAGTAGAAGAGATCTGACTTTTGTCAAATTTCTCATAATACTTTGAACCTTTCTCTTGTATTTTTCACATTTTTAAATAGCTATTTGTGTACATGTCTAAACCCCTTTTTTAGACTGTAGAAACCTCCAGGTCAGGGGATGTCCTATTTAATCCTTTTTATCTTCACCATCTGGTAGTTCCTTGCACATATATCAGCAGCCTTTAAGTAAACTGAAAAACCTGATGACATGATGGACAGAATATATGGTACAACAGGATAAATGGAGATTCAATGATGTAAAACTGTGCCCAAGATCACATAACTAATTGGTGGCAGAGCTGGGTCTTTTGTCTCTTAGTCTGTCTTTTTCTGCTGTATCACATTTCTATAATTAAAAGCATTTCAGCTCTCATGGCTTGAGCAAAAGACTTGGGTGGATTGCAATGATTGAGAAATGTTTCTTTTTCACATTGTCTATAAGAGTTATATTCTGGGAAAAAACCCCTTTGATGAGGGCCACAAACCCTGGATGTTTGTCTCAGTAACAGCATCCATCTTTTGATGTCCCTTAGCCCCAACCATTTTGGCTTTAGGCATACAATTGGATTTAGACTTAGATCTACAAAGCATCCAAGCCCTGTTATAGTAATCAGTTAGGCAACAAAGATTTATTAACGAACTACTATGTCCTAGACAATGTGCTAAGACATAGATTAGCAAATGTTAATCTTGTTAACCAAATAATTTTAGAATTAAAATTGCCACTGATTCAGTTCATTAGCAGGGAAGAGGCTATCAAATTATATGGTATAAAGGATTCAATTAATGTAAATATAAAAGTTACCTCTCTTAAACATAGAATGTATGGTCATTTAAAAATGAATAAATGAGAAGATGATTAGACTTATTAAAATATTATTTTTCAAAATATATACCAGAAAGATATCATAAATAGTGAAACACTGGAACTTTAAAAATATTATTTTTGGCAATTTGTAAAAACTTGATTTACAAGAAAAATATTATAGAAAAGGAAGGATTGACTCATGTGGTGATTTCTTCCGGTTCAGTGTTCAACCACCAGGTGGTGATATTAGCCAGTGAGCATGAAATGGTAAGGCTGTGTTTTTTAGTTTTTGTTTTTTTTTTTCCTTATCCTGAGTTTCAATCTAGACAATATAGGATTTAGAACCAGGGTGGAACTTATGACTTTAGGCAAATAATGTAATGACTCTGGGGAATGACTACTCTATTTTGGAAAACAAAGTAGAACATCACTCATTTATTTTCAAAGTAGTGGTGTGAGGAAGCAGTCTTATGTTTGAGTTCCCTAGAAAAAAAGAATGATTTTTGGATTTATTTTCTGGGTTTCAATTTCCTCATCTGTAAAACAAAGACTAGATAATTTCTAAGATCCCTTCTAATTGTAACTTTTTTTGGTCAACTTAGCTGAGATTGGAGCTCTAAGACAATACTCCAAATCAACAGATTGCATTACAAAAAGTTATTGTGGCTATTTTTCAGATTCCAGTAACTGTCTCACACAATGTCTGTGTTTGTTTAAAAGTAATTAGCTATATGTTTTTGGATAAGTCACTTCCCTTCCTCTGTAAAATGAAGGACTTTGGACTAAATGAACTCCAACATTCCTTCCATCTGGTTTTAGTGTTCTGTGAATATGTTTGGATTATACTAAATTCTATGAAAAAAAATTTCTAAGCTAATTTCTATCTACATAATAGCCATTCGCTATACCAATAGCAACAGCTAAATCAAAACTATAGCCTGGCACAACTCTAGAAAAACTTGATTGTATGATATTTGATGTAGCAAGTAGGAAAAGAGAATGAAACTATTTCCATCAATTCCCTTACTTTTTCCCATTTGAAATGTCTTAGTCTCTAAGTAAAATTCACCCACACTCATAAACTACCTACTAAAATAAAGTAACATGAAAGGTCAAGGAACATGGGTGAAGAAAAGGGGTGGGGCAATGGAATTGTTCAATAAATATCTCTTTTTTCCCTCTACTGGATACCAAGTACTTTCACTTTTATTTGTAAAATTAAATGTTTTATAAAAGACTAAATAGTAAACTAAGCTTACTTAGAAACTATTAAGATTTTGGGCAATTAAATTCAAATATAGAGTAACAATATTCAGTCATTCCATCCACAGATTCCTTATTCTCTTTTTTTTCATATGGTTGTAGTTATTATACTCCATTTTGGTACTGTTTTTTTCGACTTGTACCATTTCATAAAGACTTTTCTAAGTTTGTATTTTCTATGCTTATATGTCTTAATTGCATTATAGCCTAACAATACATGAATATAACATAATTTATTTAACCATTATGCTGGTGAAAACATAGATTACTCCAATTTTATATATATATATACATATATATATACATATATATATACTGTTGCTATGAAAATATTTTGAAAAGATAATTTTGTTTGACTATTTCTAACAATTGGATTATAGAATGATTATTTTTGTAACTTTTGCTGTATACTATGACATTGCTTTACAAAATGGCCCTACAAGTTTGGATTTTTCTAGTAATTAATATATGTATCCTCTCTGACCCTACAAGCATTAAGTTTCATAGCTAAGTACCCTCTTCACTTATTAATTAACTTTGGAGAAATAACTTCTGCCTTGAAAGAATAAATGGCCTATATGATGATTTAGACCATTTGAGAATTATTCCCTTAAATATTTCAAAATTAATAAAATGTAAACAATTAGTGTTTATATTCTTTCATTGTGGGAAATAGAGAAATAAAACTATGTCTTTTGAATGAGGTAGAAAGTGATATTGTTTTTTCCAGTGGAAGAAAAATGGGCAA